>NC_057351.1:6108333-6444166 GCF_016509475.1 Prionailurus bengalensis | reverse complement strand
GCTCAGGCGGTTTAGCAGCCAACTTCGGCTCAGGTCACGATCTCACACTTTGTGAGTTTGAGCCCCACGTCGGGCTCTGTGCTGACAGCTCAGAGCCTGGATTCTGTGTCTCCCTCTCTCTCTGCCCTTCCCTTGCTCATGCTTGCTCTCTCTCAAAATTAAATAAACATTGGCATGCCTGGTGGCTCAGTTGGTTAAGCATCTGACTTCTGCATAGGTCATGATCTCCCGGCTCATGAATTCGAGCCCTGTGTTGGGCTGTGCTGACAGCTCAGAGCCTGGAGCCCACTTTGGATTCTGTGTCTCCCCCTCTCTCTGCCCCTCCCTTGCTCATGCTCTCTCTCTCAGAAATAACTAACTAACTAGCTAACTAAATAAATAAACAAACATTAAAAACTAAAAATAAAGTCACAAACAACAAATCTTGCTGTCAAAACTCACACAACATGGAAAACCTAGAAGGCAGTAAAAAGTGAGTTCCTCTTCATTCCCTTCCTTCTCCCCCCTCCCAGGAAGTTACCACTATCCCACCTCTTCCTATATACTTGTCCACACATTCACGAACAAAATTTTACAACTTCTTTGGTTGATTTTTTTAGTGGGACTGGGATTCGAGTTTTCCACCTGCTTTGTTGTCTTTAAAATTGTTTTAGGGCTGAACACAGGTCTGTGTGGCAAGATTTAAAGACTTACTATTATTAGTATGGCTTTCTTTAGGCCACACCGTCATTTATTTCATTGTTTCCCTGCCACGTTCATTTAGATTTTTTCTGCCTTGACGTGAGAAGCAGATCGTAGCTTCTGGGCTCTTGTTCTTTGTGTTTATAGAACATGTCACCTGTGATATGACTTTTATTAAATGTCATTTCTGGGCTATTTATTCTATTCCCATCAATTCTACCCAACGGGTAGTAGAGCATAACAATTAGAGTTTTCTCTTATATATTACCAGTTTGGTATAGAAAGTCTTCCTTTGTTACTCTTCCTTTGCAAAATGTTCACACATCATTCATTCACATTCGATTTCAAGATTACTTGTTGAATTCCATCATTCAGAGAGGAAACGTTTAAATAAATTATGGTACCTGTTTGCAGTAGAATATTATGTACCAACAAACTGTACTGTGTTGGAACATTGAATGTGGGAAAAAGCTCACAGTACACAATGTTGATTTAGAAAATCAGTATTTGGGGGGCGCCTGGGTGGCTCAGTGGGTTAAGCATCCGACTTCGGCTCAGGTCACGATCTCACGGCTCGTGAGTCCAAGCCCCGATCAGACTCTGTGCTGACAGCTCAGAGCCTGGAGCCTGCTTCGGATGCTGTGTCTCCCTCTCTCTGCTCCTTCCCGTCTGGCACTCTGTTTTTCTCTCTGAAAAATAAATAAACATTAAAAAAATTTAAAAAGGAAGAAAATCAGGATTTAATCTTGTATATTGATTATGATTGCAGTTTTGAAAATAAATGTATTGTAGTGAAAAGACAAAGTGAAACCCACTGAATTGTTAACCCTGACTTTCTCTGTTTGGCATTACTATGGCATTACAGGGGGGGTTTATTCTGTTGATTTTGTTTATTGTTTTTATTCTATTTATACACTTTTGTAGTTTTTTCCTACAAGGAGAATACTTTTAATCAGTAAAAATTATCACAGAATCACACCCTCTCCCGTGACAGAATTCTCTTTCTATCCATTCCATTCCATCTGTTAGATTTGCTTCCCTCATGATTGCAAGATGGCAGTCAGTACTGAGGACGGTATATCCTTTTCTCCCCCCAGATATGGCAGGAGAGAGAGAAAACCCGTCTCTAACCATGGAATAAAAGTTCTTTTCCTTCTGATTGGGTCACGGGAGGTACATACCCATTCCTGGACCGAAACGGTTGCAGGGGAAATAGTGTGCTGACAGGCTCAGGCTGGGGTTCCTGACCAATCTTGGGGAGGGCCTAGGGAATTACCACGGTCGTCTTAGACTTACCTGGGCTGGGAATGGAACTGTTGACTGTGAAAGAAGCGATGCCTTTTTGAACAAAATCGTGATTCGCTTGAGAAACAGAAAGAGGGAAGTGGGCAAATGTTGCCATATCTCTTGCTTTCGCGTAGCTTCTTTCAACAGATTTTTTTTTTTAACTTCAGAAACTAGCTTTCATTAAAACAAAGCTATATACTTGTTAACAATGCAAACGATGTTGAGAAGTTCGGGAAACGAAACAGGTCAATGCGCAGCCTCTAACTCCACGATTAACCTGTTAAACCTTAAATGAACATCCTACTAGGCAGCCTTTTCGGCTTCCACGCTCCTACGTGTCCGCACAGTTGTACACAAACGAGGTCACGCTGGGAATGCTGTTCTATAGCTGCTTTCTTATTTCCCGCGAATATACTTTATTTTTTTTAGTTTATTTATTTATTTTGAGAGCAAGAAAGAGAGAGAGAGAGAAAGAAAGCAGAGGAGGGGCAGAGAGAGAGAAGGAGAGAGAGAATCCCAAGCAGGCTTCACGCTCAGCATGAAACCCAACACGGGGCTCGAACCCACAGCCCTGGGATCATGACCTGAGCCAAATTCATGCGTTGGACGCTTAACCCGCTGAGCCTCCCTGGCGCCCCTCCAGTGAATACACTTTAAAACATCCTTTAAACGAATGGTACAGTTTTCAGTTTTAAGTACCGTAAGTTAGTTCACCGATCCCCTCGTGATGAATATTTTCTTTCCTTCCCTCCTCTCTCCCTTCTTTTTTCCTCCCGTCACATAAACGGACTACGTGTGTCATACATATTTTCACAGGTGTATGAGTTTCACCTTAGGACAAATTCTTGTGAGCGAATTTGCTGTTCAAGGGAAAGCACAGCTCCCATGGGGGTGACCATGAGTCCTGTCCCCAGCCACAGTGTGTGAGTGACCCTTTCCCCAAAGCCTCCCTGATGCCTGGTTTATCGAGCATTCAGTCTTTGCCAACAGAACAGGCGGAGTTCCTTTTTGTAGTTTAAATGTATATTTAATGATTCACAGGCTTGAATGTATTTTAATGTTGAAGAGAGATTTACATTTCTTTCTTGCAAATCACCTATTTTCATCTGTGTTCCACTGTGTATCCAGTAGGATTTTTTTTTTTTTTTGCTTTTTTCCTTCCAGGTTTATTGAGATATAATTGAGAGATAACATTGTATCATTTTAAGGCATACACTGTGATTATTTTGATACACATATAGGATGCTTTTTACTGCAAATAAGAGAAAACCCAACTCCATAGGGATAAATCAGAAGGTTATTAAGGAGGTGTTCATCCGCATTTTCTTGAAATGCTTTTTAAGTTTCAATTATAGTATTTAAGTATCTGGTCAATGTCAACGTTTTCTGGGGTCAGAATCAGGTTTATCCACTGATTTTTATTTTTTTTCCAGTGGGTCACCTACGTGTTCCAATATAACGTTGACTGGGTTTCTGATTGGCTCAGATTCACTTGTGATTTTGCGTTCTTGAGATAATTGCTTCTTTCACTAAGAGCCCGTCTTGTCTCCCTGTGTTGTAGTCTAGCATGTGCATCGCTATGGGACCCGGCCACGACATGTTCAACAGCACTCAGATTATCGGAGGGATCATATACCAGAGAGCAAAGGTCAGCCACGGGCCGGCCTCTTTCATGTTCATTTAACCTCGTTCTTTCAAATCCACGGGCAGCGCTCCTTACAGAGACGGTAATGGTAAGAGACAGCAGGAGCCCGAGCTGCGCCGTGGAGTCTGGAAGCCTGCTGTTCCAGGCCCGCGAGGAAGGCCGCTTCCGAAGGCACAAGACCCCCCCTCTCGGGCTGCCCCTCTGACTTCCCCGAGGAAGTGCTTTTAAAACCAAGGAGGCAGGGAAACACTCTGTTGGGGCCAGAATGCGTGCTTCCGACAGCATGGTGACAGACGGTGTAAGGATTCCAGGTAACACGGTGTCAGACGTGACCAGATGGATCCAGACCCACCGGGCCACCTGGCCACCCTTCACTCCTTCAGCGTCAAGGCCAAGCAGAACCGTTCGCTCCTGCTCTGGAAATTCGGATTCAGATGACTCCCTAGGCTTCAATACGGCATAGACTCTCCATTTTACATTTTCTTCTCTTTCCTTTTTAAAACATTTTTTGATGAGGACAGAATCTGGTCTTCAGTGAGATTACGAGGAGTTGCTCTCTGCTTCTCCCTCTGCTAAACTTTGACTTCCATTTTCACCCAAATTTTGTGTCAGCTCCTATGGGGACAGACATCGGATTTTTTCTTTAAGTTTGTTTGTTTATTTTGAGAGAGAAAGTGTGAGTGGGGAGGGACAGAGACAGAGGGAGAGAATCCCAAGCAGGCTCTGAGCTGTCAGCACAGAGCCCGGCGTGGGGCTCAAGCCCACAGACTGTGAGATCATGACCTGAGCCGAAGTCGGACGCTTAATTGGCTGAGCCACCCAGGCACCCCAGATATCTGATTGGAAAGACAAAGGATGGGGGCCTGGGTGTCTCAGTCGGCTAAGCGTCCGACTTTGGCTCAGGTCATGATCTCACAGTCCGTGAGTTCGAGCCCCGCGTCGGGCTCTGTGCTGACAGCTTGGAGCCTGGAGCCTGCTTTGGATTCTGTGTCTCCCTCTCTCTCTGCCCCTCCCCGACCTGTGCTCGCTCTCGCTCTCTCTCTCTCTCTCAAAAATAAATAAACATTAAAAAATACTAAAAAAGAAGAACAGAAAAGACAAAGGATGACTTCAGGCTGTCATCTATCCCCCATAGTTAAATCTCTTCCTTTGCCTGGCTCATTCCTACCTTTGCTGCGTGTGCGTGTGCACACGCACGTGCGTGTTTAAGTAAATATTTTGCTCCAAGGGTTCTAAAATGTTTCAGGAGCAAGTAAGGAAGAGCTAAAGTACCTTTAAAGCCATTAGACAGCAGCCAGCCTAGTTGCTGTACTTCCTGCTTTATTACTGTGGCATCATCAGAGGATTGTTCTAAATGAACAGATTCTGTTTAGGGGAGGCACCTGTGACACACTTCAATGTTATTGTCCTGGGCCCGCGAGTCATAGGGGTTCATCTCACAGGCTGGAATCTCTTCTCAGCAAGGCACACCTTTGCTTTTCGTCAGAAAGGCGGGCAGCAGCTGGTGTTACCCACGACTCACCTGAGAGCCCCCACGTGGCCGTAGGAGCGAGGATGGGGACAGAGTGGGGACAGTTAGGTGTCAAAGGGGGCATGTGCTGAGGCAGGACTGGCCTACCGTGTCTGGTGCAGATCAGTTTCTGAATGCGATGTCTCCCATTTCCCTGCAAGGTTAAAAAAAAGCGTCAATTCACCCTGAAGGGAAACAAAACAGAACAGAACATCAAAGCGTGGATGGTGGGTGGGGCAGACGACGCGGGTCGTGAAGTCTTTCCAGCTGTCCTTTGGTGGTAGGGAACTCACTCAGAGAATCCCTGAGGTTGAGCTCTCCTCCTGGCCAAGCCGGTGATGGGCCCACCTACTCCTAATCTTAAATTTTCTTGACCGTCTTTCAAGAGAGATGGAGGTCTTTTGGTGCCACGGGCCGTATCCCTAGACTTTCGTGTTTGTGGGGAGTAGACACAGGTCAATGGTCTCAGGGCCGCCACGAGTCTGGGAAGCGACTGGAGGTGGCAGAGGGACCCATGTGGGTAGTGGCCATTTCTTAGCAGCCAGCAAACCTTGGCTGAGAGATGGTTTTCCAAATTGGTGCTTACGGGGTAATATCCATACTGTTCATTTTAGCTCTTCTGCTTTCAACAGCGAGCCTGTGTGGGTTTTCTAGGAACTGTATGCCTCGGCCTCCCAGGAGCTGACGGGACCACTGGCCGCGGCCCATCAGTGGGTGAATATGTCCAACGTCACCGTCTGGCTCAACTCCACCCACACAGTAAGTGTCCCTGAGCCACACTGATCATGCCACGAGGGGAGAGCTCTGGGCTGATCTCAGTACTTATGGAAGTTTGACTTCTGTTTCTTGTTCTGTTGACCTCTCATCTTTGTGTCTGTTTAAAAATCTTCCCTTTAGGCCCAAACCTGTAAACCTGCCCTGGGCTACAGTTTCGCGGCCGGCACAATCGACGGGTTCGGGAGCCTCAACTTCACGCAGGGTGAGGGGGCATGTCGTGACCTCTGTGGTTCTGGGCTCTGAAGCATCAGGGCTCTGAAGGGCTTCGCTACAGCCAATACGTTTGTCATTTGTTACTGTTGCCTTTAAACACAGGGGCATGTGTGCTTTCCAGGTGTGCATGTGACAGCCAGATTTCCCAGGGATGGGTCTCTTGGAACGCAGCTTCCACGGATTCAGATAGAACGGGTGTCAGCTTTTCTTTGCATTTCAGAGTATGGATGGATGTTCCTTTTTTTTTTTTAATTTATTTTTTTAATTTTATTTTTTAAATTTACATCCAAATTAGTTAGCATCTAGTGCAACAATGATTTCAGGAGGAGATTCCTTAGTGCCCCTTCCCCATTTAGCCCATCCCCCTCCCACACCCCCTCCAGCAACCCTCAGTTTGTTCTCCATATTTATGAGTCTCTTCTGTTTTGTCCCCCTCCCTGTTTTTGTATTATTTTTGTTTCCCTTCCCTTATGTTCATCTGTTTTGTCTCTTAAAGTCCTCATAGGAGTGAAGTCATATGATGCTTGTCTTTCTCTGACTAATTTCGCTTAGCCTAATACCCTCCAGTTCCATCCACGTAGTTGCAAATGGCAAGATTTCATTCTTTTTGATGCCGAGTAATACTCCATTGTATATATACAGCACAATTTCTTTATCGTTTCATCCATTGATGGACATTTGGGCTCTTTCCGTACTTTGGCTATTGTCGATAGTGCTGCTGAAAACACGGAGGTGCGCGTGGAAAGCGCTTTCGTATTTTCTTTTGATTTCCTCCTTGACCGTTGTCAATTTATGATCATGTTGCTTCATTTCCACGTATTTGTGAGTTTCCCAAATTTTCTTCTGTAATTTATTCCTAATTTCATTACATTGCGGTTGTAAAATATACTTTGTATTACTTATACCTTTTGACGTTTGCTGGACTTTGTTTCATGGCCAGCCTATAGTCTATCCCGGACAGTGTCTGTATGCACTTGCACAGAGTGTCTGTTATGTTCTTGCTGCGTGGACGGAGGTATCTGCGGGTACCTGTTAGGTCCACTTGGCTTCTAGTGCTGTTCACCTTTTCTATTGTTGGTCTTCTGACTCATTGTCCCATCTATTACTGAAACTGGGATTCTTTTTTTTTTTTAATGTTTATTTATTAGTTTGAGAGAGAGAGAGCGCGCGCAGGGGAGGGACAGAGAGAGACAGGGAGACACAGAACCCAAAGCAGGCTCTAGGCTCTGAGCTATCAGCACAGAGCCTGATGTGGGGCTGGAACCCAGGAAGCATGAGATCATGACTTGAGCTGAGGTTGTATGCTTAACCAGATGAGCCATATTACTGAAAGTGGGGTTATTAAAGCTCCAGCTATTATTATTGATTGTCTCTTTCTCCCTCCATTTCTGTCAGTTTTGGCTCATGTGTTTTGGTGCTCTGTTAATAGGTCCATATATGTTTATAAGTGTTATATTTTCCTAATGAAATATAGATTCTAAGTTCATAGGTTTCAGAGTTAATGTAACTTTTCCCTAGATTGTTGCTTTCATGTATGATTTTTTTTTTTACTGTGTGTGTGTGTGTGTGTGTGTGTGTGTGTGCGGGCACACACATGTGTGGATATTTAGGTGGGGAGTTAAGAGAGCCTCTTTCTTTGGATCACAAGCCAAACAATCAGGGCTTCAAGTTGGAGGTTGACGTTTTTAGTTTCTACAATGCGAAGAATGTGATTTAGTTCGTAAATCTACAGTTAATTATATCATTTTGTTTTTATTTGAAACATGAATGAGGAAGAGCAGTGGAAACAAAACCTTAAGGATCTTGAACAAAATACATTCTTTTATCCTATTGGCCACACCAAGGATCTAATTAAATAATGACTCCTATTTTAGGAAGCACAGGAAATTTTGCCTCTTCTCTTATTCAATCTGTTTGGCACTCTTGGACAACAACCTTCATAACATCTTTGTAATGAAGTCACTGCTGTGCATTTGTCAAAGTGATGACATTTTTTTCAGAGCGTTAGAATCAAATTAGTGATAATATTCCTAACAGGGACAACAGTAGGGGATCCATTCTGGGACACTCTTCGGGATCAACTCCTGGGCAAGCCATCTGAAGAAATCAAAAGGTGTCATAAACCAAAGCCAATCCTTCTTCACACTGGAGAGGTAATGAATTTTGA
Source organism: Prionailurus bengalensis (assembly GCF_016509475.1). NCBI lineage: Eukaryota > Metazoa > Chordata > Mammalia > Carnivora > Felidae > Prionailurus > Prionailurus bengalensis. Next base: position 6,435,886 of record NC_057351.1, on the reverse strand, counting down.
CTATGATGGTAAACTTAGCATATTGTTATCTTAAAACTTACGAATTGTCAGAGACAAATGATAGATCGTTACTGACATGGGAGTCTTTATTCAGATTTCACCACATCAAATTTTTAATATTAAAAATATGTGTATTAAGAATCACACTCCAAGGAATAAGAGGCATGATTATTAAATATTGACTTAGATTTTATGATAAATAACTGAAACGATTAAAACAGTGGAAAAGGAAAATTAGATCAACATCTACCTTATTCAGGATTCATTGATGTTGACTCCAGGAAAGGAGTTCAGACACAATTCTCTGCAGAGGAAAACATCTCAGGTCCCATAAAAAAGGACAGGTCCATACCTCCATTTTCTCACAATTCAGGCAACATGTTTAACTAAAGCAATATTCTTTTAATACTGCTTTGGACCATGGATTTTCACATTCTGATCGTCAAAACTTCACGTTGGTGTTCATAATGTAAGTTGTTGATGTGGAAAAAATTTTAAATAGAGTTTTTTTCTTCCTCTAGTATTCGATTAGAATTCTTCAGGAAGAAGAAAGAGAGGAAAGGAAGGGATAGAGGAAAAGCTTCCACACTAATCTGACTCTGGAAAAGGATAGATTGTCTTGGAGAAAACTTGGAAGGCAAGGCAAGACTTGGTAACTGGACTCAAAAGGGAAATCATTAAGCTAAGCCGTTCCCATGGTGGTAGAATTACTTATTCACCTTGCACACTCCTCTCTGGCTTATCTATTGCACATTGCGATTCTACCATGCCAGGTCCACCAAAAACTTCACGGATGAGAAAGCAAGTTCAGGTCAATGGGGCATTGGCACTGAGATCCATATGTTATGACCAGATAGAATATTGAATACTAGCTCATTAATTAGAAAGAAAATCTATGGTAGGAGGAGAACGCACCGGAAACAGCTGGAAACACTTAAAATCCTTTAATAAAGGGAATTCTCTGAGCATCATCTGTCGCTTGCCCATATAGAGAGCAATATCCTTTCACACAGTTTTCACATTTGGGGTTTTTTAGCTGACAAAACCGCACCCATGGCACCCAGACATCGTTGATGTTCAGATGATCACCGTTGGGTCCTTGGCCATAATTGCCATCCCTGGGGAATTTACGTAAGTTTTCTTTGTTACTTTGTAGTTAAAAATGTAATTACTGGGTATGTGTTTCTGTTGCAATCACTTCTTCTGGGGGGCGGGGAGATAATTCTGCGCTGGCTCCTTTGTATCTCACTGTACCATACTCTTTTTTCAGTTTTCCCCACTTGGGATCTTGCGGCAAATTCTGAAACCCTGACCCTCCTTTTATCCCCACGACCAACTCTTCTCTTCCTTCAGCTCTTTGTTCAGATCTCTAACAGAGATGCCAGTCCTGCTGACCCCAGCTCAGACTGTCCTTACCGCCACCACCAAGTCCCCACAGCATCAGCAGCGGCCTCATCATTACAAGGACCGCCGCAATCGCCTTTTCATCCTTACTCTGCTTTCTGGTCTCCGTAGCCACGGTTGCCATCCCATTTCTTTTATTTGCTTGTTGACCATCTCCCACCCCCCCCCCCTACTGCCCACCCTGGAAAGTGAGCTTCATACCCTTGAATCCTTAGCCCTTAGAAGGGGGCCTCTTGGGGCGCCTGGGTGGCTCAGTCGGTTAAGCGTCCGACTTCAACTCAGGTCACGATCTCGCAGTCCGTGAGTTCGACCCCCGCATCGGGCTCTGGGCTGACGGCTCGGAGCCTGGAGCCTGCTTTGGATTCTGTGTCTCCCTCTCTCTCTCTGCCCCTCCCCTGTTCATGCTCTGTCTCTCTCTGTCTCAAAAATAAATAAACGTTAAAAAAAAATTTAGAAGGGGGCCTCTTATGTGGCAGATGCTGTGTTTTGTTAAGGATTCAATGAAAGAAGGAAACGGTAAATTCTTTGTAGGCAGGAGCACGTACACTCTCAACTTGCCTCAGTTCTTGCTAACATCAAACGCAGACAGTACATTTTTTTTGGGTCAACGAATGGAAAATGATCGTCGTCTTTGCCAGTGATAGTCACGGAGGGCCTTTCCCTCCTCCAAGTCGTCTGTTTTCAGTTGAGGATTTGTTCTGAAGACAGGACAGCCAGGGGGAAAGGGGCTCAAGTTTAGCTCTGCCTTGTCACAGAGCTTGCACGCGCCTTACCGTGTTGTGTTAAGAGCCAGGATCCCGCCTGTCTTTCGCCGCAAGTTTTTCTGTGGTCTTTGCATGCTTTTGGAGTCGGGAACCACTTAGATAACTCTGTTTTCTTGACTCAGGACCATGTCTGGACGAAGACTTCGGGAGGCCGTTCAAGCAGTGAGTTAAAAATGAAATAAAATATGTATACCTTTATATTTGGGGAAGAGAAAAGAATTCCCTAATCCTGCGATCTGATACCTTTTAAATTAATCATTGCTAAGATGCTTAGAGTTTCACACACTTGAAAGTAATGCGTAGAGGGGTGCCTGTGTGGCTCAGTCGGTTAAGCATCCGACTTTGGCTCAGGTCATGATCTTGTGGTCTGTGAGTTCAAGCCCCGTGTCAGGCTTGAGTGCTGACAGTTCAGAGCCTGAATCCTGCTTCCCATTCTGTGTCTCCCTCTCTCTGTGCTCCTCCCCCACTCAGGCTTTGTCTCTCTTGCTCTCAAAAAATAAATAAAACATAAACAATTTAAAAAAAAATAAAAAAGGAAGTAATGCGTGGAGGTGAATATGAAATATTAGTGGTATAAAAATAAGCTTAAAAATGAGAAGGAAGCTATAATCCGGTTTAAATATTTTATTGCTATATTTATCTATTAATAATTTAAAAATTGATAATGGTTTTACAGATCAAATAGTACATAACCCTACGTACCTTAATATCTTGAAGTTCTGTCTAAATAAAATCTAATCCACGTTAGGAATTCTGTATTTTATCTCCATTTATGATTTTCTTCCTATTCAGGAAGGTAGTGTAGATGGTTCTAAAATGACGTAATCATACTTAGAGCCGGAAATAACCACTACGGTCAGCTAGTATCCTTCTGTTATGCCTTTTAAGGAAACGGGCTTAGTGTCTGTATTTTAGTAATAAGAAGATTCTATATCTGCAAATTCAACCAACCAGTGAGATGTTCTTAGAGCCGCTGATTTGCCCACAGGTAGTGCAGTTACGGCTCTAACTTTTCCCCAAGGCCTCGTGGGTACTTGCACACGGCCGAACAGTTTTGATCATTAGGAACGAGGTTAAGAGAGTCACCTTACACGAGATTCACATCTACGCTTGTATGTTAAGTATAACTGGGCCGATAGGATACAGTACAGCGAGGAGCAATTTTATCGGGCTCTACCTTTCCCCCACCAGGAATTTGCAACCTATGGGATGCAGAACATGACCGCCGTCATTTCAGGCCTGTGCAACGTGTATACACATTACATTACCACCTTTGAAGAATACCAGGTAAAGTGGAAAAGTTCTCGTCGCTTCAGTGAACTCTACCCTCATCAAGACTGTGGTGGCAAATGCAGGTTTCCTGTCCTGACTTCCTCAAAGGGGTTTTCGAGTGGTGATTTTGTTTGGGGACAGACGAGAGAATGATAAGCCAGAAGTCGTGTTGGGGAGGATTTGTATCTGGGAGTTTGCCCTTTCCAAGTTCAAGTCAGATTTGTATCTGGGAGTTTGCCCTTTCCAAGTTCAAGTCAGATTTGTATCTGGGGGTTTGCCCTTTCCAAGTTCAAGTCAGAATTCTGGCCTCACTGACCTCCTCTTTTTCTGAAATGAGTTATTTTGTCGGGAGCTTTGGTAATGAGCGTGGGTGCTGGCCATGTCTCAGGAGTCCACGTGGAGGCATACAGTCTACTCCTTGACAAACGTCCAGTGACGCCAACAGTGAGCTCTGTTGACTCTCCTGAAAGTCCCTGTCTTCTAGGAGATCCTGTTGACTAACGATTCCTAACTGTGGTACACTGGATGGGAATAATTTCCGTTTATCCAGTTTTGCATTCCTCTGTAACCGTTCACTTAGAATTTCCTTCCATTGTGAGAGTACGTTTCAAACAACGATAACACTAGCAGTACCTCTGACTTCGTCACCAATGGGGACCACAGACACGTTTTATATCACCTAGAGTTATTGCAGATTTGGAAACATTTCACTCTCGTTGCTATTTTAAAATCACAGTAGTTTGGGGGCGCCTGGGTGGCTCCTTCGGTTGAGCCTCTGACTTCGGCTCAGGTCATGATCTCGCAGCCCGTGAGTTCGAGCCCCACGTCGAGCTCTGTGCTGACAGCTCAGAGCCTGGAGCCTGCTTCGGATTCTGGGTCTCCCTCTCTCTCTGCCCCTCCCCCAATCGCGCTCTGTCTCTGTCTCTCTCAAAAAATAAAAACAAACATTAAAAAAAATAAAAAATAAAATAAAATCACAGTAGTTATTAGACCTTATTACTCAGTCAGGAAACACAAACATTACTCGTTATTCAATGAAGAAGAACAAACATTATGCTATCACAAAAATGGTCTATGAATGTTTGATTCATGTATTTCAGTCTCATTGGTTTTCTTTGTCAGCCATGTTTTTTATTGTATGCATTTAGAAAACATTTACTCTGAGAGGGGTCCATAGGTCTCAACAGACTGCCAAAGGAGTCCAAAGGCACCAATAGGGTTAGGAACCCCTACTGGCTTCCCTTAGGGACACGCTCCTACAAGGACTAATATTCATTAATTTATTCACTAGTTCATTCCACAGATATGTGTTGTGACAGATACTGTACTAGCCACTGTCTGAGTGTAACAAAAAGTAACAATCTGCCCCTCCCCTCACGATTACTAGGATTTATGGTCTAGCGAAAGACAGAGAACAGCAGGTAATCACATTTCTGTGAAAGGGATGCAACAGGGTAATATGAAAACAGAGAGGAAGTGCATTAGTCTATATTGGGCATTTGAGGAATGGAGACTGGCAGATTTTCTGGAAGATGTAACATCTGTGTGAGTTCTTGAGAATGAGTAAGGACTAGTTAGGCAAATAAAATTTAGGGAGGGAGCCGGTATTGGGGAAGCTATGCATGCAAAGGTCCGGGGGGCACTGAGTTGGTACATTTGTGGGGCCATAGTTCGTGGAGGATAGTGAGACAGGGACTAGTTGATGGAGAGGCATGGGTTGATGCAGCATCTTCTATGCTGTGCCCCAGAAAGAAGGCTTTAGAAAACTGAAGTAGAGTTAATTGCAAGGGAGGAGTGTTCTGATCAAATCTGTGATCCAGAAAGGTCACTAGGATGGACGGTGTAGCAAGATCAATTGGAAGATTAAGTGTGGAGGCAGAGAACTGTTTGGGAAGCGGTGGTTATGATCCAGGTGAGAGCCGAGGGTTTGGCCACAGTAAAATCAGGAGACCCAGAGGAAAATGAAAGAGTTCAAGAGATGCCAGGTAACGGGAGCTTGGGGATTTACAGGCTATAGGATGAGGGAGAGAGAGGAGTCTCTAAGATGTTGGGGGCGGGGGTGGCATTCACTGAGCTGAAGAATGTCGCAGGGAGAGGGGGTGCATTTGGAGTGATGGGATCCACTTAAGATTTGATAAGTCTGAGGTTCCTGTGGAAAAACCGAAGGCTTGCAGCTCAGCTAAAGGAGAGGAGATGTATCTGGTTCTAGTTTGTAGCTCCATGATGGTTAAATGTCCTTCTTGGGTCAGTATCCTCACTACCCATTTTCTCCAGGAGTTCCTGAGATTCTCATTCTCCCTCATTGTTTTTTTTCTCCTGCTGTGCTCCTCGAGGGCAAACATTTATATTACAAGTACTTAACGCAGACTTAAGCTCAGGAGCCGTTCCCCTCTTTCAGAGTAGATGGGCTGGTCGTCCAAGTACCTTAAGCCGAGAGAAGCCACTGCCTTTAACAAGTAGTTGGTGGGAGCCATTTACTTTAGCCGGTATATGGAAATGTCCACCCAACGTTGTCATGATTAAATCTTGAATGAGGCCAGTTTGAATTATGTGAGATGTCCAGTATCACCCTTCACCAAAGACGTGGGACCTCTGTAAATGGGTCAAGGCATGTAGAACAGTGTATGATTCAGCCCTGCCTCTCCTGCAGGCTCAGCGATACGAGGCAGCTTCTACAATTTATGGACCACATACCCTGTCTGCTTACATCCAGCTCTTCAGAGCCCTTGCTAAGGCCATTGCTACGGTAACCAAAACTCATACGTGTGTGCGTGCGTGTGTGTGTGTGTGTGTGTGTGTGTCTCAGGGGTGGGGAGATGCGGAGGAAAGCCAAAGAAAACCTTAGCCGCAAATGTTCAGTTTTTTCAAAACCTTCATATTTAAAGAGTTTGTAGTTATGAGGTACCTCTAAGAAATGAAACCGATAGTGAATTCAGATTCAGTTAATACATTTTGGTGGTGACAGCTTTGCTCATATGTATTATCTCATGGTATGCTCATGATCGTCATGTGAATATGGCGGTATCATCCCCCCCACCCCACTTTTCAGATAAGCAAATTGGTTTGGAGATGATAGCTCACCGGGCTTACTCTAACTGTAGGTGGGAGTTGAACCAGTGTTCTGGAATCCCGGTGATGATCCTGCCAATGACATCATGAGTTGAGTGGGTCATTCCTTCTGAGATGCCCATTTTCCGTATTGTAGCATCTCTGAAATCGGGGTGCACCTTCCAATCAGAGGAATCCTATGGTTAAAATTAGTAGCATGTTTTTACTTTCTTGGTGGTTCAAAAACAATAGTTGCTATAATCAATAGAGGCGTAGATGCAATGCAGTACAGCAGGTACCTTGGAATGTGCATTCGCACGCATCTACCTAGAGTAAGTACATCTAAACAAGTTTCCTTGAAAGAACTCCACTTATGGACATCTTCTTCTGGGATGCAGTTATTAATGAAACTGACTCTGGTGTCAGAAGATTACTCAACAAGCAGGATAAAGGGCATAAAATAATAAACAGATCTTTATATAATACCCCATAAGCCCCAGTAAAGGCTGAGAAAGAATTGGGGCATAGCACAGACTATAAAGCCTTTTCAAAGAAAGAGCTTGGTCATATCAAGTTGAAACAATGAAATACCTGTTTCTGTGGGTCCAAAAGTTGGATATTGGCAATCCCATTTGCTTCCTCTAATCGTCGACTGCGTGAAGTTTCAGTAGGAGGTATTTACGTAGGGTCTATTTTAATTACCCCGTTATTGTATTATCATAACACTCCTTCAGCTTCAGCTCTGGTACTTTTTTTTTCAAAGTAGAACTGCTTTGATTTTCATCATAAAGGCTGTAACTAGTTATAGGATATTCAGATGATACAGCAAAGTAGGAACCCATAACCCACCCTGAGAGATGGCCTCTGTTTTCAGAGTTGTAACTTTCATTTACAACTATACGTCTACTGTTCCTCCCATAGAAATAGCATCTTCAAGTTTTATAGTGATACTTAGGAAGAAAGTGTGGTTCATTTTGTAGACATTTGTGTCACAGTCGATGCTATGCATCTGTATCTAAGATTAGCTATGCGATCTTGAAAAAGAATACTGAGTATCTCCAAGCTGATTTTCCCACTTGCAAAATGGGAATGCCAATCGATATTATGGCCATTGAAAAAGATTAAATATATAAAGTGAGGATTAGAGTACATTATGAAGGACTACTTAAAATTTGAGATCAGCGTTGCGATGGTACTATTAAAGGTGACAAATGTGGAAAACATAGGTTAAACCAGTCACGATATATGCCGATCTTAACTTTTAACTTAAAAGAGTGTTGATTGTATTTTTTAATTAGCACAGAGAAGGGTCTAGGGAAAAAAAGAAACCTTGGTACTGACTCTGGATAAGAGAGGTACAACGCTTTTTAAAAGTAAAAGAGCTTATCGTGTGTCCGGCCCTATCCAAAGTGACACGATTAAGGAATGGCGGTCCCAGGATCTAACCCTGAGTAGTGCTTACACTCAGATAGCTGAACTATACTGCCTTGGGCAGGGGGGCGGGGTGAAAGTATTGCCTATGACCCAAATTTTCCTCTGGCGACCAAAGTTTACATTCTGGATGTCTAGACTCACATCTTAGCAAGTTCCCCCACATCTTGTTAAAGCTGTTAGCTCTCAGAGCGAGGATGTGTGTGTGGGCATTTCCTTTAATGAAGGCATTTCTGGGAGGTGGGAGCCTGGGGAAAGGGGCTTTGACTCTACATTGTGTGCTCCTTAAGCAAATGCTCTCTGTTCTAGGACACGGTAGCCAACCTGAGCAGAGGTCCAGAGCCTCCATATTTCAAACAACTGATAGCCTCATTAATTCCCAATGTTGTGGATAGAGCACCACTAGGCAGAAATTTTGGGGATGTTCTGCAGCCCGCGAAACCTACATACAGAGTGGTAAGGCTCACCAGGAGATCCAGAAGCCTGCGTCTGGGGATGGGGGAAAGATATTGTCTAATGTCACCAACTGCCTCTAATCATGATGCAGACCAGCTGTTAGCAATGATTTTGAAAATTGTTCTTAACTCTGCAGGGCCTCTGCAAACATCAGAATGGGGAAATATTTATTTTTCAGGTGGTCATCATGTAAAATCAAATTTCTAAAATCCAGATTATTCTTTTCTTAATTTTTTCTTTCCCATTTTCTTACGTGAACGAAGAAAATTCATTTTCTTAATGGATGGTCATGGAACCATTTGTTGGAGCTAAGAAAAGTCTCTAAAGTCAAGGACAGGAAGAGCGCGTAGAAATGAAGCAGGACTATGCCACTATTTTACATTGATCTTGTGTCCTGCAACTTTGCTAAATCATTTATCTGTTCCAGTAGATTTTGGGCGGGGGATGTGGATTCCTTACACATTTCTACATATGTATCATGTCATCTGTGAATAAAAACAGGCTTCCTTATTCTTTTTTGGATTTCTTTTCTGGATGCCTTTAATTTTTTTTTCCTTATTGCACTGGCTGGAATCTCCAATACGATGTTGAATAGAAGTTGTAAGACTGGGCATCCTTGTCTTGTTTCTAATTTTAGGAGGAAGAGTATTTAGTCATTAAGTATGACGTTTTCTTTATGATTTTTGTAGATGCCTTTTATCAAGTTGAAAAAGTTCCCTTGTAGGCCAATTTTTTCTCTTTTCTTTCTTTCTTTCTTTCTTTCTTTCTTTCTTTCTTTCTTTCTTTCTTTCTTTCCTCTAAGAGTAGAGGTTGGATTTGTTTCAAATGATTTTCTATGTCTTCTGAAGTGACCATGAGGGATTTTGTCTCTTATTCTATTCATATAGTGTATCGCATTTGTTGATTTTCAGATATTAAATAAATACCCTTTAGTAATGGTGTATAATCCTTTCTATATGCTGTTGCATTTGATTAGTTAATATTTTGCTGAAGTTTTATACTCACGTCCATGAGGACTTTTGCTGTCTTTTCACATGTTGTCTTAGTTGCCTTTTGTGTTAGGGAAACACTAGTCTCAAAGAATGAGTTAGCAAGGGTTTCCTCCCGCATTTTCTGAAAGTGCATAGAACATATTGGTATTATTTCTTCTTTAAATATTCTATCAGATTTTTCAGCAGAGCCACACGGACCTTGGCTTCTCTTTATGGCAAAATTTTTATTTACTAATTCAGTTTCCTTACTCCTTATAAGCCTAACCAGATTTTCTATTTTTTCTTGAGTCAATTATGTATCTTTCTCAGCATTTAATTTGTCTTGAGGAATCTGTATCTTCCTAAAAGTTTGGATCTTCCTAGGAATTTGCCCGTTTCATGTAAGTTGTCTACTTTGTTGAGATAAAGTTCATAATAGGTTCTCACAATCCTTTTAATTTCTGTAGGGCCAACAACAATGTCCTTTCTTTCTTCCTGATTTTGATAATTTCTGTCTTCAAAGCGCTAGCTTTTAGCTTCATTGATTTTATCTTTTTTTTTTTTTTTTCTGTTTCACAGATTTTTGCTCTGGTGTTCTGTATTCTTCCTTCTGATGGCTTTGATTTTATTTTGCTCTTCTCATTTTTTAAGGTTGGAAGCTCTTCTTATGTTTGAGTGTACCTTTTTTTTTTAATTCCTCTGTTGACTTTTAAAAATGATAGATATTTTTAATTATTTTTCTAGCCGTTTTCGAGACTCAAGAAGTCTCTCCTCTCCACACTCTACACTCGGTAGTTGTGACAGCAGGTGTGTAGAGGTTCTCCCCACACCAAGCAATTCTTTAGTCCTCTGCAGACACCCCGTTGGTGTCCTACAATTGAATTCACTTCTGACACTGTCTGCTGGGGGTTGTCACATACTCCACAGGTTGAGGGCTCAGTCCCACAGACCGGACCCCCCAGCCCCTCACGCTTCAGATACCAACGGCGAATCTAAGTTGACGCATCTGCTTCTGACCCATTGGCTATGAACTGGAGATCCCCTTGAGCCCCATCTCGGGTTAAGTAACTTGCTGGAACAGGCTTAGAGAACTCAGGAATACAGTTTACTTGCTAGGTTATACACAGATATGACTCAGGAACAGCCTGAGGGCAGAGACGCAGAGAGGGCAAGGGGTAGGGGAGGGAATGTCAAGCTTCCATGACCTCTCCAGGAAGGGCCTCCTACCAGCCTCTCCAAGCATTCGGCAACCTAGAAGCTCTGGTGAACCCTAGACTTGAGGGACTTTTATGCTGATTAAATCATCAGCTGTTGATGATGAACCCAACTCCCAGCCCCTTTCCAGTCCCTGGAGATCAGGGCGTAGGACTTGATCCTTTCAACCGTCTAATCACCTGGTTGATTACCTGGCACCAGCCCTCACCTTGAGGCTATCAGGAAACCCACACCAAAGGCCATATCACTAAGGTGCAATCAGACCCATCCTTCGGGGATTCTAAGGCTGGAAATGTGCCAGGAAATGGGGGCAGGAAGGGAGGCTTAACTGACTGAGCCCCCCGCCAGGCGCCCCTAGAATATTTTGAATTGAGCCCACGTATTTACCCTTCGGGTGCTGCTTACTGTTTCTGAGAAATTTGAGTTATTGTTACCATCTAGCATCATTTCCTTTCAGCATGAAGAACTTCCACTGGTATTTCTCGAAGGGCAGGCCTGTAACAACATAATCTCTCAGGCTTCATTGATCTGGAAGGGCTGTATTTTCCCTTTATCTCTGAAGAACATTTCGCTGTGTTCTTGGTTGCCAAATGTTTTTCTTTCATTGCTTTGAATGTGTCACACGGTTGCCCTGTTCTTTGCTCTCTAATGAGAAGTCAATTGCTAATCCTGGGGTGTGCCTGTAAGTAATGCATTATATTTCCCTTAACTGCTTTCAAGATTTTCTTTTCTTTTTTTGTCTCTGACTGCCTTCCGTGTGCTACAATGTATCTAAGTATGAAACACTTTGGGATTATCCTACTTGGGATGTGTTGAGTTCCTTGGCTCCTCAAGGTAACGTTTATCAAGTTTGGGAAGATTTCATCCATTATTTCTTCAAAAAGAGTTTTGTTTGTTTCTCTCTTTCCTCTAGTTCGGGGTCTTCTGTTTTGTGAATGTCAGTATACCTGAGGTCCCGTGTGTTTTGGGGTTTTTTTGAGGCTTTATCAATTTTTCTTCACTTTTCTCTGTCCATTCTTCTGATAAAATAATTTGTAATTGATAAATGCTAGTTCACTTATCCTCTCTTCTGTCATCTCGTATTTGCTATTAAGCCCTTACTGAGGAATTTCTCACATCAGTTGTGATTTTTGGTTCCAAAACATCTGATTGGATGCTTAATCCATCTTTAAAGTTACTTCTCCTAGGGCGCCTGGGTGGCTCAGTTGGTTGAGCATCTGACTCTTGATTTCAGCTCAGGTCGTGATCGCATGGTTCGTGAGTTTAAACCCCACATAGGGCTCTGTGCTGATAGCGTGGAGCCTACTTGGGATTCTCTCTCTCTCTCTGCCCCTCCCCCCCATTCTCTCTCTCTCAAAATAAACAAGTAAACATTTTTTTTTTAGATTTTTTTGTCAACGTTTTATTTATTTTTGGGACAGAGAGAGACAGAGCATGAACGGGGGAGGGGCAGAGAGAGAGGGAGACACAGAATGGGAAACAGGCTCCAGGCTCTGAGCCATCAGCCCAGAGCCTGACACGGGGCTCGAACTCACGGACTGCGAGATCGTGACCTGGCTGAAGTCGGACGCTTAACCGACTGCGCCACCCAGGCGCCCCAAGTAAACATTTTTTTAATTAAAAAAAATAAAATAAATAAAATTACTTTTCTTCACTGAGGTTCTCTAGGTCATTATCATCATAAGAATTTCGTCAGTTCTTTACACATAATTTCTATTAGTTCACAGAACATCCTTATAACAGCTGCTTTGAAGTTTGTGTCTGGTTTAACGACAATGTCTGGGGGCACAGAAAGTCAGTTTTGATTGCTGCTTTTTCCTCTTAATAGGAGCCATATTTTCATATACGCACATCTCATCATTTTTTGTTGTTGAATCCTGGATGTGTTTTGCTATATTGTAGCAATTCTGGATTCTGGCCTCACCTCTCCACCCCCGGCCTTGTCGTTTTTGTTTGTTTGTTTGCTCATCGAAAACTTGACTAAATTAGTGAGCTCTGTCTCTCTTAAGTGTGGCTCTCAAGGTGTTGCCCCCGTAGTTACCTCACTTAGTGTTCAGCCCAACATTGATCAGAGTTTGTGCTTGGATGCTTCGGGGGGTAAGAATTTCAGTCTCTGCGGACACAGTCTTCTCTTGGCTTCAGGTGGTTGTCTTACAGAGTTGAGAGGAACTTCCCACACCTCTCCAGAGTTCTCTGTCTCTGTGGCTCTCCTCTGTCCGGTGCCCTCTTCTCTCTGTCACTCTACCTCGTCAACGCAAGACTTGCTGGCCCTCGTGGACTCCACAAGGCTGCCTTACTTTGCCTGAGCTCTGCCTCTTTGTGCTGTGAACGGCACGCTCTGAAGGCGTTAAGTTGCGGCAATGGCAGGGCTCACTGTGTCTGTTTTCCATCACTCTAGGATCACTCTTTCCATTGCTTGTTTTCCTTGCCCTGCAACCATTGTATAATACACACCTGTCCAGCTCTTCTAGTTGTTTCCAGTGCGGGGGATGGGGCGGGGGGGGGGGGGAGAGACGCACACCCTGTCATTCTGCCTCGTATCTCGTTCATGCCAGTGTAAGCACAAGCCACTCGTGGGAAGTGTTGATCGCTCTTATGGAAGTCAGTCCATTTCCTATATGCGTGTTGGAGGGAGGTGTGACAAAATAGCAAAGGCTGAAGAAGCCGCTTTAATGCGCTGTCGCTGCCATGAACCATAGCTCTCTGTTTTCATCTACATCTGAATATACTAAAGGCAAATTCACTGGCGAAAAATTGTAGAGCAATTTACTGGCCCCAAATTCCTGTGTCCACTCTTGCAAGGGCATGCTCTCTGATATTCTGAGAAGATAACTCACTTGGTTAAATAGAATAAAATCTGTACAGGTGCCCAGCATCCTAGAACATTTCATAAATCATGGCCTAAATCTGAGCCCAGCAAAGAATGCTTTTATTAAAACGCATAAAATGAGTTTTTATTTTCAGGGAGAAGTTGCCGAAGTGATATTTGTAGGTGCTAATCCAAAGAATTCAGCAGAAAACCAGGTAAGCATCAATGATTCTTTTTATAGATTTCAACCCACTTTTCAGTCTTTGTTTGAAAATCCTTCTAGAGGTTAACAACATAATGACAAAATATTCCTACTTGATTTTCATCTTATTTTTTTAAATTTTTTAAATGTGTATTTATTTTTGAGAGAGGAACAGAGAGAAAGAGAGAGACAGGCAGAGAGAGAGGGAGACACAGAGGCTCTGAGCTGTCAGCACAGAGCCCCATGCAGGGCTCAAACCCACAAACCGTGAGACCGTGACCAGAGCCGAAGTCTGATGCTTAACTGACTGAGCCACCCAGGTGCCCCTCATCTTATTTTTTTTAAGTGTGGGAAATTTTTCAGTAGGAACAGTAATGCAGAATTAAGTCTGGGGAAAAAAGCACATGGAAACATTTAACTGGCTCTGCTTAGGCTCACATGTTGCACAATACAGAAAGAACTGCACTGTCTCTTGAGAAGCTATACATTTGAGTACAATCCCATTTATGTATTCCAATTTAGAAACCCTACTGAATTTGGGAAAATAATCAAAGCGCCAAGGATGAAGTGTATCTTTGGTTCCTTCCTACCCCCGTTTTGGCCCCTCTCCTCCAGGATCCTGGCCTCTGGTCCTACCTGTACTGTCGTGGAAGGGGTGCCCTCCTGGCTTGGAGCCCTTTATCTTGCATTTGCCATTTCCCTACTCTTTACTACTGGCGCTAATTGGATATTTATTTCTTTACCTCAAAAAATGACACAAGAAATACATGTTCAATGTAAAAATAGGCAATATAGAAGGTTTTTAAAGCAGAATAGGAGGGGCGCCTGGGTGGCTCATTGAGTGAAGCGTCCGACTTCGGCTCAGGTCGTGATCTCATGGTTTGTGGGTTCGAGCCCAACCTCGGGCCCTGTGCTGACCGCTCGGAGCCTGGAGCCTGCTTTGAATTTTGTGTGTCCGTCTCTCTCTGCCCCACCCCTGCTCGTGTTCTGTCTCTGTCTCAAAAATAACATAAAAACATAAAAAAAAAATAGAGTTCGAAACACCTGTCTTTCCATAAACGTTTTTAGGGTAATAATTGTTCATAGTTTGTTACATATCAGTTCATACTTTACTGTTTTTATATCCACAGAGAAGACACATGACAAAGTGCACATATGTAATATGGCTATTAATAAAATGAATTCATTTTATTCCTCTGTAACTCCTTTAGAATGTTCTCATAACTACCCAAGCAATAGCTAGATATGTTCTAGTTGTAAAAATTCAAACAACAAAGAAAGCTGTAGAAGAAAAGGAGTAAGTATACAAAAGTGATTTCGAGGTCAGGCTTTTTTTTTATTGTGGTCAAGGGTACATTTATTCCGTCCATGAGCCATTCTTCCCAGGGACCATTGTTACTTACAACCCCAAACGCCTTTTCTCCCAATCCGCCTTCCATTTCCGTTCACTGAAATCTCATTATTGCTGTGATAATAATTGTGGCAAGAGGACATTGGCAAATACGCCATTAGGGAAAAATGTTCTACTGCTTGGAAAGTCAACACGCACCTGTTTGCAATAATTTCTCTAGGCACACTCTGTCATAATATTTGCATGTTTATAGCATTGTTTTCGGGAGATCTCAAAGTGTGATTGCAAAACTGCGGGATTAATTGTCATTTGATATCTTTAGGGCGGAGAAAGACTAATCATCACTATTGCCATGGAGAAGCAGGAGAACAAAATGCTTAGAGCACTGTAATGAGAAAATAATTAATTCCTTAAAAAAATTTTTTTGTAATGTTTATTTATTTCTGAGAGAGAGAGACAGAGCACAAGCAGGGGAGGGACAGAGAGAGAGGGAGACAGAATCTGAAGCAGCCTCCAGGCTCTGAGCTGTCAGCACAGAGTCCGACACGGGGCTCGAACCCACAGACCGTGAGATCATGACCTGAGCCAAAGTCGAATGCTTAACTGACTGAGCCACCCAGGCTTCCCTAGAATTAATTTCTAAGGAGGCCCTGGGACTCAGCACACGACAGTTTCCATTCCCCTCTTTTGTTGGTAATCAGGACCTCTTCACCTCTGCTTATTCTTTACAGGCGCTAAGTGAAGTGCTCTGTAAACATTGTCACCTCGGTCTAATTCAATCCTTACTTCTGTGCATTGGGTTACATTTTGTTATCCCCATGTTACAGACGAAGAAACTGAGGCCTAGAGAAAGATCCAGTAACTTGCATGAAGCAGTTGTGTGTCAGGAGGAGTTGTGTGTCAGGAGTTGTGTGTTGGGAGGTGGGAAATGGTAGTCACATAGTTCTCATAGTCAGTGGCCTACCCTCGTTCTCTGGTCCCCACTCTAGACCTGTGCGCCGGGGATCACCCTATCTCCTACTCTGTCAACAGCCTCCCCGATGTCACTCTGCCCTAAATGGCCAGAAGCCATTCTCTTTACAAGTGACCATCATAGTGAAAACTTCTTCATTGAATATAACCCATCAGCTGAGTAATATTTTAGATAATCCCATGGCCCAGTTGTAAGTAAGTGATCCATTCACCAGAGTGTTATTTGAACATCTACACGTGACAGGTGTAAAGGACTGTAACGGATAAAAATGAATGAGACACAGGTCCTGCCCTTAAGGGCCACAATCTAAAGATTTTTGAGGAAAATTAGAGATTATGGCCTCTGTATCTTTTAATTTGTTATATCAAATCTGCACTGTATTTGAAGCTGAATTGTTGGTCTGAAATGAATTATTATAGCAATTTTCCAATGGGGGAATGAAACCTGCTCGTGATGTGCTTTCTAGGAATCCATTATGACAAAATATAGGGATTGCTTTCAGCATCTAAGACAGGGAAAGTTTATGCATCGTTTTCAATTCTTTCACTTGGGAGACATATTTACTAATAATTCATTTACCCAGAGATGGAAAGATGAAGAAACATTCCCATTTTCCCTCCTACGTCTTGAAATGACAAGAGAAAGTCGTGGAATATAGATCAATAAACATGTCATGAAAAGGCTTGACTTAGGCCTTTTTTAGAATCTCGAGTTTTATTCGGTCTCTTCTCTGCCCCGGTTTGCAAAATTTGCTATCAGCTCTAAAATTATGCTCCATTCACTTTTCTTAAAAAAAAAAAAAGAAAAAAGAAAGTCATGGTGTGTAACAGCATGGGTAGAGTGACATTCTGAAGACATCGCACGGAATGTAGAGAGAGATGCACCTGAGAATATGGACGAAATTCTAGTACATTTTCACACAAGGTATTGGCAGCTCAGCCTACAGACCACAAGGACGTACTTACAGGCAGGCACCTTTTATGACCGTGCGGGGTCTCATCAAATGTGTCAATTGCGTTTCAGACCCATCAGACCTTCCTCACTGTCGAGAAATACGAGGCCACATCAGCAACGTGGCGGATAGTACATAACGACGCCTCCTGGGAGACACGGTGAGCTCGCCTGTTGGACATTTTGTCTTTCGAGCCATGGGAACAGTCGGTCAGTGATGCGGGGAAGACAAATGGGAACACGGGCTCAAGGCCGGAAATTACTGCTATCAAATTCCCATGGAGCCTTCTGGCCATATTTAGTGGATTTATTCGACTCCATTTGGATTCTCTTTCCCTGCGAAACAGTGGGACATGTGCTACTGTCAGGAAAGGTGCTAATGAGGTTGTGGCCTCCCATTTTTGTAAACATCTGTTAATTTTGTTCTTTTCCACAGCCACAGACATTACCCCTGAAGGCTGGCTAGCCTCAGCCATTCTTGCAAATGGGTCGTGAGGCACACGGGCCTCTGTAGAGCCTGACAGTTCCTTCTGGGAAAACAACAAGGGTCTATGGGCAAAATGATTACATGTTTATACGTGGCCAATGATTCTTCATTGGAATTACTAATACACGAGAAGCTTGAGTGTTTATCTTTTCCTGACTCCAGTGAGAAAGGAATTTGCTTCTGGAGTTTCCTTGGAGAGGCGTATCTCTGTGTTTTCGATACCAAATCCCTGAGCCGAATAAATATTTTGAAGATTTGCAAGTGGCATCTGAGATAAGAAAATGTTTTGGTTCCCGAGCGCATCCATTTCACACCGCAGGACAGTGGCAGGGGAGTGGGCAAAAATTTTGGCAACTTGTACCTGACTCACATCAGCCTAGATTAGGTCATTAGTTGCGTGTTGGTTTCCTTCACGTGGTTAACTGAAAATAGAGATGGGACCGTGCTGGGGCCCCTGTGATAGCCAGACATAAATCTGGGCCTCAGTTTTCCTCGGATGTTTAGGAATCTCGGGCACAGATCATTTTTAAACAAATAATAAATACATATTTAGGGTTAAGATAAGATTATACAGACGATAAAAAAAGCATGATTTGTTTTCAAAAGCCCCAAATTGCAACAGCAGTGAACACTGAGGATACGTATAGGCTTGCTTCTGCCTTGTTCAGCAGCAGCTGGAATGTCACCTCTGTCATGAGAGCACGGGGCCCATCGCTGAAACACACAGAATGTTGAGAATGCTCTCTCCACCCAGGGAACTTACTGTCTACACAGTTGGGGTTATCAGTCAGTCACCCACTCTATCTCACTTACCTGCAAGAGTATCTCACCCGCTTGAGGT
Organism: Prionailurus bengalensis; assembly: GCF_016509475.1. Lineage (NCBI taxonomy): Eukaryota > Metazoa > Chordata > Mammalia > Carnivora > Felidae > Prionailurus > Prionailurus bengalensis. The sequence goes on along the minus strand of NC_057351.1, from coordinate 6,417,711 downwards.
GGTCTACAAGGGCTCGTGTGAGCTGACTCCGTCTGTTTTTGTGACCTCAGCCCCTGTGTCACACTTCGCTGCCTCTTCCTTCTGCTCTTCCGCTGCACCACGTTTTTTCCTGCTCGGAACGCTTCGCACCCTCTGTTCCTTCTACCTAGAATGTCTTTCCTCTGGGCACGTGTGGGTTCAGCTTAAAGAACATCTCCGTAGAGATACCGCTGCCATACTTGTTTCGTTTCACCCACCACTTTTAAAAATCATTTCTCGGTTTACCCGTTCACTGCCTTTCTTCCCCCCTTGCCCTAGTAGAACACAAGCTCCATGGAACTTGGAGCCATGTCTGTCTTGCTTACGGCCATATCCTCGTGCCTCTAGAAAAGAGTCTGGCGCATGCACTCGTGAAGTATATATTTTTAACAAATGAATCTGGCTGGGAGAGGAAGTGTCAGTTGAAGCAGAGGACAGCAAGGGCAGAAACAGTGCCACAGCCGTTCTCAAACAGGAGACATCCCGTGTTCTGAGTATCGGGTGAGGCTTTTGGGGGATGGACAAGGTTTGGGTGGTTATAAAGGTAGAACAGGTAAGACAATTTCTACAAACGGCTGTTAACTAAAGGTTCCCTTCTAGAAAGTATTTGTCCCTGTTTTGTTCATTGCTGCACTCCCAGTATCTAGGAGAGTGCCTGGCTTACGGTCGGTAGTCCCTGAATGTTCGTATAATGACCAGTCCTACCTTTGTCGAATCACACCTTTTTAAGAGCAAAACTTGGTTTGTTTGTTTCCTACCAACAGTTTCTATTGGCACAAGGGATTGCTGGGTCACAGCAATGCGACGATACAATGGCATATTCCGGGTACTGCCCGGCCTGGAATCTACAGAATGAGATACTTCGGACACCATCGGAAACAGGACTTTCTCAAGCCGGCCGTCATACTTTCATTTGAGAGCACTTCCTCCGCCTTTGAAGTTGTAACTAGTTAATGAAGAGTTGACGAATAATTTAACGCGTGGCTGTCCTCCCTAATTTATAAAAATGATTTCACACGAATGTAAACAATTGGGATGACCTCTATAATTGTCCCTGTTTGAGGACAGATAGTTTCCTGTGAATGGGACAGACGTGTGTATGTGTGTGTGTGAGTGTGTGTGTGTGTGTGTGTGTGTGTGTGTGACTGGTGCTCTAGAGCCTAACACATGATTTTCCTCGGGGCCTTGCAACTGTTTGAAGGGACAGTTCCCCTCGATATAAAACCTCTGAAAAGCTAGTAAGAGTGGCTGAAGATATGTGAACAGTGGTTCAAGTATTTATTTATAGAATTATTGAGTGTTAGGCTGGGAAAGTTTAAAAAGCTCATGTAGTTGGAGTCTTCATTTTGCAGATGGGAATGATGAAGTTTCGTGGATTTAAGATGCACAAAGGCTACAGGACCTCTCCCCCCATCACACTTTAAAAAAAAATAGTATATAAACATCGACCATAAACGTATAAGTCCAATTAGAGGCAATTGGTGTGGAAATGAGCATGTCAGCTTTTCTCTATTTAGCATAGCCTCTCCAAGCGATTACCCTGGACTTGATGTGCCTGGTCCAGAGTTGTCGATATTGGTAAATTATTTCTGGCCTTCAGAGGCCAAGTAGAGGAAAGTCAGACTTAGAATATTTTGATCATGCCCTGTGTTTCCCTAAGTGCCCTTATCCCTCTGAATTGTGTCTCCTCTCCTCAAGACTGGTTCTAAGTGATTTTGACTGTTTTCACTAATCAAATTCACCCCAAAACCCAAGACTTGCCATTGGTGTAGATATTAAAACAAAAGTGTTAGTGGATTGGAAGTCAGTCCTCAAAGAGCAAGACCTAAAATTCATTTATCTGTTCTTTTATCGCTCACTTACTCGTGGACCCATTCAATCACACAGTATTTATTAACACCTACATGCCCAGTATTGTAGTAGTGTTGGGCCTTGATAATTAGTTATCACATTTCAGATGAATGTATAAGTGTCAAAAGGGGACCGTTGTGAAGAAGAAAATACTCAACTGAGAATATCAATTTTGGAAGGCATTTAAAAAGCAGTCATCTTCAAGTCCTATCTCACGTGTAATCTGTGTTGGGTGCTCGAATTTTGGGGGAAAGAGGCTCCAGACAATTTGGACAAAGTTGTTTCAAAAGTAATTCGAGGGCCTTATGAAATTCCCAGTCCAACGTCCCGAAGAACGAGATAGGACAATCTGACATTGATTGCCTGAAAGTACCAATTCCATTTAAAATTATCCAAGTTAACTGGAGCTAGCTCCCAAGCTACAAAGGAAATTTTCCCAAACCCAAATCATGCTTTTGTATGAATGGCAGAGCTTTAGCATTTTAGGGAAAAATCAACCTTAATTTCAAAAACAAACTCTACAGCTTGAAAATAGTAATGATGCTAATCACGATGAGACTGACATTCATCTAGCTGTGACTCAACATGCCGTATTGCATTGGAACAAACCCGGAACGCTTTTTGATGACCCAGGGCTCTGGTTCTATGCGAGTTCACGCATGGAGAATTAGCTCATCAGGATTCCAAAGGGTAGCAATCATTTTTCCTAATGACCCGCACTGTTTGCTATCACAGTTCAGAGTCTTCCCAAGAGCAAGGAATTCTGAAAGTAGTTGACCTTAGATAAATTATATCAGAACTGATGATAAAATTGTTCTCATGACTCAGAAGCGTACTGAATTTTTTCCCACTACCTCCATGCCTCCCACTGCAACTTTCCTCAGTGGACCTGTGAGTCCCTGTCGTTTACTTGGACCTGTGCCAAGCCAGACACTGCATTGCCTCGTACTGATGCTTCTGCACCAGCCCTCTGTCCACCAGGACTTCTGCCCCCAAAGAACCCGCAGAAACCTGTCTGCATGCCCGCTGCCCTCTCTTCCAATCCAATTCCATTTTCTGCATTTTGTATGTAAAAATAAGACCAGATCCTGCCGCTGTAGAAACCATAGCTGTTCACTTGTGCGTAAAAGAACACCACAAAAGAGGCGGTGATCTGTTAACATACAAACCTAGATCCAAGCTATGTCATTGGAGCCAGACTATGGGGAGAAAGGCCCTGAAATTGGCGGCGAATATGGGGAAAAGGGGGCTGGTTGGGTCGGAGAACGCTTCTGCAGAAGATTTTGTGTCTCATGTCAAAGTGTCTGCATTTTGTTTGTTGTATTCTGCCTTCTCTGGTTTTAAGAATGCTGTGACTTCCTAAAAAAGCACTGACTGATCCCCCTACAATTTTCGATGAGTATTATATCAATTGCTAATATTCAATATAAGACTTAATAATAAATCACTGAGTACAATTGTGAATGTATGGTCTATGGAGAAGTGGAACACTTGTTTTTCTTTTTAAAAACATTTTTTTAATGTGTATTATTTTTGAGAGAGAGAAACAGAGTGTGGGTGGGGGAGGGGCAGAGAGAGAGGGAGACACAGAATCAGAAGCAGGCTTCAGGCTCCGAGCTGTCGGCACAAAGCCTGATGCGACGCAGGGCTCAAACTCATGACCATCGCAGGGCTCCAACTCACGAGCCGTGAGATCATGACCTGAGCCGAAGTCGGACATTCAACCGACTGAGCCACCCAGGTGCCCTTTGTTGTTTTTAAGAGATGGACTGAACGGTGCTGGATTCCATGTGGGTCAGGTTGAAAAGTGATATGGATGGTCTCTGTAAGTAACCACCCAAAATAAAGGGTCCACTTCGTCCGTTCCTGCGCGCCAAAGATGTATTGCTGGAAAAATACATACGGTTGAACATATTTTAGGACTAGGGCAACCGAGAGTTTCCTAGGCAGGTAGTTATCTGTAAAATTGTCTCATGAGCTAATTCTGAAGATGCTAAGAATGACTATATTTGTGAATATGTTTCTCCAGGTTGCCTCCTCGTACATCTCCAGCATAGGAAGACACACCGCCCTTTTTTTTTTTAATTTTTTTGTAACATTTATTTATTTTTGAGACAGAGACAGAGCATGAATGGGGGAGGGGCAGAGAGAGAGGGAGACACAGACTCTGAAGCAGGCTCCAGGCTCCGAGCCATCAGCCCAGAGCCAGACGTGGGGCTCGAACCCACAGACCACAAGATCGTGACCTGAGTCGAAGTTGGACGCTCAACCGACTGAGCCACCCAGGCGCCCCAGCACACCGCCCTTTTCTAGCGTCGGCGCCTGGGTTTCATCTTTAGCCAACCAATTTCGTCATTAGATGATCCTTTTCATGCCTTTAGCTCTTCAAATAATGATTTTGCTTCCGGTATCCCAATGCCACCTGCTGGTTTATAGTGGCTTTTGGAACATCATGCCTTACATGAGGCCACAGAGGAAAATTTGCATGTTCCCTACATAATTAGAATGTGTTCAGCTGTAACAGCATATTCCTGATCAACAGGGGTCCAAGCGCTAAAGACATTGACAGTCGCACATAGCAATGTCTTAAGGTGACCAGTTCAGGTTTGGTGCAATCACTCAATGATGTCACTGCTTTTTTTCTTTTTTCTTAACCTATTAACTTTAATTTTTTGGCTGTCGCCTCAGTCTAAAGAGACCTACCTTGTGTCTTCATGCCATTGTGTGCAACAGCAAGAAGGAAGGGGAGAGTTCCTGGAATCTCTTTTTGGAAGGTGAAAAATATTTAGTGGGAACCCGAGTAGAATTCCCTTTTCATTTCCTTGTCTGGAATTGTGTCACATAGCTTTAAGGGAGCCTGAGAAAGAGAATATTTGGCATTTTCTGCCTCTAGAGAGGAGACAAGTTATGATAGCATATCTGTTTTAGGAAAGAACACACCCTGGGGCTTGATGGTGACAGGGATTGTTTTCTACATTGTAAAATATATGCATTCATTCAGCAAGTTCACACTGAGCGACTGTATACTTTGTGGGCATTGTGCTATCCCCTGGTGATACAGTAACGATCAAAGCAGAGCAAGTTCTTGCCATCAAGGAACTCAGACTTTTAATGGAAGGAGCAGACAAGTAAACAGGCGATTCTGTACAGAGTGACTCATACTGCTGCAGTTTAGGGTGTTAGAGATGGGACCTTATATGGTCTTGGGGAGAATGCAGGGAGGTTTCCTGGAGTAAATAACGTCTAAGCTAAGACCCAAAGGATATTAGCTAGAAGAAAGCTAATGGGGTGTGTGTGTGTGTGTGTGTGTGCACGCTCCTTTCCATGCATGGATGCAGGATGACTAGACTATTTCAGGTAAGGGGAATATCAAATAGCTAATCACGTCTGTAGTTCTCATGCAAGGGAGGAATGGCCAGAGAGGTAGCACTGAACTTCACCTTCATAAATAGCAATTTGGTTTTACGTTCATATTAGCATTTTCTCCCTTAAACCCTTCATTTATTATATGCATGTGCTTGAATGTATTTTCCTTTTGCTAAACTAATAAAACACATCTTTTATAACTAAGGCAACTGATTTTCCCAGTCTCCAGTGACATTGGGCACCACCCTTCTGTCTTCATAGTCTGTAAGTGTTTCTTGGAATTGGATTTATTGACATTTCTTTTGCTTCTGTCCATCTCATGTTTCCAAATCTTGATTTCCTTTTGCTTTTTTGTGCCTATGAAGTGGGATATTACAGCCAACAAAGACCACTCTCTCCCTTTAGATGGAGTCCAGAGTTCCAGCCTACATCTTTTAAGTACTTATTAATACTAAAAAAAACTGACCCACCCACATAAACTTCAAAGTACGTCAGTGTACATAACTTCAAGTTATCGGAGATCCAGGCTGTGTTGACCTTTTTCTGGCTGTGTTTTAGGATAATGAGCAATCCAGAGACCTGGGATATTGGCTTAACACTAGCAGAAGAGAACGAGTCTACCAGCCCACTTTCTGGAAAGATTGACTTGACCATATTGCCTGTTTTATTGGCGCTTCCTTATTCAATACAAGACCAGGGTAAGCTAAACGAACCTAAGAACTTAACATCTCAGCAATTACAACCTTGCAAAAAAGTCCAACATGGACCCACAACATTCTTAAATGGCATTTCAATAAACTAACACGATGATTTTATAGATACATTTGATGGCACTACAATGAGGAGAGTATGTACTTTGAATGTCCTTCTGAAACTGTGAATGGTGTTGTGCTGACCTATTGCAACTCTTTTATCAGTTTCTCTTGGCCTCAAGTCCACAGATTCAAAATATTTTATGAGGACTGAGGGATAGCTTTTAACCATGGGACATAAGTTGTATAAAGTGAAAGAAAGAATCTAGGTTTTGCAATCTGGTCAACTTGGATTGAATTATGTCTGTGACTTTGGGAGGGTTACTGAGCACCCCTGGCTGATAAAATGGTGTAACACTAATAACCTTGTATGTTGATATGGGGTCATATAATCTAAAGGCTAAGAGAGAAAGCTAATTGGAAACTAGCAGGAAAACTAGTTGGTTCAAATCTTGGTTCTCCCATTTATTCAGTGTCCAGCCCTGAGTAAAGTAATTTCTTAAAGCCACAGTTTCTGAATGCATCTCAACTTCTTACTACATCAATGAGAATAATAAAAGCACTTACAGTTTTAGTTTGTGAAATTAGAATAAGGTAAAGTTGTTGGCAGAGTGTCTGGCATATGGGATATGCTTAATTTATTTATTTAGCTGTTAATTAACTTAGCAGTCACTGAGTTTTATGTAAGATGAAGCATATAAATGTCAGGAAGAGAGTGGGAAATAAAAAAATTTCTCCATTGTGAACTGAATCCATAACTTGCTCCAGAGACATGCTTTTCCCGATCTTTTGACATCTCCAATATTAGTGTAGGAAGAATTGGAATGGGTGACAACTGAGGCTATGAGACTGGTCTAGACTGAGAGGCAATGGAGAACAGAGCCAGAACCACTTCAGAAATGGGTCAGAAGGTGGGAGCGTATAATACTCTACACACAAAATGCTCTTGAGTTACTGATTGATGGGGCGGGGAGGGGGACAAAGACAGTTTAAAAAAATTAGAACCCTAAAACTTTGGGTGACAGTAACAGTAAAAACAAGTGCCAGAATGAAAGGGAGAGATTTTGAGAGGCATGAAGGCAAATCTGGGTTTGGATGGCTGAGACTTGACAAGACATCCAGGTGGCAAAGTCTAGTGCACAGTGAGAAACGGGGAGCTCAGGTTTTGCAGAGAAGTAGGGCAAAACAGAGAGATACAGGAAGTGCCCGTTTCGGTCCAATAGCAGAAATCAAGGAATTTGATGAGTTACAAGAAGGAGAGCAAAGAGCAAGAATAAGCCTGGATGACAGGCCCATGGGGAACACCCACTTTTAGGAAGGGACAAAGGAAGGAGGCCCAGAAAAGACGGTTACTAAGAAGAAGAAGAATTAGAAGAATTAGGAGAGTAGGAAGAGAGAACTCCAAGAAGATCAATTATATAAAGGTTGTAGAGATGCTAAAATGGTTAAGAATTGAGTTAAGGCTTTGTAACTTGAGCGTGAACACTTTCTTAAGAATGGTAGAAGGCATATGCCGGAGACAGTGGGGGTACTACAGGGTTGATGGGATGTGGCAAAGGCAGTGGCCATTCCGTATCTGCTCCCCCATCCATAGTGAGAGTTTGCATTGGTCACAGGGACAGGACTCCATTTTCAGGCTGGGTGTGTCCTAGGACTGTGTCTGGCAGCTGGGAATAACCATCTAAGTTCTGTTCGGTGGGGTGGGAGATGTGAGATGTCCTCTTTCCCCATTTGTGCACTCAGAAGGGACAGTCATACATTCCTTTGTCTGGTTCCCTTCCTAGTAGCTGTGTAACAGACATGGTGGACAGAGCTGGGGCAGCCCCCTTGAGCCCACAGACTGAAGCTCCATGTCAAAGATGGCAATCTTATAAAAGACATTGGGTCCTTGATAGTCCTTGATAGTCAAATCAATCATCCTTTGACTCCTTCATTTCAGATGATTGAGGGGGAAATAAATTCCCACCTCGTATTTACTATTCATGTCATTGTTAGAACAGCAGAAACCTGTATTCTAACTACTATACTTATTATAGACTCCACAAAGGCTATGATTTAGACACTTTATTCTGTGGCTAAGATAAATATCAACATATTTGTGTAAAATCAGAAAGCAGATCTTTACTGGCTGGCCTGGGGGACATGGTATGGTGACCTCTTTCTATTTTTTGACTCTCTGTTATGGGTTGAATCATGGCCCCCCAAACAATTCGTATCTTTAAAAAAATATGCCACATAAAGGGATACACACAAGGAGAACGCAGCATGAACGCGAAGGCAGAGATTTGAGTGTCGTGTCTACAAGCCAAGGAATCCCAGGAGATTGCAAGTAAACCGCCAGAATCCAGTTGAGAGGCATGAAGCAGATTCCCCCTCACAGCCCTCAGAACAAATCAACCTGCTGACACTTTGATCTTGGACTTCTAGCCTCCAGAACAGTGAGCCAACAAATTAGTGTTGTTTAAACCATCCAACACCTGGCGTTTTGTTATGTCAGTCCTAGGAGACAAGTGCACTGGCCAATGGATTAGTTTGCATCCTATAGACACCTGTCAGATGAGATCCTTGGGTGCCTTCCAGTTTAGAAGACATAGTCATTATGTCTGTTCTTTACTCTTTGGGACAATATGGTCATTTTATGGCAACTGGTCTCATCTCTCATTGGTTGCCTGCGAGTGTCACCTGTCACCGTCACCATCAAAGACTATATAGTAAATTCTGAAACTAATTTACATATCATAAAAAGCCAAATGACTCAGCTATGATGCAGCTCTAACTAAAATTTGATGGAGAATAAACATTCCATATTTTTGGAAATTGATCTTTTATGGGTTGTGGATGAGACCATGAATATCTATTATATAAGATGACAGAATCAGGACAAATATAATCACGCATGTTTATTCTCACTTCTTATTGAACTACATTGGTTTTTTTCCCCTCTCCAATTTATCATGCAAGTGTTATTAGCTCTGAAGCAAATGAAGGACATGTCAGTACAGCGTCTATCATTCTGTTTACATGGTGGCAAAGCTAGCAAGGAATCATAACATACTTTAGGAATTTGGCAGTGCTAGTTTTAAATCAAGGCAGAAGATGATCTTTACCATGTATTTAGGGAGGTGTTGCAAAAAGTAGTAGCCGTGAATTTTTATTCTCAATGAATAATTGACTTAATGTTTACGTAAATATTTCCTCTTTTAAGAAATGCTTTTATAAACGAGAGAATGCTCTGAAGATTACTGAAGAGAAATCTCATGTTTGGAGGGATCTTATTTTCTTGGACTTAACAAAGTAGTATCTCAATATCCATGTTTTACATAAAATCAACTGGGACCCGTTGGGAAGTTCCTCCTGCTTGGGTGCCATGAAACCCACCCACAGGAGTCTGATAATCTCCACCATGGTAGGAACATCGTGAGAATGCCGTCATGATTACAAGCTCAGACTGTCATAGGGGCGCCTGGGTGGCTCAGGTGGTTAAGCATCTGACTTCGGCTCAGGTCATGATCTCACGGTTCATGGGTTCAGGCCCCGCATCGGACTCTATGCTGACAGCTCAGAGCCTGGAACCTGCTTCGGGTTCTGTCTTTCCCTCTCTCTCTCCCCTTCCCGCATTTGCACTGTCTCTCTCTCTCTCTCTAAAAAATAAATAAACATTAAAAATTAAAAAAAAAAGGTTAGACTGTCATTGAACTTTTTGAGACCTTAGGACAAAATATTATGGAAAATTTGAAACGTACAAATACAGAGAATGGTACATTAATACCCCATATATTTCAGCATTTGGCTTCAGAAATTATAAACAGCTTGCTCTTTGTGTTTTATTTCTCCCTTCACATTTTGCTGGGTGGGACTGGGGTCGAGCTGGACTATTTTCCTTATAAAATTTTAGCATATTTCTCCAACAAATATATTTTTTTCATTTACTTAACCAGAAAGTCACTCTCCTATCTTAACAAAGTTGACAATAACCTCTTAATTTCAGCTAATAGTCCGTGGTCAAATGTTCCTGACTGTCTAAAAAATACCTTTTTAGGGGTGCCCGGGTGGCTCAGTCAGTTAAGCAGCAGACTTCAGCTCAGGTCATGATCTCATGGTTTGTGGGTTCAAACCCCGTGTCGGGCTCTATGCTGACAGCTCAGAGCCTGGAGCCTGCTTTGGATTCTGTTATCTCCCTCTCTGCCCCTCCCTTGCCTGCGTGCTCTCTCTCCCTCAAAAATAAACATTATAAAAAAGAATAAAAAATCCCTTTTTATAGTGGGTTTGTTTAATCAGGGCCCAAGCAAGTTTTGCACATAGCATTTATTAATCTCTTCAGTTGCACTTAATATAGAACATCTCTCTTCATACCATCCTCTTTTTCAGGCTGTTTAAGAAACCATGGTATCTAATAGATTTTCCTGCATTATGACCTTTTGCATCTTTATGATGTGTTTTAGCTTATTCCTCTACCCTTACTGTTTCCTGGAAACATTAGCTCTAAATGCTTGACTAGGTTCAAATTAATTTTTTTTTTTCTTTAGGCAAGAATACTTTTTTGGGTGGGCTCTTTAGTTCCTAGTTCCTAAAACAGGAGATATATAATGTCTGGGTGTCTCATTCAAGTTAGGATTGACCTGACTTTCGGGAGTCGCCAGGCTGATCCATTCATTATAAAAGTCCCTGTCAACCTTTGAGCTTTGGGTTTCCACAGGCAAAAATCATTGTTAATCAGATCCATTATTTCTTTAGGGATTACAAAATAGTAGTTTTCTTTTTTTTTTTTTTTTGATAACTTTATTGAGATATAATTGACAAGTAAACTTGTAATATATTAAAAATGTCTAACGTGATGATTTGGTGTATGTATATATTCTGAAAAGATTCCCAGCATTGAGTTCATTAACACACATCACCTCACATATGTACTTTTTTTTTTTCTTTTTTGGTGAGGACACAAGTTCTACTCTTGGCAAATTTCGACTATGCCACACAGTACCATCAACTATAGTCACCGTGTTTTTCACTAGATCCTCAGACCTTGTGTATAACTTATAATCACCATTCTACTCCCTTTTTCTGTGTTTGACTTTTTTTTTTTTTTCAGACTCCATGTTGGGGCGCCCAGGTGGCTCAGTCGGTTAAGTGTCCAACTTTGACTCAGGTCATGATCTCATGGCTCGTGGGTTTGAGCCCCACGTCGGGTTCTGTGCTTATGGCTCAGAGCCTGGAGCCTGCTTCAGATTCTGTGTGTCTCTCTCTCTGCCCCTCCCCCCACTTGCACCCTGTCTCTCTGTCAAAAATGAATAAATATTACAAATTAAAAAAAAAAAGATTCCACGTAGAAGTGATACCGTGTGGTATTTGTCTTTGGCCTATTTCACTTAAAATAATGCCCTCCAGGTCCATTCATGTTGTTGTCAATGGCAGGATTTCCTTCTTTCTCATGGTTGAACAATATCCCATTGTATATTTAAACCACATCTTTTCATCCATTCATCCATTGATGGACACTTCAATATTCTTCCATATCTTGGCTGTTGTGAGTAAGACAATAAATATGAGAGGTCACCTATCTTTGTGATATCATGTTTTCATTTCTTTTAGATATATACTCAGAAGCATGATTGCTGGATCACACGGTAGGTCCATGTTTGATTTGTTGAGGAACTTCCATACTGTTTTCCATAGTGGCCACACTAGTTTGCATTCCCACTACGAGTGTGTAAGGATTCCCTTTTCCGCACATCCTTGTTACCACGTTCTCTCTTGTCTTTTTGAGGCTAGCCATTCTGACTGGTGTGAGGGGATATCTTTTTGTGGTTTTGATTTGCATTTCCTTGATAATTAGTGATGTTGAACCTCTTTTCATGTACCTGTTGGCCATTTACATGTCTTCTTTGGAAAAAGATCGACTCGATTCCTCTACCCATTTTTGAATTAAATTGTTTTCGTTTTTGTTATTGTTGATAAGTTGTATAAGTGTTTATATATTTTGGATTATTAACCCTTCATCAGATATATGGTTTGTAAATATTTTCTCCCATTCAGTACGTTGCCCTTTCATTTTCTTGATAGTTTCTTTTGCTGTATAGGAGCAGTTTGATGCAATTCCACATGTTTATTCTCATTTTTGTGCCTTTGCGTTTGGGTTCAGATCCAAAAAATCATTGCCAAGACTGATGTCAAAGAGCTTATTGCCAATATATTGCATTTTTATACACCAATAATGAAGCAGTAGAAAGAAAATTTAAGAAAATAATCCCATTTACAATTGCACCAAAAATAATACGATACCTAGGAATACACATAACCAAAGAGGTGAAAGACGTATGCTCTGAAAAATATAAAACACTGATGAAAGAAATTGAAGATAACACAAAGAAATGGAAAAAAATCCCATGCTCATGGCTTAGAAGAACAAATATTGTTAAAATGTCCGTACTACTCAAAACAATCTACACATTTAATGCAATCCCTATCAACATACCACCAGCGTTTTTCACAGAACTAGAGCAAGCCATTCTAAAATTTGTGTGAAACCACAAAAGAGCATGAATAGCCAAAGCAATCCTGAAAAAGAAAAGCTAGGCTAGAGGCACCACAATTCCAGACTTCAAGTTATATTACAAAGCTATAGTGATCGAAACAGTATGGTACTGGCACAAAAATAGACACATAGGTCAATGGAATAGAATAGAAAACCCAGAAATGGTCCCACAACTATATGGTCAATTAATCTTCAACAAAGTGGGAAAGCAGTGGGAAGAGGACAACCTCTTCAACAAATGGTTGAAGAATGCAGAAGAATGAAACTGGACCCCTTTCTTACACCAAACACAAAAACAAAACCAAAATGGATTAAAGACCTGAATGTGAGACCTAAAACCATAAAAATCCTAGGAAAGAACCCAAGCAGTAACTTCTTTGACATTGGCCATAGCAACTTCTTTCTAGATAGGTCTCCTAGGGCAAGGGAAGTAAAAGCAAAAAGAAACTACTGGAGCTTCGTCAAAATAAAAAGCTTTTGCACAGTGAAAGAAATAATCAACAACACTCAAAGGCCACCTGAGGAATGGGAGAAGGGCTTTCAAATAATGTATCTGATAAAGGGTTAGTACCCAAAATATATAAGCAACCTATAAAACAGAACACCTCCCCAAGTGAATAATCCAATTAAAAAAGGGCAGAAGACATGAACAGGCATTTCTCCAAAGAAGGCATTCAGATGGGCAACAGATACGTGACAAGATGTTCATTGTCACTTACCCTCAGGGAAATGCAAATCAAAACCACAATGAGATATCACCTCATACCTGTCAGAATGGCTAAAGTCGACAACACAAGAAAAAACAGGTGTTGGTGAGGATGGAGAGGAAAAGGAACCCTCATGCACTGTCGGTGGGAAGGCAAACTGGTGTAGCCACTCTGGAAGACAGGATGGCGGTTCCTCAAACAGTTAAAAATAGAACCTACCCTACAATCCAGCAATTGCACTACTAGGTATTTATCCAAAAAATACAAAACACTGATTCAAAGGCATACATGCACCCTGATGTTTATAGTAGCATTATTTACAATAGCCAAGATATGGAAGCAGCCCAAGTGTCCATCAATTGAGAATGGATAAAGAAGATGCGGTGTATATACACAAGGGAACATTATTCAGCCATCAAAACGAACGAAATCTTGCCATTTGCAACAACATGGATGGACCTAGGGCGTATTACGCTAAGCGAATTAAGTCAGTCAGAGAAAGACAAATACCATATGATTTCACTCATACGTGGAATTGAAGAAATAAAACAAATGAGCACAGGGAACAAAAGAGAGGGGCAAACCACAAAACAGACTCTCAACTACAGAGAAGAAACTGATGGTTACCAGATCCCAGGAACCAGGTTACCAGAGTTCAGGCGGAGGGGGAAACAGGTGATGGGGATGAAGGAGGGCACCTGTCGTGATGAGCACCGGGTGATGTAGGGAAGTGTTGAATCACTATTTTGTACACCTGAAACTACTATTACACTGTATGTTAACTGGGATAAAAAAAAAAAAGACCCATGAAGTAATTATGGGAAAACACAAACATCTGCTGGTGGTTAATGCTGGCTACATAGGTATCCATTATGTTATTATTGTTTTGATTTTTTCTAGATGTTTGTGGTACTTCACTGACATTTGTAAGAAGAGCACAACAGGCGGAGGTTAGCATGACCGTGAGGATGGGGGGAGGGAAGGAGGGACTCAAAGTAGGACTTCAGATTTGGGTGACAGTGCACTTGTCACGTGAGAATCAGGGACGAGCTGGTGGATGACAGCAGCACTTCTGGGTCCATAATATTTATTTATTTTTTTTTTATTTGAGAGCGAGAAAGAGAGAGAGAGAGAGAGTAAGACAGCGTACGAGTTGGGGAGAGGCAGAGAGAATCTCAACCGGGCTCCGCGCTCAGTGCCGAGCCCAACGTGGGGCTCGATCCCACGACCCCGGGATCATGACCCGAGCTGAAATCAAGAGCCGGACCCTCAACAGACTGAACCACCCAGGCGCCCCGTTGAGCGCATGATATTTAAAATTCTGGCTGGGTTTCATCTACAGGTGCCCCAAAGCCCACTGGAAATGCTCATTCTGACATTATCGGTAGTTTGGAGAAGAAAAGTAGCAGGATGTTGTTTAAGGGTTTCACCTCAGCTTTTCCTGAAGCGCTTTTAGAGCGACGAATTAGAAGCTGAAAAACCCGGGGGTTGTGGGTAGGGGGAAGAACATAGAAAAACCATAGAAAATTCCCGAAAAAGCAGTATCAATGACGGGACCTGCCATTGAACTCGAAATTGGTACCTGATTGTCTTCAAAGCCAAGGGGTAAAAAGCCTTGGCACGTGCAGGTAGTGGCTGTGGGGCAAGAACATCTGGAGGACTGGGCCATTCTGGGCCAACAGAGCAGGATTTCCTGGACAGTAGGTCCGCAGTGCCACCTACTGGGGAAGACAGGAAACAGTGCAAAGCCCGTAAAATATGTCCCATGACACACGGAGGAAATCTTTTGTTTTTTACTTAAGACCACATAATTTAACCAGATAATTTAGCTGCACTTACCTGATAATATATGTTTTTTTTTTTTTTTTTTTTTTTTTTGCAACAGAAATCACGAGTGGAGGAGGGGCAGAGAGACAAGGGCAGAGAGAGAAAGAATCCCAAGCAGGCTCTTCACTGCCCTGACGCGGGGCTTGAACTCATGAAACGTGAGATCATGACCTAGGCCGAAATCAAGAGTCAGACACTCAATTGACTGAGCCACCCAGACGCCCCTTACCTTATGATATTTTAATAGGTGAAGGCTTTTGAGAAGCTTTTACACCGTTTTTAATCTAATATGAACAAGAATCATGAGTAGGTTGTCAATACATGTTGAATCATGGTTTCATTTTTGTAAATTATTATTTTAAGTGATAGAGTTGAAGATTAAGAACCCCAAACCCCCAACCCCAAAGTGTACTTCTGATGCCCTTCTAGTCACAAGAATGTTAGTTTTAGGAGGTAAGCAAGTCTGGGAGGGAGAAGAAAAAGGCAAGCGACGTTTGTCAAGGGTCGCTTGGGTTTTGCTCCAAAGTGCTGTTCTCAGGACCATTTCTATCAGTGTCAGGAAAGAGTCCCATGATCTGGTAAGTTTGGGAACTACTGTGTACTAATCCCTTTCTCACTGACTCACAGGGCACATTAGAATAGTAGAGGTTTTTAGATTCTCTGAAGGCAAGAACTCTGTTTAATGCTAATTCAGTGTTTCCTAAACTTAGTAGAACACGACTTCTTTATTTTAAAGCATTTCCGATTTGGGGCTCTCACGTGCCAGATGCTAGGTGCTTGGTATACATTAGCTGATTTACACCTCATTACAGCCTGTGATTTGACAGAGAGGAAGATGCTGAGAGCCGAGGGGACTTTTGCAGTGCACATTTTTAGCGGCAGTGCAGGAACCGAAACCCAGGCCTGCCTGACACCTGAGCGGAGGCTGTCCCCAACGTTGCCACATGGCCTCCTGACACAACATTGTGGTTTCACATGGCCGAGGGCAGGCTCTTCTGCTTGGCAAGGGGTGGGGTGGTCACAAGAGCCCCCATTTTCAGCTGGCCTTTCTCTGGGGTGAGCACTTGAAACGGTCCTCTTGGAGAAGCAAATGATTTGCTTCTCCTGGACATTAGACATCGCAGCCTGCCTGTGACAAACGTGCTCTGTCACTCCTCACGAACTCAGCCGGCTCTTTCCAAAGCTGGCCTCATTTTGCAGGATACCTGGTGAGAAAGGATGTCTCTAGGGGATTGGTAGTTTGCACACCGTGCATCGGCTCTGGTTCCTTCCCAGGGCTGTACCGGGCTTGGGTTTTGTAGCCCTTAAAGCAGAATTTATAGCTGAATTCTCCGAGATTCAGAGTTCAAAGACATCTCCTGCGGGGATCATGGATTTTGTACGTTACCAACAAGGCACGGTTGGGAGAGAACAGACAGTTCCAGAAGGTCACCTGTCCAGAAGCTATTTTGAGGCAGACTATTTTGGGTGCTTTATATATGAAAGTTGAATGAGAGCAGGCCTTTCGAGCTCTGTGTCCTCACACGTGCAGAGGAAGCAAACGTACCTCGTTCCTCAGGCTGGACTGAGTCCCAAAGGGAATCTCAAAGGCCTTCATTCTCTCATTCCAAATTGTTGTCAGCCCATGATACTCAACAAACACCACCGCATAAAACACAGCTGACCGTTTGTCGACGTGGTAGAGGAAACCTCTGTGTCTGACCCATGTTTTAGAAAATATTTTGGATCCCTTCCTCCTGACTTCAAATGGTGGATTCAAAAGAAGGCGGATTTAGGAAGTTTGAGGACACAGGGGAAAATCTCAGACTTTTTACGTGGATTAGAAATATGATTACGACATGGGGCGCCTGGGTGGCTCAGTCGGTTGAGTGTCTGACTTCGGCTCGGGTCGTGATCTCATGGTTTGTGGGTTCGAGCCCCGCATCGGGCTCTGTGCTGACAGCTCAGAGCCTGGAGCCTGCTTCGGGTTCTGTGTCTCCCTCGCTCTCTGCCCCTTCACCACTCATGCTCTGTCTCTCTCTCTCTCAAAAAAAAAAAAAAAAAAAGAAATATGATCATTGCATTGGACGTCCATACATTGGACGACAGAGTAGTGAACTGCCCTGGGAGCCCCCAAACCAAGGTCAAAGCTCCAGGGCTGGAGGGCAAGCCTGCCCAGGTCTCTTTGCGTGAGGAGACCAGGAGCTCAGAGGAAGAGAAAATTAACTCTTGGACTTTGGCTTCTCCACAGGACCCCTCTCAGTTTTAGGGGAGCCATGTAATTTTTTTTAACGTTTATTTTTGAGAGAGACAGAGCACGAGCAGGGGAGGGGCAGAGAGAGAGGGAGGCCCAGGGCCTGACGTGGGGCTCGAACTCACAAACCTCGAGACCATGACCTGAGCTGACGTCGGACGCTCCACCGACTGAGCCACCCAGGCGCCCCAGGGGAGTCATTGAAACACCAAACCTAAGCCTCCTCCTTACTCTGCTTGTAGAGACGCAATAAGATATTTGAGTAGTAGAGAGAATATTCTAGTAACCATTCCATGACTCCGTGTGGTTGAGGACTCCTTGGCTGCCCCCCGACGTTGCTGGTTACTAAGGTAAACGCAGCTCCCTGGCTTCTGGTGTGTGAGCGCAGTCCATTGGCCTCTGTCGCTCTGGGACCTGCCACCCTCGCATATCCTAGCGCATGCAGCTCTGTGACCGCCTCTCCTATGTCAGCCCCGGCCTGTGGGGGAGAGCCACGAGTACATTCTTTACGGCGTGTGCTCTGGGCCGTCCGCTGCCGGGGCTTTTGGACGCACAGTCTCTCCAGCGGGCATGCTGCCTGTCTGTACCTTTTAATTTCCTCTACCATTTTTCAGGGCAACTCAGGCATTTCTGCTTCAATCAGAGCGGGCCACCGTTTTCTCCAGGCCCTCAAGAGTCACCTGTTACGTGCACGGGGATATTATCCAGTCAAAAAACCAAAAAAAAAAAAAAAAAAGCAGAGAATCCTGCTCTTTGCCACAACATGGATGGAGCTGGAGGGTTTTATGCTAAGTGAGATGAGCCAGACAAGAGAAAGACAAACGCTGCTAGATCTCATTTCTATATGGAACCCACACACACCCAGAAAGGGACTTACAGACACAGAGAGCAGACTGGCGGTTGCGAGGGCTGGAGGGTGGGGGCTGGGCCGAATGAGTGGATGTGGTGGAAAGGCACAGAGTTCCCCTCGGGAGAGAAGTAAGCGTCGAGCGCGGCCTGGTGACCCTGGTTAGCCACACCGTGTCGCAGATTTCAAAGGTGCCAAGAGGTTTGATCTTCAAGGTTCTCGCTGCGAGAAAGAAATTGGAAGGACGGGAGGCGATGGATGCGAAGCCAGGCTTCCCGTGTGATCCTGTCACGATGTGAACAAGCACCAATTCATGGCGTGGGCCTTCAAGTAATGCAATGTGGCGTGTCAAGAAAAATGTCGTCAGAATCAGGCAGAATAATGCCCCGCCCCAGCCCCAAAGATGGCTGTGTCCTCATCCCTGGACCCTGCAAGTATGTTACCTTACTCTGCAAAAGGAACTTGGCAGCTGTGACCAAGGACCTTAATGTAATTAAGATCAAGGATGGGGGGAGCGGTCCTCAGCTACCCAGGTGTACCTCCGTGTAATCACAAGGGTCCCTATTAGGGAAAGACGGAAGGGGGCGGCCAGGGAGCGAGACTGAAGGTACCGTACGAGGAGGGGGGGCCACAAGCCAAAGAAGGCCAGCAGCCTCTAGAAGCTGGAGAAGACGAGGAAGCAGATTTCCGCCCTGTCTCCAGAAGGAACACAGCTTTGCCAACGTCTGGATTTTAGCAAGATCCGTTTTGGCCTCCTGACCTCCACAGCTGCAAGACCCGAAATGTGTGTTGTTTTAAGCCACTAGAGCTCGTGATAATTTGCAGCAGCAGAGAACGAATACGGCCCGTGCCGGTGAGTGTGCCCCTTCCTGAGGGATCAATCCAACCCCACGGGTCCCCCTTCGTGTCTGCCTCTGTCTGCCGGGTCATTTTTGCCATGCCTGCTGGGGATATAACTTCTTTCTTCTCTTATCAGCCCCAGCATGCGTGAAGCATGAGTTATGCTGGAGTGGACGTCCCTGTTGGCCAGGCAGTCATCCTGAGGGGGTGGAGCACTGCCTTAGGGGGACATCTGTTGCCTTGTGGACAAACTTCCCCCAGCGTCTTCCCATCCTGGGGAGATGCTAGTTCTCCTGCAGAGGGGCGGGCCACTTTGGCAAGCTTTTGGTGGGGGTGGTGGGGTGTCTGCAGAACCAAGATCCTTGGGGGCATCCATTCCATGTTCCGGGGTCCCGTGTTTTCCCAGCCAGAGCCGTGGTTTTAGCTTAACTGCCCTATTTTGGCTGAGTATTTATTTTTTTTCCTTAATGTTTTTATTTATTTTGAGACAGAGAGAGACAGAGCATGAACAGGGGAGGGGCAGAGAGAGAGGGAGATACAGAATCCGAAGCAGGCTCCAGGCTCTGGGCCATCAGCACAGAACCTGATGCGGGGCTCGAACTCACGAACCGCGGGTCATGACCTGAGCCGAAGTCGGACGCTCAACCAACTGAGCCACCCAGGCGCCCCTTGGCTGAGTATTTAAATGTGAGTATGGAAAGGCGGCTGGAGTCCTGCAGCTTTCGCTATCAGGTTCTGAATATGGCCCTCAGCTGTTTGGCTTTTCTGCTGCAAGATAGAAGCCACCCGCAGAGGCGCTCAGGTTCTCTCACTGAGCCTGGAGCCCTTTCACACCACCCGTGCGGCCTTAATACAGCCTGGGAATGACTAAGCCACTCCCCTCGTCTTTGCAAGAGTTTTTCCCAAACACCCGAGTCCTTGTATGTTGAAGGCGTTCCCTTCTGCCAGGGCTTTCTCCCCCCACCCCGCTTAACCCCGGTGGCATCTTTAGGGATTAGGCTGCCAGCGGTGCAAAGGACTCCGTTGCATTAAGGATGGGGTCGTCCCTGCCGGCGGGATCATGAGAGAGCCGTCCTGAAACCTGACCACATAGCCTCTTTTCTCAGACACTTCTGGTGTCACCTGTGTCATCCGAGAGGCAGATGGCCAAAGATTAGACAGGCAAGAGATCATCCCTTGAGGATGCAGGGAGGGTGCGGAAGCAGGTTGGAGAAGCCTCAGGCTGCAGGGCGGATCTGGCATCAGTGAAGGGAGAGCAGCTGAGGATTCACAGACCCAGTGCCTTCCTGAGAAAGTCTAGGTAGGGCCGATGGGGGATCTCCAAGCAAAGCTTGCTTGATAGGTGACATCCATGCTGGGTAGGGATGGTCCTGTCCCAGTGCCCCTGCTGTGCTTGCTGTGAGGGTGACACCCAGAGAAAGTGTGGCTTGCTGTGAACTATGTGGTGGACCCAACTGTGGCGGGTCCTCCCCTAAAGGAGGTGTGAGTGGCACCCCTCCGTGGCCTTGGAACGGTCGATAACGTCAGTTCCTGAGTGAAGCTGCGAACGTTCGAAACTTGACAGAGCCGCTTATTAGCTACGGGATCAATTTCCGTAAGCCCTCGTTGTCATGTCCGAAATCGTGAGTTCATAAGAACTATCTCATGGGCGAGCTGTGAGGCTGGAGTGGGTGACTACGTGTGAAATGGGTCGGACACCAGTGGGCACACACAAGGGACATCAGAAACGGCAGCTGAACAAATCAACAAACCAGGACGGTGGCTGGAGAACCCGTTTTCCCGTTTGAGCCTACCTATTGCGCCAGGAAATGCTGTAGGGTGTGCACCCTTTCCTCTTGATACACGTGACAAATGATTAGTACGAGGCCCCTAGGCACCCCCATAACACTTGGCTGACCTTGGGATGCCACCTTCACTCGGGAGTGCCCTGTGGATTCTCTGCAAGCCTCGCAAGCTTGACAGGCGTGGTCACTGCATGGTCCCTTTCGCCGCATTCCCCTTGTGTCCGGGAACTCGGATTCTAATGGGGAGACACAGCCGTAGGAGGAATAATCACAATGCAAGGCAGGATGGAGAGAATGAGCGAAGGGGGAATGAAACATGCCGAGGTAGTAAGAGGAAGACATTGTCCCAGTGACGGGATCAGGGAGTCCTTCAAAGAGGAGACTTCACTGTACTTGAGTTGCACCCTAAAGCGGGACGTAACTTTCGAAAAGTGGGAATAGCTGAAAAGATAAGAGGGATGGGAAGGGAGGTAGACGTGGGGGAGACACTCGAGCCAGAAGATGTCGCTGGTGGAGAAGCAGAAGAGACTGGTCCTGGGGGCTTCGAAGAGGTGAGTCCTAGGGCAGGCGCAGCGTGGGAGCAAAGAAAATAGGACAGAAGACACCTTTCGCCAAGATCACTGTGGGCTTTCTATCTGAATGCCCTTCAAAGTCACTGGGGAGATACAACAAATGAATTCCTTAGAAGCTGTTTCTTGAATGGCTGTGAGAGTGAATTGAAGAGTTGGGTTTTATCAGGGAAGAACAGGAAAGGGGGTGCTGGACATAGTTCTTGTCTGGAAACGGTTCCCCTGTTTGTAGCATAAACTACAGATGGAAGGTGGGAGAATCCCTGGCCAGATGGGAGATGCCATCCGCCTCCTCCGATGGACTATGTTCATGGGTTTAGGATGCGGCAAACCCAAGCCGGTCTTCAAGATAAGCTATCTTAACTGCACAGAAAATGTTCACTGTCCTCATTTTCGATGTTAAATCTTGCTAAATTAGATTCCACATTTCTTTACTTGGTTAAGCATAGGACTCTAAGAATAATTTAATCGTTAATGCCTCAGGATCGTCATGGCAGGCATTGATTATGATGCTGGGCTGTATGGAGTAAAACATTTAGAGTTTAAAGTGTGTCAGACTGGGCCGCCTGGGTGGCTCCATCAGAGTTAAGCGTCTGACTCTTGATTTTGGCTCCTAAGCAGGCTCCAGGCTCCGAGCTGTCAGCACAGAGCCCGACGCGGGGCTCGAACTCACGGACCACGAGATCATGACCGGAGCCGAAGTCGGATGCTCAACCGACTGAGACAGGTGCCCCCCCAAATTAATATTATTAATTCTTCTTTTGCCTCCTTTCTGCTGCCGACTCTTGATAAAGGGCATTTCTATTATGGTCAGTTAATTATGGAAAGATTAATTGGTGGATCTTCTGTAAGATGTGGCTTCTAGCCTCAGCCCTGTCCCCAAGTAGTTATTTTATTTTTGGCATCATGTAACTTCCTCACCCTAATTTCCACCCGACGGAGAACACTTGTTACGTCCGATTCCCTTTGTTCAATTGAAGTCTGTTCAGCAAGACAAAGGGCCTCCAGGTCAGAATTCCCCAGGCTGGTCCAAAGTGTCTAAGTGTCATTAGCCAAGGTGACCACTGGATGTCACACTTGATCTAAGTTGCCACACACACAACGTCCCGTGCACGTTGGCTTGGACACTCTCAGGCTTTTAGGAGTTGAGTAGACCTTAGTGATCTTTGAAACCAGAGTCAGTGGCCGGCGGCTGGCAAGTTTTATTTCGCATATGCTTTATTGTTTTTCAGCTTCAATGGAACTTGAATTCATTAAGACTCTGTCCTATTCTCCAGAGTCCTCCTTGGGCCCTAAACTCACTTGGGTTATTACCCAGCAGGTTCCTCAAGGCAATAAAGGGGGGAGCACCCGGTCTCACTTTACAGAGAAGGCGACTGACCCCCAAGACACCTTCACAGTCTGACCGAGGACACAGGTTAAGTTCATAGTAAACGTGGGACGGGAACTGCTGTCATTTGACTCCCAGGTTGGCCTCTGGCATCGAGCCTGGCGCTTGAGAGATCTATCAAGATTATGCACCTTTAGGATATTTTTATAGTGCAGAAGCAGATGAGATCATTATGTAGCTGAACCTCTCTCCTAACCTCCGTCCAATCCACAAGCTTCAGAAAGCTTTGGCTGTCACATTGGCATTCTATCGGATGTTTTCTCTCGTGCATTTTATTGGGGGTTGGGGCTGCGGTTGGACATTGGAACGTGTTTCCCAGGGCACTTAGCGGAGAGACATCAGGCTAACAATAAAGTCCACAGCCTCTAACAGGAAACCAGTAAGACAAGTCAAGGGTCACGATTTATCCCAGCTCTTATCGGAAAAAGCAAGCCAACAGACCTCACTCTGAGTACTAATAAGTTACAATGTAACCGCACACACACGTTTAGATTTTTATAACTACCAGAGGGAGGACAGGCTAATGTTGCTCACATTGTACCCATTGCCTTTGGAAAGAGCGGGCCAGAGAGGGTCACGATCCCTCAAAGTTCGACTTCCCCGGTCGTGTTCTCGTTAGAAGAGCAGAAGGTTATTTGTGGGATTATCTCAGCAGAACTGCAAGCCTGCAGGACTACGGAGATACGAGTAAATCAGGCTTGCCCTGAAAATGTTTCACTGCCCAGGGCACCTGTCCCTGGATTCTGCTAAGTGTGGGGAGGTTATGGTCCCTTCCGTGGGCACCAGAAATACGGACGGTGGGCCATGCCTGTGTCTTCAGTTGGTGGGAGTTTTGAAGGTTCATAAGAAAGCAGGCTGGCAGTCTCTTTAAAGTCTGGTTTGCAGAATCTCGATGTCAAGGAGTAAAGAGCATGGTGTAGCCTTTAGAAGGGGAACAAATATTAAAGAGCGTCACGTCCAATCACTTCAGATCACAGATCATACTCACAAAGCCAACCACTGCAGCCAAGATGATGAACACAGCCATCCCCCCTTCAACGTTTTCTGCTGCTGTCTGGCCACCCATCCGTCTTCTCTCCCCCAGGCAGCCACGGATCTGCTTTCTCTCACTGTACAAGGGTCTCCATATTCTGGAACCTTACATAAATGGAAGCACACAGTGTGTACTCTCTTTTCGTTTGGCTTCCTTCACATGGCATACTTCCTTTGAGATGCCTCTGTCTTAACACTTATCAATAATTCATCCTACTTACTGCTGGGCAACATTCCTTGTATAAATGAGCCATAATTTCTTTATCCATTTATTCACCTTGTTAATAAATGGGTTTTTTCCAGTTGTCGGCTACTACAAATAAAGCTGCTATGAACATTCACGTTTAGGTCTTCCTATGGGTATAGGCTTTGGTTTCTCTTGGGTCAATACCTAGGGAGAGAGGGGCGCCTGGGTGGCTCAGTCAGTTAAGCGTCCCAACTCCTGATTTCTGCTCAGGTCATGATCTCATGGTTCATGAGTTTGAACCCCATGTCGGGCACTGTGCTGACAGCGTGGAGCCTGCTTGGGATTCTCTCTCTCCCTCTCTCTCTGCCCCTCCCCTGCTCGTGGTCTCTTTCTCTCTCACAATAAACAAATAAACGTTAAAGAAATACCTGGGTATAGAATAGCTAGATCATATGATAGGCATGTATTTAACTTAAAAAAAAAACAGCTTTATGGAGTTATATTGGATATATGGTACACTGGGCATATTTAAATGACAGAGTTTGATAAGTTTCAGCGTATTTATGTACCTGTGAAAGCATCACCACATTTAAGATAGTAAACGTATTGATCACTCAGAAACATTTCCTGGTGCTCCTTTGTAATCCTCCTTCCCTTCCCAACCTCAAACCCAGGCAACCTCTGATCCGTTTTCTGTCAAAAGAGAGTAGTTTGTATTTTCTAGAATTTTAGAGAATGGAGGAATATGGTGTGTGCTATTCTGTGTTTGGCATCTTTCATCCAATATAATTATTTTTAAATTCATCCATGTTGTAGCAAATAAAGAGTTCATTCCTTTTTAAAAAAAAATTATTTTGAGAGAGCGAGAGAGTGAGCAGGGGAGGGATAGAGAGAGAGGGAAAGAGAATCCCATGCAGGCTCCGCCTTGTCAGCACAGAACCCGATGCGGGGCTTACAAACCGTGAGACCATGGCCTGAGCCAAAATCCAGAGTCGGGTGGCTTAACAGACTGAGCCACCTGGGCGCCCCATCATTCCTCTTTCTTGATAAGTCGCATTCCATTAAATGGGTGGGTTTTTGGCTGTGACAGAGAAAGCCGGTAGGAACAGTCATGTACAAGTTTTTGAATGAAAAGAAGCTTTCATTTATCTCTGGCGAGGCATTTGGTGAGTGTGCGTTGCAACTCGTGCACATGCTTTCCACACTTGGTATGGCCTGTCTTTTTTTTTTTAATTTTTTTAATGTTTTTATTTATCTTTGAGACAGAGACAGAGCATGAGCAGGGGAGGGGCAGAGAGAGAGGGAGACACAGAATCCAAAGCGGGCTCCAGGCTCTGAGCTGGCAGCACAGAGCCCGACGCGGGGCTCGAACTCACGGACTGTGAGATCATGACCTGAGCTGAAGTCGGACGATTAACCGACCGAGCCACCCAGGCGCCCCGGGATGGTCTGTCCTTAATCTCAGCTATTCTCCTGCGTGTACGGAGCTCTCTCTCATGGTCTTTGCATTTCCCTGATGGGGAAATGATATTGAGTATCGATAATGATATTGAGTATTTTTAAATGTGTTTATTTGCCATCTGTACATGCTTTGGTCAAGTGTCCATTAACGTCTTTCGCTTATTTTTTATCAGATTGTTTTCTTTGTGTTAAGTTTTGAGAATTCTTTACATATTCTGGACACATGTCCTTTGTAAGATACCTGCTTTGCAAAGATTTTCTCCTCGTCTATGGCTTGTTTCACCTTCTCTTGTAGACCAGAAGTTTTTGATTTTGAGATTCAATTTATCAATTTGTTCTTTTATGGACTATGCTTTTGGTATTGTATCTAAGAAATATTTGCTTATCCTAGGGTCACAAAAATGTTCCCTTATTAATTTATTTATTGCCAGAAATATTTTTATTTTTTAATGTTGACTTATTTTTGAGACAGAGCCAGAGCACAAGCAGGAGAAGAGCTGAGAGAGAGGGAGACACAGAACTTGAAGCAGGCTCCAGGTTCTAAGCTGTCAGCACAGAGCCTGATGTAGGGCTTGAACTCGTAGAGTGTGAGATCATGACCTGAGTCAAAGTCGGACGTTTCACTAACTGAGCCACCCAGGTGCCCCATGAGCATAAGGTTTTAAAGTTTCTTTGTCTAAAAATATTCCTTCCTTTTCAATTTTCTAGACGAGTTTATATAGAATTGATATTTCTTCCTTAAATATCCGGTAGAATTCATCAGTATAGCCATTGAGACATGATGTTTTCTTTGTGGGGATGTTCTTATCTACAAGCTTAATTTGTTTAAAAGTCATTGGACTATTCATGCTATCTATTTCTTCTTGATTAGACTTTGGCAACTTGTGTCTTTCAAGGAACTTACCCATTTTGTAAACTGCTCGATTTCTTTTAATATATTTGTTCATAATTTTCCTTTGTTATCTTTTTAATATCTATAGAATGTGTGGTGTATTAGTAACTTGTTGTCTTTTCTCCTCTTTTTCTGATCAGTTTGGCTCGGGGCTTACTAATCTTACTAATCTTTGATTTATCAAAGAAATAACTTTTGGTTTCATTGCTTTTCTTTGTTGTTTTCCTGGGTTTTATTTCATTGATTTTCATGTTCATCTTTATTATTTCTTTTCTTCTGCATGTTTTCATTTGCCCTCTTTTTCTATATTAAAAAAAGATTTAAGACTTTCTTTCTAATATATGTATTTAGTGCTATAGGTACTCCTTTGTGGTATCCTGGATATTTTGATATACTGAGTTTTCCTTTACGTTCAGTTCAACATATGTTCTAAATTTTTTCTTTGACTGAGCCAACCAGGCACCCTTTTCCAGATAGTCTTTCTGTTACTGGTTTTCAGTTTGATTCCATTGTGATCAGAATATACTCTGTATGGCTAGGATTCTTTTAAGTTCTCTGAGATTTCTTTTACGGCCCCAAATGAGGTCTATCTTGGTAAATATTCTTTGCACATTTGAAAGGAATCTTTGCTTCATAAATTATTGAGAATAGTATTCCAATCTCCAGCCATAATCAGGCATTTTTTTATTCTCCTTTTAATTCCCTCAGTTTTTTGCTTCATGTATTTTGAAGTTCTATTATTAAGTGTACAAACATTTAAGATTGTTCTGTCTTGTTCAAATTAGCTCCTTTATCATTAGGAAATAGACTTCTTTATTCCTGACCATGATCTTTAACATGTCTTTTTGAGTTTTATTGTTGTTGTTGTTGTTGTTGTTTTTTGAGTACGTGTAGCCTGGGGTGAAAGTGGAATTTATGTCCATTAATACACACATTTAGCAATTTCCCTTCCCCGCTCTACTTTCTGAGATTTCTTTATGTTCTGTCTCCTGGGACTCCTTTGCCTGGTCTCTTTGGCTAACAGGATGTGTTTCTCTCAGTTCTGTCTTCCTGTGTTCTCATGCAGCTCTGTGTGGCTGGGTCTGCTCTCTGGGTGAAGTGGCAAGGGAAAAGAGTGAAAATGAGGATTCTTTCCACACTCTTCCTCCTCTGCCTGGATACTAGAATCTTCTCTGGGGGTCTCTGTGCTGCTGCCACTGCCGCTGCCCCCTTGCAAGGAGGTCAGGGGTGGGCAAGACAGGGAGAGAGAAAAGGAGGCTAAAAAAGGAAAAAATAAAGACAGTCCTCCACCCTCCCCCGCCCTGCTGGGTTCTTCCTTTCTTGGGCCTCTGGTCAGAAAAGGAGATTTCTCTTGGACGTTTTAGTGTTCATACTTGTAATATTTCATTACCCTGAGGTTAAATCCTAAGAGATAAAGGAGAAAAAAAAAACCCCACCAGGAAAGCTCACTATCATTATGGATCGATCTTCAAGTTTTGACTTTTCACCTCAAGCTGCCTGCTAGAATTTTCTATTGTCATTAGCGGGAGAAATCGACTGCAGTTGGATTGCTTGTTTGTACAGCACCAGAAGTCTGTGTGCCTGATTTTTACTTGTTCCTTAGAGAAGGGAACCCAGACATTTCCATCAGAATCCTATGTCCTATGTGTAGAGTTTTGTAATGATAATGACTTCTATTTATTTGGTTCTTACCATGTCAAACACTGTGATGAGTATCCTAATGTACATTATCTCAAAAAATCCGTATCATAACCCTATGAAAGAGATATTGTAGCTTCTCTTTAATGGATGAGGAAAGAGAATCAAGTGGATTAAGTTTTTCCCATGTTCCCAACAGTTGGTAGTTGGCAGAACAGACTCCATTTTGACTGGCTCCAAAGCCCGTGCTCTTAGCCATTCTGCAAGTTCGCATGGGATTAAAAAGAACAATTGGGACTATGTGGAACTGGACCCTGAACGGCAGAGCAGCAGGTCTCAGTACACAAACGCAAGCATGAAAGGAAAAAAATTATTTTTCTGTAACCTAACTTGATTTTTTCCTGAGCTCCCATCTCCGGGGGGGCAGGTACAAGCAAAAACTCGCCCACATTCGTCCTTCCATTGTTGAGATTGTGCAACAAATCATTGGTGTCCTACAGAGGAGTGGGGATGAATCCAGATTCCCTACGTTCTTAGTTTTTCAGATCTCTTTCTTCTCTCTCTCCCTGTCCGCATTCTATTTGGGGGATGAGAGCATGCCTCTTCCCCTCGCTTTTCCACGGTACTCTGTCTCTACCATAAATCACTTTCTCCCGGTCTTTTGCTTCCTCCCCAAACCCTGTAAATTCTTTGAATTGCTAAGGCATTTGGAAGACCAGAGCCAGAAAGGCTTGTGTGGACTCTGTTTGATGTTTGGCCAGATACTTTCATTGAAGCAGTGATAGATGGGCTTGCTGAGGAAAGAGGAAAATACATTGAGAATAGAAGTAAGTTGATATCTTTCCTTCTCTTTCCATGCCTTCCCTTCCCCTTCTTCATTTCCTCTCTCCCTCCTTCCCTCCCTTCCTTCTCTCCCTCCTCCCATCCCTCCCTCCTCTTCTGCTTCCTTGGGTCCTTCACTCTCTCGCTTCATCCCTCCCTCCCTTCCTTTCTTCTTCCCACCCCATCAGCATTTGTGAGCACCTCCTGCAAGGCATGTACAACTTCCTTAGCTTTTATTCTCCTCAGCATCGAGCATATGCTCCTGCATACTGACAACAGCAAGTTATTCATAAGCTCAAAAATTGGGTTGGTTTCGCAGGGTGATGCATGCCAACGTTGAACGACTGTATTATACACCTGAAACTAGTCTAACACTGTATCTTAACTAACTGGAATTAAAATAAAAACTTAAAAAAATCGGGTTGGTTCCTCTGACTTTGCATAAGAGCCTCGGTGACTCTGCTGATAAACACATTGGCATTTGCTGTAACTTTATAGCTTTTTTGCTATTGTAGCCGTTATCTGCTGTTCACAGCAGATTATCCTGAAGCTTAGCAAATTTAAAATACATTTATTATCTCATGACTCCTGTGGGGTGGACATCTGGGTGTAACGTAGCTCGGTGCTGGGCTTTAAGACTCTCTCCTCGTCCGTGATCGCTATGCTAGGCCCGGCTGTGGTCCGTCAAGGCTCCACTGAGGCAGGACCTGCTTCCAAAGCCCAGTCATGCAGTTGTGGGCAGCCCTTGGTTCACAGCCTGTCGGCTGCAGGCTGCCTCCAGTTCCCTGCCCCACGGCCCTTTCCATAGCATGGCTCCTGGCGTGGCAGCTGGCTTGACCAGAGTGAGCGAGCGAGACCCAGAGAGAGGCCAGTGAGATGGGGAGCATCATCTGTTACAACCTGATCTTAGAAGAGATGTCCCACATTCTAGTCATTAGAGGCGGTCACGGCCAGCTCCAGCCTGCCTTTACAGAAGAAGGTTATACAATGGTGTGAAGATGGGACCCGTGGAACCATCCCCACCACAGATGTACCTTCAACGGGTTACGAGACTTCGACAAACTCTGAGCTAAATGAACAGTTCCCCTTTCGTTTGGGAAGGGAGGGGTTCCAAGCCCAGTGTCAGATGATCTCATGTGCCATACTTCGTTTCACCCTCACACCTTTCCTGTGTTGCAAATACTTGTGGCAAGCTCTGTTGGTTCTCCTCAGTGTTCATCATTCCATTCTTTCATAGCAAAATACCTCTTTATGGTGGCCCAGATAAGGACTGCATTTCACATCCTCTCATGTGCCTAAGCTCTGCCCAGTGGGATGTAAGCCAGCGTGAAGCGTGGCAACTTCCAGTGCATCTCCTTAAGGGAAAGCTGCTTAGCTGTCTTTTCCTCTCCTTGTTTCTATCTTCTTTCCTTCTACCGGGATGTACGTGCCATCATCTTAGACCATGAGATGGAGATCCTACAAGTAAGGAGACAAGAAGAAAGACTTTCTGTTCGTAACCCTGTGAAGCCTTCTGCCAGCTTTGTACTACTTTTGGGACTTTTGGGGCCAGTGACCAGTTGTTGCCTTATTTAAACCGCTGCCATTTTGGATACTGTCACTGGCAGCCAAACCCACTCCCACCTAATTTGGAATCTAGTACTTAGAAGCGGGGTGCTACCCGTAACAAAAGTCAAAATACGCGGTGTTGGCTTAGGGCAGGGTTGGCAAACTTGTCGTAAAGGGACAGGTGGTAACTATTTTAGGCTCAGGGGGCCACCTAGGGTCTTGTCACAGATTTTCCCTTTATATTTAAGCAACCTTTTAAAGTGTAAAAAATGTCTTGGCTCAGTCCTTTAAAAAGATAACAACCGTTCTTAGCTCAAGGACCACCACCACCACCAACAAAAAAACCAGGTAGCTGGATCTGGCCTTTGAAGGATAGTTTGTGACCTCTGTTCTTTTCCATTAGGGATCAGCACCTGCCCCCAGGGCAAATGGCGACCTCAGAACCCACTGGCCTTTCTGGAGTCACGTTTTCTTATCATTTGTAGTTTCTGGGTATTTCTCTTGTTTTCTTTATTGATCGGAAAATAATGCACTTAATTGTTGAAAGTTCCCTTTACCCTCAGAAGATGCAGCAGGGGGAACTTGTATCAGAGATGCAAATGTATGGAAATCACCAAAGGATACCTGCTGTCATTACTAAGGTCATTACTGTTTAGGTATTGACTCCAGAAGAGTAAAGCTGTAGTTTTCAGGAAAGAGAAAATAAATCGGCGACTCAGGCTGGTACTTATTAAAACTTTATGAGGTTACATGAAAATTCCATCGAAATCATCTTGTCATCTTGAAGGTACACTAGTCATCACAATACTGCATTACTTCTTAGTTTCTGTCATTCACGATTGTAAGGCACCGGCTCCGTTGCATTTACATTTTCGAAGCCAATGATCACTGTCCTGATGAATGGATGTTGTCATTTTCCTTAGTATATTCAGATAGACCCGGGTCCTATAGGATATGGTACTCATAGTACAAAAACAGGCACACTATGCACATTCTTTAATACTGTTTCTGTTTCTCCTTTTCTTTGGTACCTCAGCTAACTAACGTCATGTAAATCAGGTCGATAGTACCAAAAAGGAAAAGAAGCAAGAGATTGTGTAACACCTGGAAACGAGAAACACAGTTTGCTGACGGCATTCTCTTTGTTGGGAGGAGGTAACGATGTCTGGCTGTAATGCAGTCAGAGAAATGAGAAAGCAAGGACTCGGGAAGGAATAGAAACAAAAATACCAATAATTGCACTAAATATTTAAACCAGTGATAATGATGGATTGATGTAAAGAGACTCATCTGCGGGTCTTGTCCCAAGATCCCCCAAATCTCTTAGGAATTACGGGAAAAAGTGCCAAATTTCAAAATAAAATTGCCGTTTGAAAAGAGCATGTATCCTGCATTGCAAATCATTTCTTGCAAACCATATAGGTATAGCTCAGGCTTGTTCAAAAGGTTTTTGAATTGTCTAAACACGAGTACGTTTAGAATCCAGAAATAGTTAATAACAAACTGTTTTCAAGTGAATAACAAAGTCTGGCTACCTGTTCTTTAACATCAGAAATCAGTGGGTGAACTTGGCAATTCCACGTTTCAAAACATGTGTTTTTGTTTTGTTTTGTGTTTTATAAAACTGCCCGTGTCATGTGCTGGTGAAGATGTACAGCAACTAGAACTCTTCTGTTTTTTTTTTTTTTAAGATTCTATTTTCAAGTAATTTCTACACCCAAAGTGGGGCTTGAACTCACAACCCTGAGATCAAGAATCATGTGTTTCACTGACTAAGATAGCCAGGTGCCCTTGCTGACGTCTGTTTTAAATCTGCACTGCTAACGAAGATTGTTTCCTCTTGTTTTTTGCACTATCTTTGCTATTTCTCCCAGGAAAGAGCTTTGAAAACTCATTTTACTTAAATCGCAATAATAACAGTTCAAGGGTGAAAGTCATCTTTGCCAAGGCTTACAACACCCACCTTGTATTTGACACTAATGGCTGAAACTTAAAATTGAGAACAGGGTTGATTTAATTTGGGGGATTCCGACTAAGTGAAAAAAGCTACCAGCTGGTGAATTTCAGTGCAATTACACTCAGTTTGTAAAAATGCAGACGATGTGTCACGGGACCGTGTACTGTGCTGTGGAAATACACACACACCCGTTCATAGTTTCCGGCAGAGGAGAAGGTGCGTAATAAATACAGACGAATCATCCATTCTATGAAATAGAGGCCTCTGGTTTATAGCAATAGAGATTATAATTTGTTTAATTCTTACTATCAGCGAAGAAAATGAGAGAGTAAAAGGAAGTTCTATAAAAAGGAAAGTATCTGTCAATATTCTTCTCCATTAAGAAATATTCAACACTTTATATGAGATTATATGAGGATAGTTCATGAGCAACAGTAATGTCGACGCGAGAGGCAGATATTTGAGCAAACCTGTAAAACACGGAAGGGAAAAACAGCGTGCCTTTTACGAGGAAGGCTGACGTTGGAAGCCCTTCCTGGTTTGCAGCATAAGGAGCTTGGTTTAAGGAAGAAAGGAACTCCCAAATCCTCCAAAACCCTCCCAATGCCCTACCTTTTATCTTGTTCCCTGTCCCATCTGGCCCCAGTGGCAGAGCTCAGGACCCAGAGCCCAGGGGCTTGGGGAGGACGACCAGGACCAGAAAGGGGTTGGTGGTGGGGTCACTGGGTGGGGAATGGATTGAGGGTAATCATAAATGAGAGGACGACACGTTTCTCTCGCTTTCTCTCTGCTTCTACCTCCGTCAGAAAGAAGTCAGTTGGGCATTTTCCTTTAACGTGCACCTGTTCTGGAGAGGATAAAGCCAATTCTATAAGATTAAAAAAAAAAAAAAAAAGGAACGACAAGAAAAGAAAAGGAGCCAACAAGATGAGGTCACTGTATAATTTGTTGTCTAAACTGGGACACATTTGTGAGTCTGAAGGGTTATTGTTAATATTGATAAACAGGGCTGTCCCGGCAAACAGAACATACTGTCATCCCAGAGGGACATAG
Source organism: Prionailurus bengalensis (assembly GCF_016509475.1). Classification (NCBI taxonomy): domain Eukaryota; kingdom Metazoa; phylum Chordata; class Mammalia; order Carnivora; family Felidae; genus Prionailurus; species Prionailurus bengalensis. Next base: position 6,384,405 of record NC_057351.1, on the reverse strand, counting down.
TTAACCCCGAGTGGGGTTGATGTTCTTCAGTCTCCAAGAAGTCTCTGAAGGCAGCTTATTTTCTTTAAAGTGCTGTTTCTTGGCACCTCCCCTTCCCTTAGACAACGTAAGGAGAATGCAAGGAATATTCTTCTTGATTTCTCTCCCCAAACGGGAGAACAGTGGGAGGAGGGAGGTGTAGAAGGGTTCTAGATCTCATTCCAGGCATGTTCAAATGAATGGGGGCTTCTGGTTTCCAGGCAAATGAGTGAATTATTTTTCACTTCCAGATTGTTTACCAGTTTCTTTTCACTATTAGCTGAAGCATAAGGCTTTCTTTTTCTCTTTTCTACAAAACTGAGGTGACCTGAAAATGCCTAAAGTTCACATTCTCCCATCAGTGAGTGTATGTGTTCAAGATATGCACTGTTCTCCCTATTAAACTCACACATTCTACTTCCTGTAGAAATATTGTAAGAAAAACCTGGCTTGTAAAATGGACATTCTCTGTAGAATTTTCTGTAGAATTCGGTAGAATATTCTGTATGAATTTTCTGTTGAAAAAAGTTTTTGTATGTTCTACTCCATAAGCAAAGCGATCTGGCATGGAGGTCAGAAAGTCTCATTTCTCTGATGGTTTTACTCATTAGAGCAGGACATGCTTGGCTTTGTCCTAACATTGGCAAAGACAAACATCGATCCTGGTGGATACATGACATTTTCAATAACTATGTTCTTATAAAGCTTGAAGCATTTTCAAGACGTCACTAGAATGAAGTAGAATTTCAACATCATATTTGGTGATCAGTTCAACAAAAAGCAGTAGGTAACTGTTCCATGTCAGGTAGGAATATTGGGTCCCTAGTTTCTTTGTCTTCCAAGAAGTCCATTGAAATTCCCAAATTTTGCCGTTAATGTTTTCTTGTAAAAGTATTTACCACAAAGTTTACTGTAAGTGTCATACTTGAAGCTCGGTTTTGTCTTGGACAGAGGTATTTATATATAGGTAAAAATGTGTCCCCAAGATGTAAAAGATATAAGTTGTTTCATCTCCTGGGTATTTCTGTACGAATGAAGTCAAGGAGGTGATGAATGACCATGGCCTTGTGTGAACCCTGGGGCACACTGCTCGCTGTTAGTTGTAAGTTATTTGGGGGAAATCTTGGCTGGTCCTGGAGCTACGCAACATTACTATATTTTATCAAACTTTGTAGCTTTGGATACAAAAACAATTTACTCCAAATACTGTCTTTACTGACTCTTCTTCTTGAAAAGCCACCCTGGAGAATCTCCCTGTCCCCGTGGATTCAAACTGTGACCCAGTTGTCCAAGGCAGAACTAGAAAACAGTCATTTAAAACATCTTGTGAAAATGGACATAAATCAAAAATTACGTTGAGGCAATATTTATGAAAAGCTAATCCAGGTGAATGGGAGGTTGTGTTCACAAAAACTTTTTAAGTAAAACTAAACCTAATTTCCTGCATAATGGTTACATAGCCATAATAGCTATTAAATTACATAGCTATTAATACATAGCTATAATTTGATCTCCATTCACCATTAAAAAGTCCAGGACCTGTGGGTTGTTAGATATTTTTTGAAGTCAATGTTTTTTTTTAACGTGAGGTAGCTTTCTAGCAGTATTTTGGGTGCTTTTACGCCAACACAGTGTGGTCTGGCATGATACCAGGTTTGGGCACAGGTGGGAGGCAAGAACTGGCTATGCAGGAAAACTGTATCTTGCTACAGGTAAAGATGGTCTTCTAGTTACAGTAATGGAGTGGGAGAGAAAGATGGAAATTGGAGAATAAGCAGCACTCTTACGGGTAAGAGAATAGATATCTAATCTCACTACTGTACCATTTCTCGTGAGTAATGGTGGTTAATTTTAATTTTCACTAAGCTATTAAGTACCAAAACTTAGAAACTCAATTCTAATTTACTAGATGCTCCTAAATGATTGGTTTGGTACTCTGTTATCATTTGGTTGGTTTACTCATGTTAGTTTCTTCTGTGAAGAGTCTTTTCTAGGAAATAAGAAAGCAAGAAGTAACAAAAAAATAGATTTGATGCACAAGGTACAATAGGTATTAAGCAGGTGCTAATTTCCGACGTCCAAAAACATCAACATCATGTGAAGTAAACCTGTGGTCCCACACTTGATTTTTAAACATCTCATTTTTTTCAAGTTCCAAACTCATTATAGCTGGAGCTGTTCTACACGACTCAATTTGGGCAAAGTCAATACATATGGCACTACAGACACATTGATACTTTCTACGAATAGGTTCTAATGGAATTCAAAGTATTCTCTCGATTTTACTAGAATGAAGTAAAAGTTCAGCAAAAAGTAAAACCATAGTTACTTGCTTGAATACAATCCATCCTTACGAGGTAAATGTACGAATACCTGTGTTTCCTTGGTGTTCAAGTGGCAATTCTCGATACTTTGCTATTTTTGTACGTTTAGGCTTCTCTTCTTAGCCGTTAAAAAACTCATTATGATTTCACCCAGAATAATGATTTTTCTCATAAAAAGATTCCTGTGGTTAACTAACTGTTCATTTTGATTAAATTTAAAACTCCTCTGGATGAAACCTTCTATTTTGCATGGACGAGACATGTAGAAGGAATCTTTTCTATTTCCAGAGATTTTAAAAAACATTAAAACTTTTGCTCTTGGAGTTTGGAATGCTTTTTTGGACTCAGTGGGAATTTGCCTGCCTCAATGTAATTACTCTTTTTGAGTATAAAAGCAGGTCTGTCCAGGAATGTAGATTTGGACCTCAAAATTGCTTATGGAGGAATTTTTCACTTCCTCATTTTTCGAACTAGTTTGGTCCAAAAGTTAGTTTGAAGCCAGTATGAATTATATTCAAATTTGTACTTTTTATGAGACGAATATGTGTAAAAATATGATTTGGCTATTTAGAGAAATTTTTCTTGCATTTTTCTATTTAATGAAAAAGAAATAAAAAAGGAAGACATTAAGGGTTGAAGACAGGGTTGAAATGGAAAGATTATGGCCATTCTCAAAGTTAGTTGCACATTGAAATCACCTGAGATTTTTAAAAAGTACCGAGAATTTCACCCCGTGGTATTCTAATGTAATCCATATGAGGCGCCATCTTGGTAAAGGCATTCTGAAAAGGCTTCCGGGTGTTTCTGATGTGCAGTTAAGTTTGGGAGCCACTATCCTAGGGAATATGAGGATCAAAATGTAAAGTTGAAAGCACCGGGTCTTTCAGAGTGAGCTTAGCCTTGAGGCCTTTGATACCTGATTAGAATTAACAGAACTGAAAGGTTACAAGGACTTTTAACTCTTATTGGAATTTAGCTGATTTTGATTGGAATCTGGGCTGATTTTGGATCCCAGGATCCCATTCAAGAGTTGACCAATGGTTCTATGTTTTCATGTGTATGTTTTCCTTTGAGTCCTGTAGAATTTTTACCAGGGCCAAAGGATTTTTTTAAATGGAAATTCTGGTACTGTAGGTCTTAAACCACTAATGAGACTGAAACAGTAGTGATAGGTGTTTGGAGTTCAGACCGGGGTTATTTCTGTTTTGATACAGACGCAGTCATTTACATGTATGGCAAGAAAGTAGAGCTTTCTGCTCCCTCCATCCTGGTTTTTTGTAGCACCCGTATCCCTAGAAGATGTTCCTGGAGAGAGGCCTGAAGCCCTCGAGGATTTTGGTAAACAGCACCCTGGCTGGGTGTCTAAGAATCAGCTTCTGATCAATCGGCAGTGGTGGGTGTAAGGTTTCTGTGCTGAGTCCAAGACCAAAGGGCTCAGACGTGGTAAAGCTGTCCGATACTTGTTGAAAACAGAAGGGAGGAAAGGTAGAGGATTTCTGGGCAGATTTCATGCGAGTGGGTGAGACAGTCCAAGGCTGACCCCACGTCAATATAACAGTCTCTGAATGCCGGACGGTGGACTGGATGCTGCAAAAAGTCCAAAGAAATGAGAGTGGATCTTCACTCCTCTGTTTGAAAAGACTTCACAGCCCCTTTGCTGAGTAGGAAAAAGCATCACAAGTGATGATCGGTAGATCTGATGCGCCTTTTTATGGTATTAGGCACGAGCCACGTGAGACAGATACGAAAACAAATCAATGTGAACAAGCGAAAAGTTTACAAGGAGAAGTCCTTTTACGCTGGGGTGATTACTGTGTTGGGGGACCGTTGGCAAGGATGGGGGTTCCAGGGAAGGAGAGGTGCGGGCCGATGAGGTTAGTAGACAGTGGGCCCGGATTCATTTTATCGTTACCTGCAGGACATCACGCTGACTTCCACGAGGTCCCCAGGGGTCGAGGGGGCCACGAAGATGCTGACCTAGGACAGACTGACCCGGGGCACTTTTGGGACGGAAGTGATGCTGACCCCATCAGACCTGGGGCAGTCTTTCACGGACCCCAGCCTGAGGACCTACCCCACGCGGTAGGCAATGCGAACGCCTTTCAAAGAGCGTCCTCCCCCGCCCCCACCCTGCCTGTTTGTGACTCTCTGTGTGACAGAAGCAGCTGTGAGCCCAGGTTAAGACTCTGGAATTCACATGGCTCTCTTTGTTGTTTCTGGCCCAGGTCTGCTGACCCCTGAATGCTTGCTGGTTAACAGATCTCTCTTTACACTGTCAGGGTTCAGAAAGCCGTCACCAGGTCCCTCAGGAGCCTGGGAGAAACGACTGTTGGGGCAATGGTTCTTTAGCTTTCTGTTAGACAAAAGCCTGCTTGACATTTGATTTCACTGGGAATACAGCCTCCTATCATGATTCTACAATTAGTATACACTAACCAGTCTCGGGCAAGGCATCGCTTTAGGAAAAGTATTACTTGTGATCGTAAGGAAACTGAGTGAGAGGTTTATTTCTTCCGGATAGAGTTGTGTGTGTCTTATTCTTAAGTTAAAAGAAAGATATCTTCAGAAGGCTCCATATCCATCCCCTCGGGCAGTCACTGCAAAAGTGGGGTAGACCTCATACGTCGTATATGCTGCTAAGTCTTGTCCAAGGGTCACCGCTTGCTTGAGCTGGGCCGCGGACACAGGTGCACTTGCGTTAGGGACAGCGTATCCTGGAGAAGGAGGCAGAGAGAGCTTCAGCAAAGGCATCCGGGTGTCCTCCCTTTTGGGTAACTGTCTTCTTTTTGGGATATGAAAGTCTGACGTCGCTTAAAGCCAAAAGTTTAATACGTCCCTCTAAAAAAGTGAACTCCTGGGGCACCCGGGTGGCTCAGTCGGTTATGCGTCCGACTTGGGCTCCGGCCTTGACCTCACGGTGTGTGAGCTCAAGTCCCACGCCAGGCTGTCTGCTGTCAGCCTAGAGCCTGCTTTGGATCCTCTGTCCCCCTTCCCTCTGCCCCTCCCCCACTCTCTCTCTCTCTCTCTCACAAATCCACATTAAAAAAAATTAAAAAGGGAACTCAGGAGACATAATATCTAGACTCAGTGACTTAGGGGACAGTGTTCCTCGAAGCGAGGTCAACTATGTGTGCCTGATCCACTTCATGCTTGCAGAATCGGAAACACCAGAGATCGAGTCCGATAAACAGAAGCTTAACAGGATGCTGAGTTAATTACACTTGAGATTTGGGTCTTTATCAGAGGGGCGCAGAATTTACAAAGGAGGAGAGGTGATTGAGAGGTTGGCAGGGCTGGGGGAGTGGGGGCTCCGTGGGTCTGATTTTGTGCCCCCACCCCCATCTGAGTGAAATGTTAAAAACTCATTGCTTTTGCCCAAGAAGGACGTATAGGGAATAGGTAGACCCGTAGAAAAAATACTGAGCGTTTTCGCGTATTTCTACGTAGCACCGTGAAAGCAAATACGTGGGCTGTTTACATTTAGACCCGACCATGAAGGGCAAAGATCATCCTGCCTCACCAGCAAGCTGTCTGGAGGCCACGATGCTTGTCCTCACCCTCAGACAACTAAGGGGTTTGAGTGGTGAGGAGGCCATCACGGGCAGTCACATTAATATCACGTCTGGCTGACTGACACCCACGTTTAGAGAAAAGGGCCTAACAGCTATTACCTAAAAGCAATGTTTCCCTGTTAACATTTTAGATCAAAATTAAACCGTTTCTGAGACGACCCAAAAAGTGTGCAGGTGACAAGAAAAAGGGAAAAATATACTTAAGCAACAAACGGGGACCTGAAAAGAAAAAAAGAAAAGTAAAAGAAAAAGCCCATTTGGTTTATGTGCCGTGGCCGTCATCCCAACCCTAGACACATTGATTTCTTTCTGGTGGCTTCTCAGGAAGTGGTGGCAGGAAACTGGCTGGACTGTTTTTTTTAAAAATTAAATCCACTCCTTGGCTTGAACACTTTGGCCAGTAATGCTGACTAAGGCACGACTGAAGTTCGGTCTGTTTTCCAACGAGATGAGAAATGTGTTACCGATTACTTCCCTGACTTTGGAAATAGTATTTCTAAATAAGTGAGTAAGAAATACACATGTGTGAAGAGAGCGTGTGCATGTGTGCGTGCGTGTGTGTGGTGTAGATTCTATTTTAGGGATTTTGAATTTTCTTCTTCAACTTGGCTAATTTCCCAAGTGCAAGAGTATTTGGAATTGAAACAGATTCTTCCCTTGTGACCCATTATTCTTTGCTTGACTCCACAGCAAAGTTATAAGAGAGGCTCTCAGATTCTCAGGCGTCCCCAAGACAACTCTCATGCCCTAAATATTTTTTACCTCTTGTGGGAGCAAACAGAAGTGAGGACAAGAGCAAACGTTCTTAGGTAAAAGCAAATCTTTTGCAATGTGCAACTGGAAAATTCTGACAGTGGCTCATTTGTTTTTACAGTACATTATTTAAGTGGCTTTGGGGTGCAGCTGTCCACAAGACAGGGGCTGAACCTTCTCCCAGAACCAAGAAGCCGTGGCACAGGACCCCCAGGAGACTGACATGTCAACACCCTGTTGTGTGGGAAGCGAGCACGGGCCTGATGGCCCCAGCGCAGCCCAGGGGACCTGCCCTGTGCATTGGCAGCTGTGGTCTTGGCAACCTCGTGGGGGCACACCACGCATCTTCTCCACGTTCTACAGAACAAAGCTGGCATTGAGGTCACATTCACCGGTTGCAACCTTGCTTGCCAGAATGGAAAACACATTTGCAACTTTTGAGAAACAAAAGAAAATCAGAATGGGCCCAGGTGTTATGTTCATGAGCAACAGACAGTTCTCACGCCTGTACGTGCCCAATATACGAATGAATGCATGGATTGACAGAAATGCCCTATTTCTGGGTCCAGTCAGATCTCTTAATTTGTCTTAAGGGGGGTATGCCAATGCAGTGACTCATGACCAATTTCTTCAAAAGAAATGAACTTTTATTTGCTAAAAACTGAATGGAGTTACTCAACCTAACTGTTAAGGAAAAATTTCCAGGACAAATTTGTCATCTGGTTTCTTTGAATCTCTAGAGGGTTCACTTTTTAATTGTTAGCATTGGTTGTAGGTACATAATAAATGGGGGAAAGTCTTTTAAATGTGACCCTGGAGGCGTGTCGATCGACAGACAGGCTTTATTCTGAGCAAACAGTGCGCTCCAGACCAAAATTATAGAGCAGATAAAATGAGGGCTGATTATCCACATATTGAAAGGATCTCGAGCTGTCTCTGACTCTCTCTTGCACACAGAGTTTTTGACTTAAAATAACTTAAGAAATGCGTGGTCTACACGATTCTTCCAGAAAGCAAAGCAGCGAAAGTCAAGTTGAGTTGAAGATGAGAAAAGTGCAGATACTCCAAGGGCTCCTTAAAAGCCAGTTGACCTTGGCCAAATTACGTCATCATCCCTGTCCTTGGTTCCTTCAGCTCACAATGGACATTATGCCACAACCTACCTCTTGCGGGGGCCTGAGCGTCACTGATACAACATAAAGCATGCAGAGCATTTAGGTGAGCGCCTGGCGTGCCCTGAGCGTTCGAGTGAACATCAACTCTTAATAGGCAGTTCCAACCTCTCTCACTAAAAGTGAAAACCCAAGCCGACCAGATGCAGAGGCTGGCTCTGAGCCGAGCCTCGCCCCCGCTCCTGCCCCCCTCCCCCCTGACTCCTCTCTGTCCTACCTGGATGGTGCACTCGCCTGGAGAGCGTCTTTGGTCACAGATGGTGTAAGTCAGATTTCTTGTGGGTGGGGGTCATAAAGAGCTCTAAGGGTCCATGGCCCCAAGGGAGGGTTTCCCAAACACGCTGGGTGGGCTGCTGTGTCCAGCACAATTTTCCCTACCTGGGAAAGCAGCGGCGGCCGCGGGGGCGGTGGGGGCCTCGGCCCCGTCGGTGGGGATGCCCAGGGTGTGGAGGGTGTGCTCTGCCGCGTAGGTCTTGGCTTCATCCACGTAGGCACTTAGCTTCGGAGGCGTGAAGGGGTGGCTGCAAGACATATCCAGTCGGGGTAGGCATTTAAATTTGAGGTGCTGAGGGCTGAGATGGGAGCAAAGCTCTGTCGCTGTTAGCGTTTGCAGATGAGCGGGTAGTGGGGTTTTGTGTGCGTGGTTTTCATTCTCTTTGCATTTAAGACTTTATGTGTGTGTGTGTGTGTGTGTGTGTGTGTGCAGGGAGATTTGTGACCTGACCCAGGACCTCAGCGGTGGATATGACATTCCTGGGGCACACGCCTAATGCACCGCATGGCTGTTCTACTGCGCACGTGAACCAGGAAAGTTCCTAAAACGTGCAGAGACGCGGGCTTGAGGCGGGGATACCCACTCCCAGAGAGGATCTTTGATCCAAAATTTAAGTGACTGTGCACGGTGTCATGATGTACAACGTGGTGATTTCCCATGGTTCAACCTGAACGCTGCACAGGTAAAAGACGGGTGACAGTTTTCATTTCCGTTACATTTTACATCTGCAGTTTCTCATTGGTGGATGATGCTATGCAGTCTTCATCGTCTGTTTGAAACATGGGGACTTTGAGAGGCTGGCACCTCTATCCCGCTACACGACTGGACGTTTGCGTTTAATGAAAATTGAGTAGGCAGTAGACTGAAATATTTAGCTTATATAGATAGTGACAACGTAGGGGCACCTGAGTTGCCTAGTGTGTTCAGCGTCCAAATCTTGACGTCGGCTCAGGTCATGATCTCACAGTTCGTGGGATCAAGCCCTGTGTCAGGCTCTGCGCTGACCGCATGGAGCCTGCTTGGGATTCTCTCTCTCTCTCTCTCTCTCTCTCTCCCTCTCTTTCTTCCCCTCTCCTGCTCACGCACACCTTCTGTCTCTCTCAAAATAAACAAACATTTTCAAAAAAAGATAGTGACAAAATACACTCAATTTACTGGAGACTCTTACTCTAAAAAGGAATTTGGAGATGTTACGCACATGGCAGGATTCTGGCTGGCCAGGGCAGGAATGGTTATTTTGTATAAGAATAGTTGCCGTTGATCTTGTCCAATGGCCGAGTGCAGCTGATATACCGGTTGTCCCCAGTTATTTTTCTGACAAATTTCTTCTAATATCTATGAGAGTTAAAACAAAAAAAAAGTGATTTTCCTTCCAATTGTCGTATTTGCACTATTTCATCAGCTTGCAGGGTTTTAAACTCTAATCTTCAGTGTTGAAGCTAATGTAAGAAAATATAAAACGCCACATGGTTTAATGACTCATAAAATTTTAAGACGAACTCAACTTGAACTCCATTTAAAACGTTACATCTATTAATTCACAAAAATCGTTTCACGCCATTTATTCTAATATGTTTTTAGTTCAGTCCATTAGCCATAACTTTTTCTTCTTCTTTTTTTTTTTACCCATAGCTTAATTCTATGATTTGTTGGATGTATTTATTCCATTAAAGAAAAACTGACATTTCAGCACTGTGTGGCTGGATTTCCTCATTACCCTCAATCCTTCTGTCTACAGTGGTTTAGAGAAAATAACCTAAGAATATATTCCTACTTCATGTCGTTTGTCATAGGGTTTTAACTTTGCATTTTCGTAAAAATCAAGGTAAAAAGTTTAATGGGTTACTAGTTACTGGGATTACAACTGCTGACTGTACGGGACAGTCCTTGTCTCTCTGCTCCTGGTGGGCGTTCGTGACTCCACCGTGGAACTGTTAAGGCTCCAACTCTGTTGGTTTGGGTTGGCACAGCCTTCAGTGTCTAAGCTGTAGTTGTAGAGATTCAGAGACAAATTAAAGAACTTTCGTTAGTTGCTAGAGATGGTTCCTCACATATTACTATAAACCACGACCAACTTCTGATCTGGGTTGAATACAAGAAGGAGAGATTGTCCCTCACGCTATGACAGCTCATAGAACTATGACATGGAATTTATAACAATTACTATTTTTTATTTTCTTAAAAGATTTCCAAGTATCTTAGTTCTTTAATAAGGTGCCTTATTTTAAATTTTAACCCAAGAGGGGCGCCTAGGTGGCGCAGTCGATTAAGCGTCTGACTTCAGCCAGGTCACGATCTCGCAGTCCGTGAGTTCGAGCCCCGCGTCGGGCTCTGGGCTGATGGCTCAGAGCCTGGAGCCTGTTTCTGATTCTGTGTCTCCCTCTCTCTCTGCCCCTCCCCCATTCATGCTCTGTCTCTCTCTGTCTCAAAAATAAATAAACGTTGGAAAAAAAAATTTAAATTTTAACCCAAGATAGATTGGATGACAAGCTTTAGTGTTTTCTGAGCAAGGCTTCATCATGATTTTATTACAATTAATTTTATTACAATTAATTGGCTTATGTGTCAGCTGTCTCTTACTGGATTGCCATATGAGTTTTGATGGCAAAGACCGTATTATATTCTCTTTTCCATCCCCAGCACCTAACACAATAGTGGTGCGTGATACATGGCCAACAAATGGCTTTTGAATAAACAAATGGTTGCTGTTTACCGCTCTGATAGGCATCTTTATTTTTAATGGCCTGGGTAAGGATAGCAGCAACCTTAGATGAACTAATGTGGATGTGTAAGACAGCCATCAATCCTGCAAAAATAGTACTCAGGATGAGCTGTTAGAAAACCAAGTTTTCCACTTGCTTGCAATCATAAGGCCTACTTCCACTAACTTGGGGGCTTATACCTTTGGGCCTGGAGTAGGAATGTTTCCTTTAGGGTCCACAGACTATACCTCTGAACAACTGGTTATTGGTTCCTTAGCCAGTGTCTCTACAGGGAGACCATCAGAGGTACTGCACACCCACGGGCTAAGGGTTAACACATCCTGTTTTGTTTTATTTTTACCCCTGTTAATTCGTTTTCCATACTGGAACAGCTTTTATAACTTTTAATTTTCCAATAATAAAAACCACAGCCTCAAGCAGAAACATGGAGCTGTGGAATGAGAGCATTAAAAATTCCCCATAATCACTGCCCAACTATAATTATTGTAGAAGACTTAATTGGATAGGAGTGATGGCATCTCATAGTTAATATGGGTAATGATATCACCATTGGCAGCGTGGTTTTTATCTCTTAAACATAGTGTTTCTGGGGCGTCTGGGTGGCTCAGTAGGTTAAGTGTCCAACTTTGGCTCAGGTCACGATCTCACGGTTTGTGGGTTCGAGCCCGCATCGGGCTCTGTGCTGATAGCTCAGAGCTTGGAGCCCGCTTTGGATTCTGTCTCTCTCTCTCTCTCTCTCTCTCTCTCTCTCTGTCTCAAAAATAAATAAACATTAAAGAACCCCACAGTGTTTCCAATAAAGGATGCCTTTTATTGGCACATAAGAGTGGTCTATTCATTCCCTGTCACGAATACTCTCCATTAGCCTACTCCCACACAGTAGGCATTTATTTTGAGTCAGGGTCTTTGCTGCACTTTATTTGCATTTAAGGTATTGGTTAATAATTCTTAGTAGGATCTTCGTTTTCCAGTTGTTCAGATTATTTAGGGTGTCAAACTTCATTTTTAAGAAGAAGAGTGAAATGGGACAGTGACACTCAACAGCGGGGCATTCTCTCATTGTGTCGATTGGCTGCTTTATCTATGTAAACGAAACAAAACGAGCAGTGGCCCAAGTAGGGATCAAGTCAAATCATTTGACAAAAGGTGTATGAAGGTCTTTGGCCTAACTTAAGGAAACTATCTCCGGAATAACATCACCTACCTGGGGAGCAAGTTTAATTCCCTGGGGTTTTAAAGTGACAGGATTCATTGGGGTGAGCTCCATCCCAGGTAAAAGGTCGTAGAGTTTGTCTTCTCTCTTGTCTCCCTTGACCTGGTATCCACGACCCAGGCCTGTGTAGGTCAAATAGCCACGGCCACCTAGTCTTCTTACTCCCGCAGCCCCTACAGGTACATTCATGTAAATTTCTAGGAATGTAAGAAGGCATTAAACTGAATCAAACCACCAGAAAATCACCCTGAATCTTACTGAAATGGAAAAGTTAGCCCAAGTCCCATTGATTACCGCCCTGACGATGCACAGAAAACTCTAGGATTCTGATGTAATGAAACTCAACAAAAGGTAGGGGTTGCCACAGGTGTGTTTTTGTGTTTTCTTTTTGACTGGGGAAGAAAGCAATCCTATCAAAGCTATCATCACTAAGTACACGAGCAACTTTAAAACTTTGGTACAGAGAAAAATTTTGCAACTTCTGTCTGCAGTTAACCTTTTGTTGATATTTTTCTATAGGCTAATAAATGTTGGGAAGGCATTTATTTCAAGATCCCAGCGTGTTATGACCACATGTATTAAAATAAGAGTTGCATTTTTATCTTCGATTAGGAAATCAGAAATGAATTCTAGCTTCCCCAACAGTTCCGTCCCCAGTGATCAGTCAGGAAATGGAACATTGAGAAAACAGGTTTTTAAGTTCACTATTTTCGGTTTCATGGCCTGTCAATGTGAGGCTTAAATTCCCATTGAGTTTCATTAATAGATTCCTTTTGATTTTTTGTTTTGCTGTGTTGCCACTTTGATTTCCTACTGATGGCATAAAGTTGATAAAAAAATTAAATTGATTACCCTTCATCCATGAATCTCATTCATTGATTTCCTTTCTTGTTATAAGGTATTTTTTTCCCTTGGAGTGGAGTTTGTTTTTTTCCTACATTACAACTGGTTGCCAATTTATATTTAACGTATGCATTATTTAATAATATGATTTCAGATTATAAATTTGTAATATTTTAATGACATAATTTGCCACCACATAGATAGATTATACCGGAGGAAAACCTGATGATTTCCTTAGCATCATAATCTTGGGTAGAGTGATTTTATGATGATTATGGAAATTTTAAGGCTGTTGAAGACTAGAGATCTTAGGATGGCCAACTCAGTTTTCCTGAAAAATAGTAAAACACAGTAAGAGGATAGTTTCCACAGGAATCTGACATGCCCCTTTGCTTCTAACTAAAACCCAAGGATGGGATTTAAATACACAGTTTGTTGTCAGGTTGCCCAGAATGGTTTCATATTTGGAAGACTGAACTGGGATTCTTTTGGCATTAACTACATCCTAGCAGGACCATTCTGAAGGACCCCATTAGGCAGAGACAAACTAGTTGACTAGAAATTAAAAAAAATGCTTTCCTTTTCATCTATCTTGCTTGAACTGAGCCCAGAGCACTGCTTGAACATTTGGAACTCTTATAGGATTACATAGGAAAGATTTATCGTTTAGTAGTCAGTCTTTTTTCTATTTTGACTTTACTATTTAGTTCCCCATATCCTGGAGAAATAAGTTGATTTCCTCACTAGTGTGGCTTTTTAGAAGGCATAGTGCATAATCCTGGGAGGAGGTCAAATGAAAGCATGTCATGTGTCTCTTAGAACATGTTTATGATAATTTGATTTATATACGAATAGGCCCCTGAGTCGCCCTCAAAGGCACATGTGCCTTGACGTGTTTTTGCTATTTGACATAACTGGTTTTCATTGGCCCATCCTTGCTTTCATTTGTAAGTTTTCTAATGAGTCACAAATGACTGCAATATGGTGGTGGTCCAATGATAAGGGAGAAGCTAACTATTTAGTCTGTACAAACTTCATGCACCCATGCGAAGACCAAATGCATGCATTAGACTCCTTTGTACTATGTCCTGACCAAGTTTTTCCAATAACCAGTTGTAATGTGAAAAAAGATTTTTATGAAAGGACAACTATTGATATAATAATATTTGATTTTTCATGAACAATTTTCCAGTTCTTTTCTCCCGGTGGACCCATCCAATTTGTCTAAGGCTATTGCAATACAAATCATTTGAAATTGTAGAGTTATTCCAGGGCAAGAGCTGATGAGCATTACCTCTAACAGAAGGGGCTCGGATAATGGCCCTGTTGCCAAGATGTCCTTTAGTGGCTGGGAAATGAAGGCTGGGAATTGCTGTATAGGCCTGAGGGGCATAGAAGACAGGAGCTCCAAGGTAGGTTGTGGTGGGATCGTAAACATGGCTCAAAGAGTAGGTGTAGTCTCCTTGCAGCATGGCGCCCCTTCCGCCCGTGCCTCGGGTGTACCTAACGTAACTGTCCTTGTCCACTGGTTTGGCTAGGGTCACTTCAATGGGGGAACCATCTAGCACCTGTTGTAGAGAGCAAAGAAGAAACAACATCAGAAGATATGAAGGCAACCCAGTGCGGCTGAGCCCTAGTCTCCTGAGCGTTAGTCAATTTGCTGCTCTGTTCGCTGTTTCGCTTACACATACCTTGTCTCTTCATCGGTTCACGTTTGTGGGTCAGTTGAGTTTTCCTGAGTCGTTTTGTTGGTACATTGCACATAATATGCACCAGGTTTCACAGTGACAAACTGACCACTGTCTTCTGACATACAGGTTATAAATTATGTGAATACAGTCATTGCCACAGAGAGTTATCTGATATTTTTATGAGATATATATATTTTAAATTACATGTTATGTAATTCTAAGAAATTTTAGGTTAATAATGGGTGGAACATAATCTTTACTACTTAGCACAGCACAAAGAAGGTGAAAGGAAACCAATAAAGAAACCTTATCAGTTGTTAGCACGTTGGCACGGGTAGCCTAGTCAGGTCGTTCCAGCTGCCAGCCAGCTAAATAGCTTACTTCTTCTTTTTTTAATGTTTTGTTTATTTTTAAGAGAGAGAGAGCTAGAGCATGACCGGGGGAGGGGCAGAGAAAGGGGGACAGAGGATCCAAAGCGGGCTCTGCGCTGACACGCTGATCGTAGTGAGCCTGACGTGGGGCTTGAACTCATGAAACGTGACATCATGACCTGAGGTGAAGTCAGACACTCAAATGACTGAGCCACCCAGGTGCCCCTAAATGGCTTACTTCATAGAGCGGCTACACAATAGGTAAGTTTTTACTAGAAAAGAAAAGAGACTTAAAAATAAGGCCTTACTCAGGGAAGAGGGATCAAGGAGGCCACTGTACTTTCCCCCCAGGTACCCGTGAAGCAACCTTTTGATCTGTTGCACAGCTGGGAACTGGCAGAGAAACCAGGGGAAGCACCACAATTTCTCAAGTCACGCACTTCTTAAAACGTGTCCTCAAGAATTATTGGAGCGGCGTTTGCTTCCAACACAAGTTTCTAACATTTTGCAAACAGATCTCGACATGGAAGATAATGGATGTGTGTAGATCTATGCGTGCCACTCACTTTTCTCTCTTGCTTGCCAACACGGACAAAGATGGCTCTCAGCAAATGCTTGACGGATTGACGTATTTCCTATCAATGGGACAAGGTGTTGCGAGGAAGCATTTGTAGCTTCCTCTGAATAAGAATGTTGTGAGCCTCTATTTTTTTATAAAGAAAAGGAATGATACGAAGTGTTCGTGCAAGGATTCTCTGTCATAGCAGCTCGCCATTTGGTGAGAGCCTCAGTCCATTCTGGGGTCATTGAGGTTGGCCGGACAAAGTTGTGCTTCTTGGTTGTTGTGACCATTTTGGTCAGCCTTGGGGCAACTTGTTCTTAGTTTCCTATATCTGCCCTACTTTTTAGCAGCAAGAGCCAGTCTTGAATATGTTAGTTGGAATATACCGAGAGAGAATCCTGATGATATTCACCTATCTTTACAATGGCGTTGATATAATTAGAAGCAACAGATCAGAGTATCAAAGGAAGGGGGTGGTCTTGGTAATAAGATTCTTTATCTTCAGTCCTGTCTTGAGGAAGGTGAGAGAGACCCAAATAGGTCTCTGCTTATAGACCTTCCTATCAAGAGACATTTTTAATGGAATGATTCTTTACTGCAAAGTCAGGTTCCATACTGTAATAGAATTTGTGCTTCATTGTCCCCGTAGGAGTGGTTTTAAAATTTTTTTTTTAACATTTATTTATTTTTGAGAGAGAAAGAGAGAGAGCATGAGTGGGGGAGGGGAACAGAGAGAGGAGGACAGATTATCTGAAGCAGGCTCCAGGCTCTGAGCTGTCAGCACAGAGCCTGATGTGGGGCTTGAACTCCTGCACTGTGAGATCGTGGCCTGAGCCAAAGTCAGACGCTTAACCGACTGAGCCACCCAGGCACCCCTTGAGTGTTTTAAACTCAGTATTGTCTTTTAGTGATTTGCTCTAGACGTTTCAAGACCTAGGGTGATATATTATTCATTGGTATATTCCCAAGCCCCGAAAAATTCCTTACACATCACAGACATCCACAAGTATTTCTAAAATAGAGAACCACATGCAAAGCTCAGTTCATCCCCTTTCTCTCTAAATAGGTTTCCTTTCCTGGCTTCCCCCACAGTATCATCCTGATCCCCCATATTGAAAACCAGCCAATGGCTCCTGCTCACTCCGACATCCAATCAGTTCCTGGATGTTTTCAATTCATGCCCCATAGCCCTACGTGGAGATTTCTCCTACTTTCCTTTCCCGCCCTCCTTCAAGCCCTTATTCAAAATGAGAGAGAGAGAATGGGGGAGGGAAGGGCAGCAAAAGGAGAGAGAGAGAGAGGGAGAACCTTCAGCAGGCTCCATTGTCAGCGTGGAGCCCAATGTGGGACTTGATCCCATGACCCCGGGATCATGACCTGAGCTGAAATCAAGAGTTGGATGCTCAACTGATTGAGCCACCCAGGTGCTCCAAGACATAACATCTTTAAAAAATATACCTAGCTTATCTAGCTGTAAAATTTGGGAACAATTTGAGCATTTTTCCATCGTAATTATTTCAATGTAATTATTAGCGCTTAATTTATGACTGTCTCTTCTCAGCATTCATCATGTATCCTCAGGAATGTTCTCAAATGGAGAAACTGACCTATGAATTGTTTTCAGAGTAATAACAGCTTTATGGCACTAAATGTGATCGTCGATAAAGACGAGGTGGTGATTTGCTTCATGGACGTGTATTTAAATCCGCACGAATTTCTGCTTTGCAGTTTTTGGATTTTGGAGTCAGTACTTTCTCTCCTCCAGGACTCAAGCATGTCTGTGGACCCCAGATCGGCCCCTAAGCCCAGCCCCCCGTGACTGACGAACCTGCTCTGGGAGGTACTCCCTTAGCTGCTGGCCGTGTCCTTCGGCCAAACACCCCTGCTTCTTTCGCCCAAGGAGACCTGCTCTGTCCAGTCCTCTCTCTCTGAGGTTTCCTGTGATGTCTCCCGCCCCTTGTCGCCTTGACCCCAGGGGTGCGGTGACCCTCAGCTCCTCCACTCTCTTGCTTTCCCTTCCCCGCACTCACACTTCTGTACTTAGCCCCTTTGCCAGCTGGCTGCTGTGAGGACTGACTGGTGCAAAGCCCGACAGGCGACACAGCCCCCCTGCATCATGTTCTAACTGAATCGCTTCACCTTCCTTAGTCACTTCTTGCGCTTTCCAAATTCTGTGCCTCGGAAACCGCCTCTCCATTTCCATGTGTTTTGATTTGGGAAATCTGCCCAATTTTTATGGCTTCTTATAGTTACCATCTTCTCATCTCCACGAAGATTTTCTGATTCTGAATGGCTCATTCCTCCTTCCTTTGGATATACTCACCATTTTTTATGTGTATATATATATGTGTGTGTGTGTGTGTGTGTGTGTGTATATACATATATACACATATATATACACACACACATATATATACACATATACATACATATATACATATATATATACACATATACATATATATACGCATATATACACACATATATAATATATATATATGAAACTTATTTGGCTGAACTATGAAAGATGTGTGTGTACTTATATACATATACATATACATATACATACACATACATGTGTATACATATATGTGTATACATATATACACATACACATATATATACATATACACATATACATATATACACATATACATATACATATACACATATGCATATATATACACATATACATATATATACACACATATATAATATATATATGAAACTTATTTGGCTGAACTATGAAAGATGTGTGTGTACTTATATACATATACATATACATACACATACATGTGTATACATATATGTGTATACATATATGTACATATACATATATATACACATATACATATACACATATACATATATATACACATATATACACATATATACTATATATATATGAAACTTATGTGGCTGAACTATGAAAGATGTGTGTGTACTTATCTTATATACATATACATATACATATACATACACATACATGTGTATACATACATGTGTATACATATATACATATACATATGTATACACATATACATATACACATATACATATATATACACATATATATACATATACACATATATACACATATATAATATATATATGAAACTTATTTGGCTGAACTATGAAAGATGTGTGTGTACTTATTCCTCTGGTAGACTTTTAGCTTGCTGACAAGTATCTTTGGGTTTTTTTTGTATCCCAGACATGATTTAGCAAGATAAGTGGTCTATAGAAACGTTTTAGTGTTTTTTAAAAATATTTTTAAAATTTTATTCATTTATTTTTTCAACATTTATTTATTTTTGGGGGGACAGAGAGAGACAGAGCATGAACGGGGGAGGGGCAGAGAGAGAGGGAGACACAGAATCGGAAACAGGCTCCAGGCTCCGAGCCATCAGTCCAGAGCCTGACGCGGGGCTCGAACTCACGGACCGCGAGATTGTGACCTGGCTGAAGTCGGACGCTTAACCGACTGCGCCACCCAGGCGCCCCAAAATTTTATTTATTTTTGAGAGAGAGAGAGAGTGTGAGCAGGGGAGGGAAAGAGAGAGGAGAGACACAGAATCCAAAGCAGGCTCCAGGTGCTGAGCTGTCAGCACAGAGCCCGACGCGGGGCTTGAACTCACAAACTGCGAGATCATGACCTGAGCTGAAGTCGGACGCTCAACTGGCTGAGCCACCCAGGTGCCCCAAAGGGTTTTAATGTTTTTTGCATTGATAAGTAAATATTATATTGGTTTCTATTTACAAGTCAGGAGAAAGGACTTAGAAACTAGCTTTTTCCTGGACCTTATTCTTGGCCGGGTGAAGAGACCCAAAGCCTTCCAGAGTAGGGAGATCAAAACTCTGAGGGCGGACTGACAGCAGTGACCTTGACATCTTTTCTGGTCATCAGCCTCCAAAATACTGCACTACTGAGGTGATAATCTCTCAAAGTAATGACAGAAAGTTGCACCTGAGAAAAACACCTTGAAATAACCTACGCCAATACTCCAATCCCCCACTTGGGAAGGAAGTTGAGGGGCAGTGACTTGTTCAAATCAGCCCAAATTAGAGACAGGGCTGGACACAGGAGTCACATCTCCATGGTGTTTTCTGTCGCTGACTCTTCTGTTCATCTTCAATGGATTGAGAAAGTCATGTTAGAGGTAGAGAAAGCCTGAGTGACACAGACTTGTGGGATCGTTCTTTTGAACAAAATTTCCACACCAAACTTGGGTGGAACTTGTGTGTGTATGTGTGTGTGTGTGTGTGTGTGTACGCGCACATTGCCCTATATTACCTTTCCATTTAAAGCTTTCATTGCCTCAACTGCATCCTCTCGACTGCTGAAATGCACAAAAGCATAGTCGCGGATTTTCTTTACCCTCTCCACAGCACCTGTAAACAGAGAGAAAGTAGCCCCATTAGCAACCTTGAGACAACACCGAGAATGGTACATTTTAGCATTTGGCTTCCAAGAGTATTTGATTTTTTTTTGAGACTTATTATTTAGGTTAAGTTCTCCTTGAGAATGTTTGCTATGTCCAGGTTTACAATTGTACACATTCAGTAGAAGCTTTTGTTTGTAATTTTTTTTATATCACCTATATTCTTCCATATTATTATAGATTTGTGTTTTCCACTTCCTAGATTATAAGACCTTTAAGAGTAGAAGCATTATCTTATTTTGTCTCTATATAATGTAAACAATAGTAACTTATACTTGGTAAAATATTTTTTCAATTGTTTTGAACTATTGGTCATCCTATAAATATATATTTAGGTGATTACCTTATAAAATTTTATGGCTTTTCCCCCAGACAAATATTTTATTTCTTTTGATTTATGTAGTACAACTTTAGAATTAGGAGAGACTTTAGCAATGCTTTACTTTAAGCTTTTAGAGATTCACTTGACCTTGGGTGCCTGGGTGGCTCAGTCGGTTAAGTGTCCAACTCTTGGTTTTGGCTCAGATCACGATCTTGCAGTTTGTAGGTTCGAGCCCCGCATCAGGCTTTGTGCTGACAGTGTTGAGCCTGATCGGGATTCTCTCTCTCTGTCTCTCTCTTCCCTTCCCCTCTTGCTCTCTGTCTCTCAAAATAAATAAACTTAAAACAATAAAAAAAAATAAAAATTCACTTGACCTTAATTTATTTTTAACTTAAAGATTAGGAATCTAAGGTTCTAACAAGGAAGGTGAGCTTGTAAGGGCTCACACAGCTAGGAACTGGAACTCTGATCTCTTAACTGCTTCTCTGATAGTCTTTTGATTAAAAAAAAAAAAGGTAGTTTCTGAAAGAACATTTGAAAACCAAGATAGTTCTTTCCCTGCTGTTCATAATATCTGCATGTTGGAAACAATGTAGATATCCAAGAATTCTCTCTTGAGGAACATCTTTTACAGAAGCACTCCTATATGCAAAAGGATCATATATGAGGACGTTAGCTCTCACTGTTGTGGTAGCAAAAATAAAACAACTTAAAGTCCATTCTCCTGAGAGTGATTAAATCTGGTACATTCATATCAAATGAAATAAGTCTTTAGGGGAGCCTGGGCGGCTCAGTTGGTTAAGCGTCCAGCTCTTGGTTTTGGCTCAGGTCATGATCCCGCAGTTTGTAGGATGGAGCCCGCATCCCACTGTCTGTGCTGACGGTGTGGAGGCTGCTTGGGATTCTCTGTCTCTCCCTTTCTCTCCGCCCCTCCCCCAACCCTCTCTCTCAAACAAATAAAAAAAAAAGAAATGAGTCTTTAAAGAGAAAAGATAGACCTATGTATGCTTACACGGAAAGATTTAAGACCTATTGTGAAATTCAAAAATTTGTAAAATAGTAAGCATAATTTTGTAACATTTATGTTTTCAAAATCCCAACCCATGTATATGTACAGAGAAATATGGACACACACACACACACACACACACAGAGAGAAAGAGAGCTGGAAACCAAACTGTTAATACAGGTTATGTAAGGAATGGGGAGAAAATTTGCAGAGAATAAAGGGGACTTTCACATGTTAATTTATATTCTTTGGTATTTTACAAACATGTGCAATGTTTATTTCTATTGTTTGTGTAACAAAAAAATAACAAATCGACCTGACCTATTTTAATTTAGAGAGACTGCTGCAGGTGCTAATGGCAACATGAAAATAAAAAAGAAAGAAACGTTTTACCAACACGGTTGAACTTTATATTTTACCTTGATTATGAAAATGTTGTTAGAGAATATTGTTGCCTACTCAGTTTTAAAAATAGAAGTTTCGGGGCGCCTGGGTGGCTCAGTCAGTTAAGCGTGTGACTTTGGCTCAGGCCATGATCTTGCGGTTCGTGAGTTTGAGCCCCGCGTCGGGCTCTGTGCTGACAGCTCGGAGTCTGGAGCCCGCTTCAGAGTCTGTGTCTCCCTCTCTCTGCCCCTTCCCCACTTGCACTCTGTCTCTCAAAAATAAATAAACATTAAAAAAATTTTTAAATAGAAGTTTCACCTAGAGTGAAGGTAAAATGGAAACTTCTCTGACATTAACTTGTTAGTAGTTTAGTGTGACGACTGTCCTCTTTTAGTGACACTCAAGTGGGTGTGTCTTGAGAGATGCGGTTTCTTCTCCTCTCCTTAAGTTCCCAGACATCACATAGGATGGGACACTTTCCCAGTGGGGTCCAGAAGAGGACACGAGGGTTCTCCTTTTGTCGCCTCCCTATCAAAGCTCAGTCATCTATCCTATCAGATTCAAGGTCACAAAGACAGACGTTTTACTCTGCCACGTGGTTCAACGGCTCTATGTTACCTTCTTTGGGAACAACGGTAGGGCTGTATTGTCAGGATGATGTAAAACCATCATGGCCCTCTCTCTTCCCTCTGCATCCAGCCCTTGACTTCTTCTGGCAAAGGGTGTAGAGAGCAGAATTGTCCAGCTCAGCAGAGAACGTACGTAAAGGCAATTGAGACCACGAAGCATGGGACACGTAATTCCCTGAATTTCCAGCACAGTCTTCTTTCCTCCAGGGTCTGGGAGGGTAATTTTCATGACGTAACCCCATGGCTTGTCCTGGTGACTGAGAAGTCAAAGGTGGGCCAATAAGGACCTCTGTCTGTCCAGTCTTTGCTCTGTGCGTTCTCCAGTGCTGTCCTTCATCTGGGCTCCACTAGACTGGTAGCCCCCCGAGAACAAGATCTCCTTTGGGGCCATCTCGGTACTGTCTTCACCTAGGTCCTACCTCCTCCCTCGTGTACAGAGGCTGCTCTATAAATAGACATGGGACGAACAAATATTACTAGTCAATTCGCATGCCAGCTTCTGTAGTTCATATTAGTTAGGTGGCATTTCAGATGACAATGGATCTAAATGTCCTCAAATTCTGTTCGTAGACAAGGAAACAGACTGGCATTTTTGAGCAATACTGTTCAGCTACACCTGATTTTGGAAATGTTACTGTATGAAAATGTAGCCCCATGAAACAAATTTGAGCGTGTGAGCTTGGTTTTCTCTACAATGGTATTGACCATCCGGCTTATTATCGTATGCCCCTTCTTTAGTGTAGAGGAGTTTGTTTACTGATTGATCATCATCTGGCAGAGGGTGGAGGAAAACAAAATGCCCGTGGTCATCGTCAGCAATGGTGAAAAGACTCTGAAGTCCTAATACAGGGAATTAGAAAAATAGTACTCTGAAGAGCAGCACATCGAGTACCTGAAGAGAAACACACCTGGGATCCCAAGGAAGGTTATCAGAGGGGTGTGGTTCTCCAAGTGTGGTCTTCTGACCAGCAAGTACCAGCCTAGGTCCACCCCAGACCCATGACTCAGAAACCATGGGGCGGGGGAGCGGGGATGGGGCGAGGTGGCCAGCAGTCTGTTTTCACAAGCCCCTCCTGCAGATTCTGTTGCTAAACTGTTTTAGAGAAGTCAGATTTTGTAGAATGACTATAATTGGAATTTCCGCGCATACCCTTAGGCTACGCTGGGGAAGAACATACATTTTCAGCCCTAGTTCCTGTTCTGATTGTCATTGATCTCTCTGAGATATTTCCAGGCTAATCGGGGTTAAAACAAGACAGTCGAATATTTGCCAGGAATATTCGGGCTTTTCCGAGGGACCCAAACTTTAAATAGGATTTTTAAAGCGTTGTTTTCCTGTTTCTCCCCATACATTTTCCGAGAGAAGTATAAACACACCCTTTCCACTGGAAAATAAACCAGTTCAGCTCTGACTTTTTATTCCTAATACAGCAGATGTCTGCTAGTTATCCATCCTGTATAATTCATATTCTCTTGTGGAGTGCCAAGAAGCCGCCACACATCATTATAGAGCCCTGAGTTGTGCCATCAGAGGGAGAGAGGTGGAGAGGGAGAGAGCGCTAGCATTTATTATCTTCATTATAACTAGTAGGACAAAAAAAGCAAACAAAAAAAGGTTGTGTTTTAATTAGATCAAAAAATACCATGTACAGCTATCATCACCGTCCACTTCTAGAACCGTCTTATGAACGCCGACTGAAACGCTGTGTCTATGAAATAATTATTTCTGAATCCTTTGTCCCCTGTCCCTGGGTAACCACCATTCTGCACTCTGTCTCTACGAATGTGACGACTTTAGGTACCTCATATAACTGGCATCAGACGGCGTACGTCCTTTTGACTGTCTTGTTTCACTGGGATAAGGTCTCCGAGGTTCATTCAAGTTGCGCGTTTCAACACTCCCATCCGGTTTAGGTCTGAGTGTTGTTCCGCTGCTGGTAATCGTATGTTCGTTAGTACCCAGTGTGTGGTTTTCCACAGAGGCGGCACCAGTTTTGTATTTCCAGCTACAGGGCACATGGTTCTAATTGCCCCACAAACTCCCCAACGTTTCTGTGTCTTCTTCTTCTTGTTCGATTACTACTGCTACTCTTGCTATCTTGGGAGGCAGGAAATGGCTTTGGATTACATTTTCCCAGTGCATAGCGAGGGATGTTGAGCATCTTTTAATGGGCTTATGGGCTATGTGTATGTGGTAATTGGATAATAGCGTTTTGTGGACAAATATATAGTTGAAGTTTTACTTGTCTTAATTTTTAGCTGTTGACTTATTGGCACACTTGATATACTTGGGATGTCGATCCTTTATCGGCTATATTGTTTGTGGGTGTCTTCTCTTATTCTGTGAGTTGCTTTTGCAGTGTTGAAAGTGTCCCTTGATGCGCTTTTTAATTTGTATATAGTTCATTTAATCTATTTTTCTTTGTCGCCTCTACTTTTATTTATTTATTTATTTATTTATTTATTTTTTCAACGTTTATTTATTTATTTATTTTTTTTTTTTAATTTTTTTTTCAACGTTTATTTATTTTTGGGACAGAGAGAGACAGAGCACGAACGGGGGAGGGGCAGAGAGAGAGGGAGACACAGAATCGGAAACAGGCTCCAGGCTCTGAGCCATCAGCCCAGAGCCTGACGCGGGGCTCGAACTCACGGACCGCGAGATTGTGACCTGGCTGAAGTCGGACGCTTAACCGACTGCGCCACCCAGGCGCCCCATCAACGTTTATTTATTTTGGGGACAGAGAGAGACAGAGCATGAACGGGGGAGGGGCAGAGAGAGAGGGAGACACAGAATCAGAAACAGGCTCCAGGCTCTGAGCCATCAGCCCAGAGCCCGACGCGGGGCTCGAACTCACGGACCGTGAGATTGTGACCTGGCTGAAGTCGGACGCTTAACCGACTGCGCCACCCAGGCGCCCCTTGTCGCCTCTACTTTTAATACCATCCAAGAATTTATTGCCAAATCCAATGTCCATGAAGCTTTGCCCTGTATGTTCCCTTAGTGTTTTCCTAATACTAGCTTTGTTTTGATCAGTCTCTGATCCCTTTTGATTTAACTTTATACCTCATATCAATCCAGTCCAACTGTGTTATTTGCATGTGGACGTGCCATTCTCTCAATGCAATTTATTGAAAAGATTGGGAAAAAAAGTATTGAATAAAAATAAGAAGGTCGGAAGTCAACCCAAAGCGGGAGCAGCATCTACACACGCACGTCTC
This sequence comes from Prionailurus bengalensis, assembly GCF_016509475.1. Lineage (NCBI taxonomy): Eukaryota > Metazoa > Chordata > Mammalia > Carnivora > Felidae > Prionailurus > Prionailurus bengalensis. Next base: position 6,358,881 of record NC_057351.1, on the reverse strand, counting down.
ATTCCTCTGCCCACAAATGGGTCAACTTTTGCATCTCAGCTCACGCTTTACTCCTCTTAAACACGAGTCTCTCTGCGCCACAAGGGCGGGCTGTCATTGCTGTTATTCTTCTGGAGTATCTTGAACTCCTCCCACACACACCTCACACCTGTTCACTCCTCCCACAGTGCCTGGCACATAGGAGCTACTGAAGTAATGACCGTTGAATGAATGAGTGAATGAATGCAGTAAGGATGGGGCATGGAGGTCACAGAGTTGCAAAGAACATGGTCTTGGCCAGACCTGGACTCTAATCTGGGATTTGCCCCTTGCTAGTTGTATGACCCTGAGCATGCTACTTAACAGCTCTGGGTTCTGGTTTTCTCATTTTTACGATGGGAGTGACAGAGTAACCTATATCCTGGAGTCACGGTGCTGAATAAATGACACGTGCTGGGAAAGTGCCCGTGGCAATGCCTGGAGCATAAGTGAGCAGTCAGCAGCCAACCACTTGCAGTCTCTATGTTAGTAATGGACTCACAGCTGGAGGTATGGGGCCACACCATTATACTAGAATGGCAGGAAGTTGGCAGAATTCCCAAAGGCTGGCAAACAAAGAATCTGGTGAATCTTTCAAAAGCGAGAAGTGGCATCCTTACTAATTATCTTCAGAACAAATCATCAGCTTATTCTATTACACCTGACATGGCACCCAGAGTTGGCAACAGGAACACATGAGGGGAACGTTCTCTAGCCGACTTAACATGATGGCACCATGGCTCATGCTTATCAACAAAGTAGGGAATTACTACCTGGAGACAGAAACATTTTAATTTATGGAAAGGTGTTCCCACAGTGATAAACTTAGCCAGAGCGTGTCCCAAAACATGCTAATTCCACAAGATGATTAGCCAAAATAACGAGATCTGTACTCCAAAAATTTGGGAAATGAGACATCCTATATCTCTTCTTTTGGATACTTTCAAAGCATATTAGAAGGTTAAGGACTCTGATAAGTCCCACAATGAAAAAAAAATCTGTTTGATGTTGGTGAAGTTGTTGTTTACAAATTTATTTGACCATGGGTCTCTTTTATCAGTAGCATCTACTAACAGTCCATAGAATTAATGTTCCACAGAACTGGCTTTGGGAAATGATTATTTGGACATTGTTTGGTGAGATGTTTTACTGTCTCACTGTTATAGTTCCCATATGAGAAAAAAGTGATAAGGACTGAATCTCAGGTTCAGTTCCTTCCTCCTCCTCTTCACCCAAATGAGTCTCCTAGAATTAATTCTTACCTCCCTCCTTATGTACCTAAAGTCACAATCATGTTGCATTAGACCAGTGGTCCTCCACTGGGGGCAATTTTTCTCTCCAGGGTAAATGTCTGGAGACATTTTTGATTATTACAGCTTGCGACTGGCATCTAGTGGATAGAAGTGTGGGATGCTGTTAAAATTCCTATAATGTGCAGGACAGAGTCCCATGACCAAGAATTATATGGCCTAAACCATCAAGAGTACTGAGGCCGAGAAGCCCTGCCTCAGATCCAGAGTTATGGCCATGCATTCATCAACACAGTCAATATTTAGTGAGTGTCTACTATGACCTGGCACAGAGATAAGGGCTGAGGAGACAATAGAAGCTAAAAAACTCTCTTGGAATTTATAGTTTAGTGAAGGCAATGTGTGTTAATTAAGGCATCACACAGATAATTGTAAAATTATAATGTTGATCAATGTTATGGACCACATGTCCCTATTTTCTGATCCAAGGTTGAAATATGGTGTTTGTAGTCCTCATGCAGTTATGAGAGTGCCACACGAAGCCTGCCCTGTTTAAAGTTATGGGAAGTCATCTCAAGCCTAAGTGTTTTCAGAGCACATTTCAAAACAGTCATCTTATATGGTATGTCCCACCTGGTTTAATATTGTTGAATTCTTTCTCAATCATCTCTTCAGAAGTAGACAGCATCAGGTTTCTCACATACAGGATTTTCACCGAAGACATTGTGTCTTCGTCAACTTCTACTTCTGGTTCTGCCCAGTCTACTGCGATAGGATGTCCCCATAACTGAATTCTTCCTGTTCAAAAGGATCACAGGTATGATTAGTTATATAGAAACCAGGACAATGCCATCTCGGTTCACTGAGATGGCCTTTTAACTTCAGCGGATGCTTATGGTCTTGACTGAGCACAAAGACAAACATTAAAAGAGGTGGATACTGATTTCAAGAAACATTCCAAATAAATGGAAGAGCTGACTAGAAGGGACTTCTGTGTGACAGATGGTTTACAGTGATAATTGCATACAAAGGGAACCGGGATGTGGTTTGAAATGGGGCAGAAATGAGGCCACGATGGGCAGGTTTGGGTCTTTGAACAGCTCTCACGGGGAAAGTAAGTCTTTGAAAGTGAGATGGCGGAAGAAGAGAAGGGAAACAATGGGTTTAGGGCTTGGACATAGAGTCTGACTTCATGAAGCACTAAGGTCATTAGGGAGTATGTCTGCTGCTTCTAGAATCTGCGTGACCAGGTGCCACCACCAAGCAGTCTAAAAACCTGTGGTGTGTGGGCAGGAGTGAGCAGGGCTCAGGCAACCCTGGTTTGTTCTCTGTCCCTTATGCTTGGTCAGGGCTCCAATCATCTGTGTTCATGCCTAGTTCTCTGGCTGCACATGGGCAACTTGGGAATTGGCAGAAACATTCTTGATCCCGATTGAGAAGACAAAGAGTAATGGAAGGGTCTATGATGAGAAACCGAACTCTTTTTAAAGGGGTAGTTGTTCCCCATGACTATGTATATTTTTGTATTTCTACAGTTGCAATTTATTGAGTGTCTTGCACTATATACTGTGTTTTCCATATGCTACCTTGGTTCCCGCTCACAGTAACTCTCTGGGGGAGGGGAGTGACTGTCTCGATTTTACGGAAGAGGAAATGAGCTTTAGAGGGATGACTAACTTGCCCAGACCCACTTCACTTCTTCATGTCTCCTTTGTGTTTTGGGGTTACCCAGCCCTGGACCCCTACACAGGGCAGAGCCCAGCTGAAGTGATGGGGGGGTCAACTCAACTTCTAAATTTGATTGGAAGTCTTGTGTGTTTTTTTATTAGTTGTTTTGGAACAAGCTACAGCCTGGAAGCAATAAAAAGCTTGAGAGAACACAATCAGAAATTTTCAGTGTTGGTAAGGGTTCAGTTGTTCAATTATTATTCCACATGGGAGGCAATTATTTTCAATCAAAAGGCATCTTTTTATTCTTTGGAAAGCAGTTAGTGAAACCATCTGTGGCACTGACTCCCTGAAACCCAAACAAAAAAGAGATACGTTTACGTGAGTTAGCTAATCCCAGAGGGGCTGGTTCTTGTGGGACCCCAGTGGCTAACTACCTGCCCTGCATCCCAGGGGATAGTTTTCTTCATCCCTCTCTTCCCTCTTCTTCCCTCTGCTCCCTTCTATTCCTTCCCCTTCCTTTTCCTTTCACTCCTTTTGCTTTGTTTTCCTTCCCTTTCTTTTCTGTGCTTTACATAGTCCTTGCTGACTGTTCTAGCCCAAGATCCCCCTGGTTTCTGTAGCTGAGGGCTTCTCAGTGTCGGCCTCAGACTGTAAGGGCTTTGAGAAATACCAAACCTGAGTCCCACTCATTGTTGAGCTGGACCCAATTCCTTTCCACTTGCAACACTGGACTGTTAAGTTTTCAGAATTGTGTGAGCCAGTGGATGCCATCTTGGTAGTTTGAAGTCAGCCACAGTGGGACTGTTAATACCATGGGAATCTATACATACTACAAGGCAGGACTTTGGATTTTCTCTGGGAGTTGCCTGTTAAAGATTGACAGCTCAGGGGCGCCTGGGTGGCTCAGTTGGTTGAGCATCTGACTCTTGATTTCAGCTTGGGTTATGATTTCACAATTCGTGAGATCAAGCCCTGCATTGGCTTCCACCCTGTTAGTGCTATTAGCTTGGGACTCTCTCCCCACCCCCCCCACCCCTCCTCTGCTTGCACTCTTTCTCTTTCTCTCAAAATAAATAAACCTAAGTTAAAAAAAAAAGATTGACCAGCTCATCACTGACCCCAGGACTCTCCTTCCCAAATTTGATATGAGTGGTCCGGGTTTCAGGATTCTTAAAATCACCTCAGTTAATTCAGCCAAAGTTGAGAACACTGCTCTAGCCTTCCTGGCCTGGAACTACAGTCTGCCTTCAGCTGGCCTGAAAATCTGCAGAAGGCTGAAGGGGACAGAAATGAGAGGAGGTACGGTAAGCAGTGATCTCAAACATCCCCCTGAAAGTCAGTGTTGCAGAGGGATTTGGAAACATGGCCTCTGAAGCCAGACAAGTTCAAACCTCAGATCGCCAGCCTGGCTAGGACACCACCTTCCTAACCATCAATCTCTTCATTTATAAAATTGGGATAATCAAAGTCACTACCCAGTGCTGTTGTGAAAATAAAAGATGATACACATAAGGGACTTTTTTGTTTGGTCTCTTTTCTTGTGTGTCTAGTTTCCTCAGAGTGTGCACTCTTTGAGTGAAATAGTTAGGTTTGATTTTTTTTTAAGAATTTCCTTCAGAAGAGAGCAAAGCACATTGTAGAGTCTTAGTAAATGCTCCCATGCTGAGCATGGTTTCCACGTGTACTTGTTGACTTCCCATACAGGTGATGGCCAAAACCCTTAGTTGTAGGATTTAGCACTGGATCGCAAAACTAGCCTCCACTACAAGATCATCTGGAAAACTGAAAACACCAGTGCCCCAGAGAAGCAGATTCAGCTGAGGAGAGATTGATTTGGTTTCTGGTACTGTTTAAAAGCGTCCTCAGGTTATTCAGATCTGCGGCCCATGAGGGACAGTCATTGACTTAGATTGCAGGTTCTCAGACTCATGGTCTCAGAAGCATAGCATCCTGGAAACTTGTTACGAAGGCAAATTGGCAGACGCCATACCTGACCTTCTGACTCCGGAACCCTGGAGGTGGGGCCTGGTTAGCTGCACTTTGACAAACCCTCCAGGTGGTCCCCGTGCAGGCTGACGCTAGGGCTTTCCTCAGAGTATCCTTTGAATGTTCTGCTGGCCTCTCAGTTGGATGCAATGACTTTGTTTGACACACACCTCCACAAACTTGCAATGTCCAGAGAGGGCTGCTGCTGTCACCTGGGAAGGTAGGTGGCTGGGAGGCAATACATCGTGTTCGACAGCAATTTTCTGTCTGTCTCTAAGTCTGAATCAATGAAGAAGGAAAAGCTTCTTGTGGTCCTTGCTTATCACGTTTAGTAAAGATCTCCTTCTTTCAGACTAGGCCCTCCAGAGGACAGTCAGTGACTGAAATCCTCTGTTGTTGACTGTATGGTGAGGTAATAGAGTGTCCAAAGGGGAGTAGACTGTGCAGGTAGAGAGAACCACTTTCATGGGTCGATATGCTCTTTTCTTTGAAGACGGGAAGTTGAGGGGATATTCTAGTTCTTTAGGAACACTGGCTCCTGAAAACTATCTTTCTCCCATTTTGGGCCATCTTTCACTGCTGTGCTCCCCAACCCCCTTGGGACAGAGCGGCACCATTCAGTCTTTCCACACATAGAGATCAAATTCCTACTATTGGCAAGAATTGTAGAAAAGATGACCTGATATTTGGAAACAGTGATCTGAGGGTAATGTTCAGAATGGAGTAGGCAGATGGTGGGGTACGTCCAGAAGAACAGAGCGGGAAGAATAATCTCGAGTGTTTGAAAACAGTCTATGTTTGGGAATAAATGTTTTGAGACTCTAGGGGTAGTCTGAGGTCAGTATGGATACAAGGAACTTTTTCGTGGCAGAACTGTTGAACAGAGAAGAGTTGAAGAAGACACCAGAGATGAAGTTCAGGTCACCAAAAGGCTAAGGGTGCCTCATGAGGAGGGCCCGTGATTCTCTGTGCCTGGGCGGCACAGGTCTGACCATCGGGTGGTGATGGAGTAGTGAAAGGAAGCATCGACATTAAAAATGCGCATCTCTCTAAAGGACTCAGCAAATTTGGGGGCTGTTTCCTATCTTTTCCCTTATAAGCTGCCTCCATGAAAATATGGATAAAAAGTCTTCCCCAAGATCAGAAGCCGTCTTCCAATTTTGCAAACTTCTAGAGGGTGAATGCTCTCATTGAGTTAACACTTGTTTATGTTCTGAAGTATAGTTGATACCCATGTTACCCTAGTGCCAGGGGCAAAACATAGTGACCGGACAACTCTATGCTCACCACAAGTGTCGCTACCATGGCCCCATACAACGCCATTGACTACAACGTCGTTACAGTACCATTGACTACATTCCGACTCTGTACCTTCCGTCCCTGTGACTTCATCATGGCTTGTTTGTAAGGATGTGTATGTGGACAATGTAAATCTAGGTGGTGGTTGTTTTGTCTTAATTCTCATGGCTTTTCCATGGTGTTCAAGAGAAGAGTTGACTCCAATGTGTCCACTCTGGCATTCTTGAAATCCTCTCATTTTAGTATCTATGCCTCTTAATACCTTACTTTGTGTAAATTTTGGTGACTATTTTAGAATGAGCAGAGGACTTTCAACAATTTACCCTAAGCTGATCTGACTGAGGGAGGGCCTTTGTTGGAGTCTTTTAATCTCTGGAATTGGTGGCTGTTGCCCAAAGAGGACCCACCCTGTGGTTGTAGCACCTACTAGGTACCTTTCTGTGGAGGGCTGTTATTTCTACCCCGCCCCCCAGCCCCACATTAGACACTGAGGCATCACGGTATGAGTTCATGTCACTTAATTGCCATCAGGCTAATGTGTCGCTTGCAGGCTTATTCTACATTGTAATGGACAACCTCCTCCATTTCTAGTAAGCCTGAAAACAGCATCTGTATAGAAAAATAATGTATATATTCACTTTTGAGAAGATTCCTCACTTTAACACCTTGTTACAGGGCTGCTGCAGCTCCTAGCTCTGGAAGTCCCCAGGGCAAGTGCATTAGACTAAGGGCATGTTTTCCAGAACCCATTCTGTGAAAACTTCAGGGAGCTTAGTCTACGGTAACATAGATAAGAAGGGGAAGGGAGTTAGGATAGCGCAGAAGCAAAGCTCCAGAGCAAGCCAACCACACCCAGCAGATACCTCCTCTGCAGGGCACACAGCAGCCTGAGGCAGAGCAGAGGAACCTTCTCTTTGGGGAGGGGATGCCAACCTGGCAGCAGCTTCCTTCGGGCCATGGCAGCTGTCCGATGACTCTCGTACTCCACGAAGGCAAAGCCCCGGTTTCTGGTTTTATCTGCGGCGCTCGGGTAGACAATGACGTCGACGACTCCCTCGGTGACCTTTTTCATCTCTGCTAAGATCTCTTCTCGCTTTTTGGTCTTGGGAATCCCCCCGACAAACAACCGGCAGTTGTCCACACTGGCGCACACCCCTAAGAGACGCCCGTTTCTGCAAAAATAATGAATGAATGAATGAATGAATGGCATTCTGCTTGGCAAGAATCCTGTGTGATTGAGGTTTAAGAAGTTGAAGACACGAGGGGCCCCTGGGTGGCTCAGTCGGTTAAGCATCCGACTTTGGCTCAGGTCATGATCTCACGATTTGTGGGTTTAAGCCCCATGTTGGGCTCTGTGCTGACAGCTCAGAGCCTGGAGCCTGTGTCGGATTCTGTGTCTCCCATTCTCTCTCTCTCTCTGCCCTTCTCCTGCTCATGCTCTGTCTCTCAAAAATAAATAAATGTTAAAAAAATTTTTTTTAAATATAAATAGCTCTTTAAAAGCTAAGTCCACCTTGGGGTGCCTGGGTGGCTTAGTCGGTTGAGCGTCCAACTTCGGCTCAGGTCATGATCTCCTGGTCTGTGAGTTGGAGCCCTGCGTCGGGCTCTGTGCTGACGGCTCGGGGCCTGGAGCCTGCTTCCGATTCTGTGTCTCCCTCTCTCTCTGCCCCTCCCCCATTTGTGCTCGCTCTCTCTCTCCCTCTCTCAAAAATAAATAATCATTAAAATTTTTTCCAAAAAAAAAAAAAAAAGAAGAAGTCGAAGACATGTGAGCATGGACCTGATAAGTCCTGCAGATGTGACATGTTTGGTCTTCATAGTGTTTTCTCACCCCCCAGGATAATTCCCGATCCTGGGGCTGCTGCACCTTGGCCCACGTTGCTCACACTGCCTGCCTGGGTGGGGACGGTCATGAACTTGCAAACCTGGCTGCTCCCTGTCCTCGCCAGCCCAACGGGGAAGCTATTCTGACACGCCTTAGAAATTTTCACATAGCATCTTACTTGGCCTACGCTAAACCTGTGATATGGGCAGAACAGGTGCTGTTTCCATTTTCCAGATGAAAAACTCGAGGCTCCGAGAAATTAAGTGGCTTGCTTCAGATGGTAGAGATCTTAAGGGAGGAAATTGGCCTCCGGACTCTCCGTTCAGTTCCTGTTTCTTCTCTATGGTGTTGCTGATTAGCAAGTTAATGTTCATCTCCACCGGCAGAGTGCAGGTTAAGCTTTTCTGGGGGGACATTTGGGGAAATGTGTCAGAAATCTTTTGTATATGATTTGGGGGCACATAGTGCCCCTTCTGGGAAAGTATCTTTAGGGAAGAGTTGAACACCAACATTTTTTGTAAGGATATTCACTGCTATTACTTAAAATAGTCCCCAGATTGGAAATAATCAAAATATCCCAGCATCCAGGACCGGCGTAAGGCCTCTTGGCTGAGATGATATCGACTCTGAGGTTGGACGTTTCCTCCTTGTGCACCATAACAGGCTTGTCACCCTGGGTTCTTCCTCACTAAATCCTAATGGCCACCGTTAGGCCGTCTAAAAATGCCTCTTCATCTTTCTAAATGTCCCTTTGGGTGAATGCTACTGCTCCTGGCTGAGAATCACTGGTGAACAAGAGACGGGCATTTATACCGTAGAATGCTCGAAAGTCATTATGGGTAGTAATGTAGAAGGGTATTTATTGGTTAAAAAACGGCTCACAATATGCTGCTGGCTTCAAAATAGATGGCAAAATACATATATGAGGAGACCATTTTGATGGACACGGTGCTGAAAACCTAGGAAGGCAATAAAGAGCCAACATAGTGATTATCTCGGGGCAACGGGGTTATGGAGGAATGGTTTGCACGTTAATGTTTTTTTTTTCATTTTGGCTTTTGCTATTTGTTGTATATCAGGCTGTGTGACTTTTCTAATAACAGGAAGTTATTAAAAATGGGTAAAGTTCCATTAACAGAAATGACTTGTGCGTCATGAGCAGAGGCGCTCAGCTGGGTGAGCGGGGGGGGGGGGGGTTGCTCTGCTTTCTGGGAGCTGGTGGTGTCGAGTCCTGTGCAGGTGCTGTCACCAGGACAGGGGCCCTGCCCCGGTGTCCTCCATGCCTTGCTGAAGAGCTGGGGACCCAGTATCAGAGGTGTGACAGGTCCATTACAGTCTGGTTGACATTGCCCCAGGAATGTGGTTTTTCCCCGGGGTTGGGGGGGGGGAGGGAAGGGTGGATAAAGTAATCTTCAGGATTTTTGTTTTTGTTTCGCTTGCTTACCTTCAACCCCCCCTCTATGCCAAGATACTATTTCTTTAGAAAGTCTCTTCTTTTTGAGGAAGGGCCAGTCAGGTGTCAGTGGCCAGCAGGTGGAGCCTGGAGCCTCCGTGTCCTAGTTTTAAATCTGTGTGGTTTGTCCTGCACTTTCCCAGCGCTGCTTGGAGGTGAAAAGCCACCTCTCACAAGCTGAGGGCACGGCTTTCATGTCTCTAGAAGCCAGGCATGAGACAAATCTCCGTGAATATTTGCTGAGGAGGAGGATGATACGACAATTGTGGGTCTTTTCCGCATAAAGAACCTTATCGATCCCCTGAGAAAGGGTGGCTAAGAGCCAGTTGAAGTTTATCCTTCTCTGCGAGAAAGGTTCTCTCTCTGGCAGGACTGATCCAAGGCAGAGCGGGAGCAGGTGAGGACGGCTCTAGGGTATCTATTCTTTGGCTTCATATTCTATTTATCCCACACTGTGATTTTTAAAGTACCTCTGTGCCTTCCCCTTGCTTCTGGCATCCAACCTGAACTTTGACTTTCACCAGCTTTCTCTTTCCCGATGCTTTATAATATTCCTCGTCCTCCGCCCTCTCCTCCTCCCCCTCCTCCTCCCTCTCCTCTCCCTCCTCCTCCTGTCTGCTGTAATCATCAGCAAACACTCATAGAGCATGTGATCTGTGCCAGGCACTGAGCTTCACTGCATGGTCTATTTATGTTTCACGATGCCCCCACGGGGTAAGTATCGTTTTACCTCTTTTATAGTTGAAGACCCTGAAAGTCACAGAGAATTCTGTTACGGGTCAGGGACTGTAATGGATCGATTGTGTTCATTATTCATAGCCTCTCTCTCTTCCCAAAGCACGGACAGGCCCCAGGGTGTAACAACGTGTTGAGACCCGTGCTGATTCCCTACGTAGCTGAGTCAACATCCGCCTCAACTTCAAAGCTATTTTGGGGATAACTCTTGCTCTTAAGATGTCTAGGCTCCATGAAAGAGCAAGGAGTGGGGACTCTTCCGATCCCCAGATCCTTGTGGCTGGAATATTTAAAAGTTACATTAAAATAGAGCTTGCTGTGGCCCTGTCCAAAACAGTTCAGGAGTGCATTATTTTCCGCGACAGATGCCAAGAACACGTGAGTAATTATGTGCTGATGGTAAAACTTGCCGCACGAGGTTCCAGGATTTCTCCGAAGGCACCTGTGCTCTGATTGCCTGGTTCCCATGCCAGACAACCCTCCACATTCCAGACAGAACTCTTTGGGATCCGTGGAGCCATGTGCGGAACTTCCTGGATACCTTCCTCCACACCCGGGTTCCAGGCTCTGACCTTGGGATGGGGTGGCTGGGCTGTTACAGTTGCCAATCCAGTCAATATCTCGGCGGCTGGAGAGTTTTAAGAAAAATGACCCAGTAATTGATTTTACAGAATTATGAGGATAATACGTGACTTATTTGGGGCGTAGAGGAAGGAAGTGAGGGAAAAGATAATTGTAGGAAATCTGCTCTCTATTCACGTCTAGGATGACAATAATTTTCAGAGGCAGAGAGGAAATCAATGAAAACTGCATCTTGGAATTGATGAATGTGCTAATATGTAAGAGTTCTGTCATTTATTGACCTATTACTGGGGTAAACATTGAAAAATCTTTAGAGCATCCCCACAATAACACCTATGAAATGAGGACTCATATCACCACTTTAGGGAGGAGGACACTGAGGCTCGGAGAGGTTATGTCACTTGCTGGCACTCAGGCGAAGCCTGTCTGACCCCAAAGCTATTACTTTTCAACGGTTCCACTAATCTTTCTTCCAGGTGGCCCAGGACTTCCTTTATGAGAGAATTCAGGACAGTTCCCTCTCTATGTGAAGGTGTTAGAACTCCGTTTCGTGATGCTAGTCATATTTCCAGCCAATAAAAGCCAATTATTGATTGCACAGGGCCAATTGTGCCCTGGAACCTTCCACTGGTCCCATGATTTGCAACATCACCTATGTTTGGCTGGCTCTGTGACCTCTGTCCTGACTCTGATATCATGCAGACGATCACCTCTTCAACCGCTCCCCCGAGATGTCTCGCATGAATCTCGAATGTAAATCCACCCCAACTCAGCTCTTCATGTGTCCAGCAGGCTATTCTCTCATTCTTTCCCATCTCAGTGACTCTATCTCATCCACAGATACTGGGACCCACATTCTAGCTTTCTTCCCTGAATTCGAACATCGCTTGTACTCTCAATCCAATATGGAGCCCGTCTTGTCTGTGCAACCTCCAGAAGGCATCCCAGATTCGGCTTCTCTGAGCACCTGCACTGCCGGCCCCTGTACACCTGCCATCATCTGTCGTCCAGACCTAAATGAGTCTCCCGCTGCAGCTTCCCCCTTTCCATCTTTGCCTACCTGTTACTTCACCCAACAGCCAGAGTTCTGTTTTAAAAAGCACAGACCTAGTGAAATGTTTTCCCCTTTTTATTAGAATAAAAGCTAAATTTTGAATCGCGGTGTATAGGGCTCTCCAACTGCATCAGCTTCAACTCTCCCATCTGTTTCCAACTCCTCGGTGCTGTTCTCTAACACACTGAGCTTGTTCCCACTTGGGAAACGTTGCCCTTGGTGTTCTTATTCTCTGGAATCGTCTTCCTCCAGGTCTGGCTGTGACGGCTGACTCTTTCCATTCAAGTTGCGTGTACAGTTTTACTTATCCCGGAGGGCAGGTTCTTAAGGACACCAAGTTAGAGTAGCCATTTCCTCGCAGGTGGTTTTATTTTTTCACTCTTAATTTATCTTTCGAGTGTAGTTGACACACAATGTGACATGGCATTCAAGTGCTATGAAAGCCCAGAGTGCCATACTCACCACAAGCATAGCTACCGTCTGTCACCATAAGACGCCGTTACAGTACCATCGTACCCTATGCTGTGACCTTCATCCCTGTGACTTATTCACTCCATGACTGGAAGCCTGTGTCTCCCCCCGCCTATCACCCATTTTGTTCGGCTCCCCCAACCCCGGCAACCATCACTTTGCTCTCTGTATTTGTAGGTCTGGTTCTGCTTTTTGTTTGTTGCGTTTGCTTTCTTCGAGTCCACTTATGACTGTCCTACTCTTAAACAATCTGTATCCATTTGCTTACAGGGAAGGGTATCCTGATATTTCCAATGTGTTGAACAGTGCCCAGCACATATTTATGCAGATCCGTTGTCTGCTTCATTTTCCATCAGGAGAGGCGGGTCTTACCTAATTTCGTAGTTGTTAAGTTGTTTGATGGCGTCCTTGGCTTCTTGTCTATTTGAGAAAGTTACAAAAGCATACCCTCGATTGTTGCCATTAAAATCCATCATCATCCTCATTTCATAAATTTTACCCATCTGCAGGGAAAAGAGAGAGAGAGAGAGAGAGAGAGAGAGAGAGAGAGAGAGAGTCCAGTTTGTCTATTTGTCCTTCCAAGTGAAAACACACCCACACAACGTTTTCTGAAGTCTTACCTCTGCTATGTTTGACATTTGCATCCCGTGTGGAACGCTTTGCATAGTTTCATTCTGGGTTCGGATCTGCTATCTGACTCACGGGCAAAGTCAAGTTACATAACGAAAACGTGTACACGTGGCATTTCAGCCTGACTTAACAGAGTATGTTTTCAACGGAGTAAATGGCCTTTCATCATTCAGTTATCTATGGATCTATCCCCCATCCCAGGGACCTGAAAACGCGTTTGTCCCCAGAAGGACAATGTCTTGACAGATTTGTCCTTGCCCTCTACATTGCCTCTGAAGTTTCCATAGTTTTCTCTTTCCTTGGTCATACTCCACCACTGATGTTTAAAACAAAAACCCGGATGCTCATTTGAAACCTTGCTGAGCTGATTTCTTAGCTGTCTTTCTGCCACCATGATCTCAAGATGTACAGGGAAGATGTGATTTAGAGGACGATCTGGGAATTCCTGTTGTTTTTTTCATCTGTAGGCTGAAGGTCGGTGCTAGTCTTACGTGACTGGCCCAACATCAGGACCTCCACAGTAGGAGGACACTCACCGTATCCCTCTGGCCTCAGATCTTTTGCTTTGCCTATAAACTATTCCTTCTTGCTACCACAAATCTTCTCCGGCAAGCCAGGCTCAGTAATTTATTATTGCTGGCCACTGTACGATGAGTGACCCTAACAGGCCAGGCACATACAGGGAGAAGAGGTGTCATTAAATGTGTGCGACTACCCTGGTGGTTGGTTACCCCTTGGAACTGCCTCCTCCCCATTTTCAGGTTCAGTATCTAAGATTCTTACCGGATTAAATCCCCATAGTTTGTGCACATGCCAAATGAGATTGTTTGTACAAAATTAGGAATGGTTCCGAAACTGAGGCTGACTTATACATCCAAGCGATTTTGGCATTTAGAGAAAGAAATTTTTTCTAAATTTTCTATGGGGCACCTGGGTGGCTCAGTCGGTTAAGTGTCCGACTTTGGCTCGGGTCATGATCTCACAGCATGAGTTTGAGCCCCACGCCGGGCTCTGTGCTGACGGCTCAGAGCCTGGAGCCTGCTTCGGATTCTGTGTCTGCCCCTCCTCAACTTGCACTTTGTCTTCTCCCTCTCAAAAATAAACAAACATTAAAAAAATTTTAACTTTTCTAGGAATGGGGCTGTTGAAACACCACTTGGTAAAATAATAAAAATAAAATTTAATTTTGTGTCCTCCCTGTAAGTTTGGGTTTAGTAACAGTGTATCGCTTGGAATTAAAACGAGGAAATGTATTCCTTAACTATATAATGACTTTGAGAAACTACATTATTAATCTTGTTGATGCCTTAGGGCAGACAAATTGAAACCTGTAGAAGGAAATTTCATTCTGAATCACTATGTGTGGATACACCTTTGAGCCACGACAAGTGCACGCATTCTTTAAATGCAAAGGGTATACTTTTTAAAACCGGATTAAAATGTCAAGTTGGAGAAGTATCTTATTCTGGAAGGTTGTTGGAGTATTATTATAGACTGATAGCTATCTTGCTGCGAACTCCATATGTCTGTGCCATTTCAGATCAAAGATCAGAATTTGAAAGTTAGCAGCAGCAGTTCAAGCTGTCAGTCAAGGAAGAGCTACATCAAGTCAGTGGCAATAAGGGGACAACCACTCACAGGAAGGTTTTAACTTTGTCCCTGTTGAGGAACAGCAGTTGGAAGAGACACCATCACTGACCAAGAACAAGTGTGAAACAAAGTGTGGAGTATTTTCCCCTTGAAAAAAAAATTAAATTTTGACTCACTTTTTCACATAATGGTATAAGTTCATCCTCAAAAAGGTCTCGTGGAAGTTTCCCAATAAAAATCTCACAGCCCCTTTCTGGGGGTGCAGCATCCCAGCCAGGTGGAGGTCCACCATATTTTCTTTGCCCGTTTTCCTGCAAATCCAGGGTGGATTGTACGAGGGAGAGAAGAAAACAGTAAGACCTTTAGTTTGAGTGCCTCAGTTATTTTCAAAGTCATGATAAGGAACAGATTTATCATTGACAAGTAATAGCTGGTCAGAGGATAAAATCAAGGTCCTTTACGTGGATTTTAATACCATGCTCTGTGCTTCAGCAACTTGCTTGCAATAAGTGTCATGAAAATGTGTCAGGTGCTGGACAGATATTATTATTGTTGTTCACACTCACCAATGCCTGACCATCAAAGGATTGGACAATAATTTCAATCTGAGGCTCTGCTGTAACCTGGAGTCTGTGGGGTGGCGGTAAGGGTTCTGGAGTTGGGCTGCCTGGCTCTATGACTCACTAGCTATAGGGCTTTGGGCAAATGGCTTAACTTCTTGGAACCTCAGTTTTCTCATATACAAAGTGGGGATAATATTGGCTTTTTGATTAAGGGAGATAATACATCAAATATGCGTGGCACCGTTCTCGGCATCTCATAGCCAATAGTGATGAATTCTCTTCTCGTCTCCCTGAATTCGGGCCCTCTCATTGGCCAAGCAAGGGAGGCCATGGGAGCCCCTACATAGAAACATTGTGGATTAATGTTTGAAGGTGTGGATTGGCTAATTTTGGGGGTAGCTAGTGAGAAACCTAAATCTGTTTTCAAAGCTGACAGGATGGTGAGAGGGGTTTACTAATGTTGGATCTCTTTGTGGGGAACAGAGCTGTTCTCAGTCCAAATAGAATTTCCTACTCCTCCTCCTCCCTCCTCTTCCTCCTCCTCTTCCTCCTCCTCTTCCTCCTCCTCCCCCTCCTCCCCCTCCTCCTCCCCCCTCCTCCTCCTCCTCCCCCTCCTCCTCCTCCTCTTCCTCCTTCTTTTGGCTTTGTCTTAACTAACCCTTGGTGAAACCAACCAACCCTTGGCCTTCTTTGGGAAGGAGTAGTTCTGGTTCTTTTCTTTACTAGACATTAGATATTAAAGATAGCATTACTGTCTTTATTTTTCCAGAAGTTGAAGACCGGAAAGCAACTTCAGGGGCCCCATGTGAAGTGTGGGCCTGGTCCACCATTGCTGACCTGGGATAGTGTATTTGCTGGGGAGGGTCTTCTTATTCCCACTTAGGCAAAGCCAGAGATCTTTGTCTTTACACCCTTATTATGACTTTTGGAGAAAGGTGAATATAGGGGACGGAATGACAGTATTCATTGCTAACTTCTACAAGTGATACTTTAAGAAGTTTTAAACTATAAGAAGTTTTAAACTATAAAATGACATACGTTGTTGGAGAAAACAGTAACGTAGAAGAGAAAAAACACGGTAAATATATAAGGTAAAAAGAAACATTTCCCAGTGCGTCACCCTACCCATCTGTAGAAGCAGTTAGTGTTTTTTGCGTTTCCAAATATTTTTCCACGTAGATTCTTAAAAGTCAGATGTTAGTTGTTTAAAGACCTTGTTTTACAGGATTGTTTAAAATCAAAAGTAGGGGCGCCTGGGTGGCGCAGTCGGTTAAGCGTCCAACTTCAGCCAGGTCACGATCTCGCGGTCCGTGAGTTCGAGCCCCGCATCAGGCTCTGGGCTGATGGCTCAGAGCCTGGAGCCTGCTTCCGATTCTGTGTCTCCCTCTCTCTCTGCCCCTCCCCCATTCATGCTGTCTCTCTCTGTCTTAAAAATAAACGTTGAAAAAAAAATTAAAAAAAAAATCAAAAGTAAAGTGGCCGCTAGTTTCACTGTTAAATCTTTCTGTATCCCAAGTTGAGACTTCCTCAATTATTTTATAAGTATTAGCACAAAGGCTTTTGGATCACAACGTAAATTACGTCTCTGGTCGTGATCACTTTTTTATTCCTAATTTGTATCATGTTGCTTTCAATTAAAAAAAAAGGGCGTCGGATGGGTGTTCTACCTTTGCCTTGATTATTTTATGCTTCCGACAACTGGGTGCTTCTTTTACTGAGTATTTAAACATTTGCCTCAAGAGTTCTTATCCTTTTTTCCTTCCCCTGTATTTTGGCAGACCCATCTAGCAGCAAAACATTTACATCACTGAGAAATGAAATGTTTTATACTTATAGGGGGAAAAAACTCCTTAAGAGTTCAGTGAGCTGTATCTTAACCAAGAATTTATTGAAAAATACGAAGTCGAGGGGCGCCTGGGTGGCACAGTCGGTTAAGTGTCCGACTTCAGCCAGGTCACGATCTCGCGGTCCGTGAGTTCGAGCCCCGCGTCGGGCTCTGGGCTGATGGCTCAGAGCCTGGAGCCTGTTTCCGATTCTGTGTCTCCCTCTCTCTCTGCCCCTCCCCTGTTCATGCTCTGTCTCTCTCTGTCCCAAAAATAAATAAACGTTAAAAAAAAAAATTTAAAAAAAAAAAAAGAAAAATACGAAGTCGATATTTTCAGAGATGTATTAAAAACTTCTATTTATTTCTTGTCCAACAGAAACCTATACGGCACTTGCTATATACCAGACGCTGTCGTAACCCTTAAAGAACGTCACAGGTTCAGGGCCATGGCTCTCCTGGTTTTACCCAAAACACTGAAGCCTAGGCAGATTAAGTAATTTGCTGAGGTCACATGGTTGGGAAGAGGCAGAGCTGGGATTTGAACCCAGGCAGTATGGTTTCAGAGACCATCAGCCTTATCCCCACATTTTGCCTTGTTATATGGAAGCTTAATCACTTAGATCCATACCTTTAAACACTCATTTAAGAAAAAAAAAATCAGCATGCTGTTAAATTGCAAGCTCTCTGCTGCATTTAAAATCCTTTCCAATTTCCAATCATTTTATTACACAAATTTTGGAAGGACATATCTAATATCTGTTGCCTATAAGGAGGCATATTTCTTTCACCAAAGTAAAATCCACCTTCTTGGTTTGACCCTCACCATTTGGTTGAGGATGATCCCTTGGGGGCGATTTCTGTGCATGTTAAATGCCTAGAGGTCTAGTCGATGGATTATTGGAATACACAGCATAAATTTGGTAGTATTTTTATTCTTCAGGTTGAAGAAACCCAACTTTTATCCCATAATACTAAAGTAGCGATTCCAGAATTTCTGATCTGGCAGGCTTTGTCTGACAGTTGGAAAATAAATAGGCAACCAACAGATTGACCTTTAAAATTTTCCCTTCAACTTTCTTTCTTGCTATAATTGCTAAAAATATCACTGACTATTTTGTGGACATCACGTGCATGGGAGGCTTCATCTGCTTATGAGCCAAGATGACTGCACAGGAGAGCTTATTGTCTTTCTATGGTTTCTATGAACACTTGAAAAAAATTCCCCAAGGATATTTTTGGGGATCACAGAGTCTGGCTGGTTCAGAGACACCTCAAAGTTCATGCCTGGGGGAGATCTGTTCTACCCACCACCCACTGGACTTGGAATACACCAGGCTGGAAGTCTAGACCAATTTAAGACCACGCTGGGCGTTAGTCATGGTATTAGAATAGCTGTCCATTACTCAGAAAGGACAGTTGGGAGCTGTATTGTCGGTATTTTTGGCACTGTTTTTATAGTTAAGGAGTTTAAAATAGATAAAGCCCGCTTATAATGGCTCTTTCCCCGACTGGCTGATGTCCTTCTCAGGGGACACATTCCCTCAGCACAAAAGTATTAATAGTTCCGAGAGAGAGAATATAGGTTTTTGTTTTTCTTGAGAGGATGTTCATTAAACTCTGGGAACCTGTACATTTCTAATGGAAGATCTGGAAACCACTTACTGTCTGTTATAACGCATACATACATAGAAACCTTCACCTAGGTAAATGACAAATTGCAGACCTAATTCTAACTATAAATCCAGGGGGTTGAATTCACATATTGGATGCTGAGCCTACCTAGTCATTCAGTTTATATATCAAGAGTATTTGAAAGTTCCTCTGTCACAGATTTTAAATCTTTCATTATGGAACCGTAGAGTCTTTAAGAAATGATGTATACCATGTTGAGTGAAACCACTCGCACTTTCATAAATGATTGTAGGCAATGAATTTTAGCATGAGGTCACATGGGCTGAGTTCATTTTGACCACCTGGCATCTGCTCTTTTTGTACATCTGGGGGATCTGAGCAAAATTGCATTTTCCTACAAGAGTTAAGAAAGGCCAGATACTTGTCATTCCAAATTCTTTTGCAGCTGGGACAGTCATGGTTACAATAAAGTGAACTTGAATTCTGGTGTAGGAATCATACTGGTGCAAACTTATAATGTCGAGCGCCCATGATATATTTTCTTATTATTCCAGATTTGTGTTGTGGTTTCCTAAAACCATACTTCCTAAAAACCTTAAACCCCCCCCCCTGAAAGCTTACTCTTAAATCTAGTTCTCCAAAATTATAAACAAACACTCTTATAGTAAACTTCTTTCCTGCGTAACCGGCAGGAGTTGACTTCTGTTATTTACACACAATAGTAGCAGGAAAAAAAATCCCACAACACTTAACCCTAATTGAGTTACTGTGCTAAATTATGGGCTTTCCATGTATTAACTCGCTTAATCTCAACAAACCCAACAGGATGATAGCATTCATCTTAGAGATGAAAAATCCAAGGCACACACTGTGTCCCAAGTCACTCAAGCTGTAAGTTACAAAGACAAAATTTGAATCCTAAGCCCTATGCCTGTGATGATATTTTTCTTTGGTTTTTATATTAACCCAATATGCTCATTTTACAGATGAGGAAATTGAGTCCAGAGATATTACAGGGCTCACCTAAAGTCACACTGGTTTAGTTTCTTGCAGAAAACACTAGTCTGAGGGTCCAATAATTCTCAATCTGATGAATTTCATGGGACATATACTGTTAACAGTCACGAAAGCATTTTTCTCATAATTCTTCATGTTGCACTATGCCTACTTTTTTCATTCAGCTTCACCAGACCTAGAGACCAGATGGTTTGTTGTCTCCTCTTAGTGAGCCCATTTATAAACTGGAAGGAGATTAATTAATAAACCCTCTTACAGTCTTCTTCTTTTTTTTAATTTCCTGAACAGTAATTTTAATTCCTTGAATGATTCTTTGGAAATGATCTGTAATCCTCATCGTGGTTGCCTTTAGTCCTTTGTTTTTTCTTGCCAAGGGGAAGAAATTGTGTACGGTCCCTTACTAAACTGTTTTCAGATGTTCTCTTGCCCATTTTCCAATTGCTGATGTTTATATTTATTTCTGTTCCTGTTAGCTCAGGTGCTGGATGGTCCACTCAGGCTTGGTGGCATTTGTAGCCTTTGCAAGCATGCCAGTCACCGGGGCCATGGCCAGAGCACTGGTTCAGAGGCCAGACTCTTGTAGACTGTTCTCAACAGTCAACGTCAGTGTATCAAGAACATCTTTCGGGACTGTGTCTTTTGAAGTTTATGACTTAATACCGTGTGTTCCCAGTTATTTGTAAGATTGAATAAAGTTATTAGGCATTATTTCTATTCCCACCTATATACCACCTATATATCTCCTATGTCATAGGGTTCAAGGCAAATGTAAGAGTACTTAAATGAGATGCACCCAAAGGATCCTCTTAGATGTGATTTCACTTTTGGTCTGCTTAGGACCTTTCTGTTGTCTGAGGACAGCAGATGGTGATGTGGGGAGCACTCATTTTGTTGATTCTATATAAAGATAATCATCTGTTTGTGTTTTAATTATTCACTCTCACAACTTAACATCAGTGACTTCAGGTTGGTAAAATCTATTTTAGGCTGAGAAATTTTAGGGAGCAGAGTTTTTTAAATTTATATACTGTTGAATTTGACATGACCCTTATTAGTTACATATTGGTTCTTAATTTTTTAATACTTTGTTTTGAGAGAAAGAGTGTGAGTGGGGGAGGGGCAGAGAGTGGGAGAGAGAATCCCAAGCAGGCTCCATGCTGTTAGCACAGAGCCCGATTTGGGGCTCTATCTCATGACCGTGAGATCATGACCTGAGCAGAAATCAAGAGTTGATGCTTCACCGACTGAGCTATCCAGGTGTCCCCCCACCCCCCACCAATTATTAGCTATATTTTTTACAGCCCTTTAAAAGCATGCTCAATATGAATGTCAGGTATTACTTTTCTACAAATAGAGCAATAATAATTGTGATGTAAGGGCTGAATAAATGGGATGTGGCAATTGGCAGAAAGCGAAACCACCTCTGGAAACCGAGAGGAAAAGCTAAAGCAGGGATATAATAAGCAAGTACAAATTGAACTTTCTCCTCACACAGCTTTGTGTTTCTGAAAACGTGGTGTGGGGGATATTACGTAGTTTACAGGCCGATGTTTTATCTCAGGAGGCACTTTATTGTACATGAGAAAACATGTAATTATATGAAACCTGTGGCTTTTCTGTTTACATAAGTGAGAGAAAGTTTACTTCTAAACTTAACTTGAATAGAAATGGCTGATTCAATAAATTCTGAATAATATTCTTGGTGGCGTGCATTCATGGCAAAGATCACAAAAAGAATCACAAATCGATTTTGGCTCTTGGAAACTTCACTCTCAGCAGAGTCCTTATGTTTGATCGCACAAAAAAAAATATATGCTACAGTTCTCCCATGAAAATGACTTTTTTTAGCAAATTAGGAATCACGTTCTTGTTTCACTTTGGAAAGCTGACTTTTGAAGGCCTGTTGCCTTGCAAAACACTCCTAATGTCATCTCACGTTACTTGTCGTCTTACGGAGGCAGAACTAATTGACATTATCAAGTGCTGCATTTAATAACCTGTAATAATTTCCTTTTCCCTTGAAGGATTACATGTGGCAAACCATTCTTTTGGAATTCAGCAATTCACTATTTGAAGCATTCAAAAGCCAACAGCCCTTTAAACATACCTTGTATCTTGTAAAGCTCTTTATAATACGCGTTTCTGGCCAATTTCATGGGAATAGTCAATTCAAGAACATCCTTATGAAAATTTCGAAATCAGAAAAACTTTTTGGAGTGTGTCTGCCTTTACTAAGAAGAAAAGTAAAATGCCAACTCACTTCTAAGATCCTGCGTTCACATTTTGCAACAAAATCCATGGACCCCACAGCACTTGTTTGTGTGAGACCAGATTCACCGTGCTCACGCCTTCATCTGGCTCCAGGCACGTGCGTGGACACACTGCTGAAATCTATAAGAACCTCTTGATCCCACCCAAGAAATAACTGGGTAACAGCTTTGGTGATTCCTTTATCCTTTTTGGGCTTTTACCTTTCAGAACGTGTGATTTATTCAATAGGCCCAATTATAGATTCAGTTCGCCTTTTTGAATTAATATTCCAGTAGACGGAGATCTGGTTACATTATACAAAGCTGTCCACATTACAGATAAAGACATCGGTCCACATGCAGGTGAAGAACGTTGGTTTGAGGGACCGACCTCTTATCCTGTCCTACCTGGTTCAACGTATGCCAAGAATGTCACCTAATGCATTTGTTTTTTGGCACGAGAGGAATTTTATACAGTAATTATTCTCCTTACCAAATTCCCCGTGAATTTTAATTTCTGGCAAGCTGAGGGATTTGAGAAGACACGTAGCCTTTCCCGACTTTAAAGTCTTTGTTTATAAAAAACAGGGCTGACTGGGTGATGGCAAAAGTCTTGTGACGGTGATAGAATGCTCCTGAAAGGGAGGCTACCCTGACCCCACAGTTCATTGTGGGACAATGTTCAGAGGATGTTTTGTGAGTTAGTCAAAAGGACCCTTAAAGGGAATGCTGTGGAAATTTAAAGAATCAATATCTTTCTGATTGCATGTCTGCTTGATACCTATCCTATTACTTAAAGACTTTCTTTGCATCGGTTTCTTTTTCTTAAAGAAGCTTAGGCAAAAAAGAAAACCTGAATTATTCTTATAAGTGAAATAGCAAGATCCTTTCGCACAACTGGAAGGCAATTATGAAAACAACCGTACACGAGGGAAATCATGATCACAGTGTCGCTCGGCTTGTTGTCTAAAACCTCTGAGCCCGAGTCCTGTCCTCGGTGTTTAAGAAAAGATCAGCAGGGGCTGGGGAGGGGTTTAAGACGTACCTCCAACAACTAACTCTTCCTATCAGAAAGCCTGAAGGAGGACGGAAACTACAGTTGACCTTGGACCACTGGGGGTTTGAACTGCGCCGGTCCACTTAGGTGCAGATTTTTTACGGTTCTGTAAATATATGTTCTCTTCCTTATGATTTTCTTGACATCTTCTGTCTAGCTTTATTGTAAGAGTACTGTGTATATACATATATATATATATATAATATATCATATTAATTGGTGTTAATTGACCTTTTATGGTCAGCAGTAGGCTGTTAGTGATTAAGTTGGGGGGAGTTAAAAGTTATAGGCAGAGTTTTGACTGTGTGTCGGGGGTCAGCACCCAACCCCCACACTGTTCAAGCGTCAGCTGTAGCATAATTCCTACTCTGAGATTCAGTCACGTAATGCTGTGTTAAGGCTTCATTTAACATCATCTCCGCTCTCTCCCCTGCACCTCTGAAACAATGTTGAAAAAGAATCGCAAGTATGAAATCCTACACAGATTCATGACTGCATGTTGTGTGAGCTGCCTTTTTTAGTCTTTGCCTATGTTGGAAAGCTATCTTTGAATCTCATGACAAACTCTCAGTTTCTTTAAGTGAAGAGTCACTTATTTTTGGTTCACTATTATACTTATTTTGAGGAGCACCTGGGTGGCTCATTTGGCTAAGTGTCTGACTTTGGCTAAGGTCATGATCTCACGGTGTGTGAGATCAAGCCCTGCATCAGGCTCTGTGCTGATGCCTCAGAGCCTGGAGCTTCCTTCAGATCCTGTGTTTCCCTCTCTCTCTCCCCTTCCCTACTTGCACTCTGTCTCTTTCTCTCTCTCAAAAATAAATAAACATTAAAAATAATTTTAAAATATTTATTTTGATAACCCTTAATACTTGTTTTGATCAGTATTAAAGAAACAATAATTTGAGAAGTCCTGAAGTTGCCTATAAGTGAAGTCCATAGTCCCAAAGAGCTGTCCATGCTTCTATATATTTGAGTCATGAAGTTCACACCTATTTTTACATGGAAAACCCCATGTGCTTGTAGTTTAAGGAAAAACACCATCAGATGTAGTTTCCAAAGATTTTGAACCTTATATTGAAGAGCTCATAAATAACCAATCCTCTTTGAAGCTATTTGAGGAGAAGTTCATTGATGTCTGCAAATAACTTCAGGAATGCATTTCTATTTCTCAGAATCCTGAGGTTCCTGTCACCTGTCAGGCATACGTTTTCCTCAGAAAGATTCATGGGACTATTGTGTCATTTGGAGTCTGCCATACCGTGCTGTGGCACTTGTGCCTCGTAGAAGCAAAGCTTCTTAGGAGTTTCAAAGTTGGTCTGTGGGTGGCTGGGGTGAGAAGCTTAGGGAAATGTGTGTCTCTGATGATAAACTGGCCCCATCCTGTTCTCAGGCTTAGTCTCCCTATTTCAAGAAATAGTATTAACACACTTGGTGAATGACTTATGTCCTTGGATAGCCGGGACATGAGCAGGTGGTCACAGGCACTGGAAGGAAAAGTAGAACCTGAGAGCTATATTTTACCATGAAGTCAAATTCCTATTCCTGTCCCCAGGACTTTGTGTGGTGGCTGGGAAGGAATGCCAATGCCACAGTGTTTTCCCAGCTGCCCCTCTCGGTGCTAATCTGGATGAAGCCAATTGTAAACACTGGGATCCCGAGTTGCTTATTTCCATTGCATTATTCATAAGAAAAAAATTGCAACTTAAGAACTACCCAAGTAAAAGGACTAAAGTACGTCATACAAAACTGGAGAGATGAAGGGAGTTATTTTGGGGGCACCCTTAGAGAGGGATGGTATCCCAATCCTATTTATATTTGATCTAACACTATCCTTTCTGACTTAGGACTTGTACCTTTACGTGAGTTTTGTTGAGGAGGTGAACAAATTATAATTAAGATATACAGCTGTATTGAAAGTCCATGTA
The DNA here is from genome assembly GCF_016509475.1 of Prionailurus bengalensis. Taxonomy (NCBI): domain Eukaryota; kingdom Metazoa; phylum Chordata; class Mammalia; order Carnivora; family Felidae; genus Prionailurus; species Prionailurus bengalensis. The sequence goes on along the minus strand of NC_057351.1, from coordinate 6,334,049 downwards.
AGAGAATATGCACCATGAGCAAAGTTCGAGGGGTGGGAATTAAGCTGTATTTTGTCCCTAGTCTGAGGGACCTGTTTCCAGGAACCCAGGCTCATGGCTGATTAACAGAGGGGAAGGATGGAGTCCACTCATTTCTCTAATTTATCTAGTGTAATCTTACTGGGTCTTCGAAAGTAAGATGCACTGATGTCTTGGCTGTTCAAAAGTGCTGTGCATTTTATAAATGTTTTGGTTCAGTTGTCCTGCCCAAGTGGTCCCCTCTGCCAAGGATGGTATTTTCTCTGGCTCCTTGCAAGGTTTGTTTTTGTTGGCACATGTCTTCCAAGTCCCAGCATCAGTGTCCTCTTGCTTGAAGAGGGTCACCTGCCATTCTCTGACACACGACCGGTTTATGATACCTGTGGCTCTTAACGTGATCTGTGGTTATTTGGTTTCTCAGTTATTTTCTGCCTGTCCCTTGAGAATAACCTTTATGAAGGCAGGACCCATGTCCCTCTTTGTGGAGTCAATGAGCGAATGAGGGCTCAAGCTGGAGCTGGCGGGGGTGGGTAGGAGAAATAGGCACCACCTGCTTCTTTTCAGGACGTTTAGACACTCATCTGTGTTATGGGGAATTTTCTTAAAAAACAGCGGATTTGCCTCTAAAACAAAGTACTAGCGTAAGCATTAGAGTCGGGGGCAGCAAACTTTTTCTGTCAAGCCCCAGATAGTTGCTATTTTTGGCTTTTTAAAAGACAACCCTTTAAAAATGTGAAAAATCATTCGTAGGCTGAGATTATGGCAAAAACAGGCAGGAGCCAAATTTGAGTCATGGGTCCAGTTTGCTGACCTCTGGGTCATGTCTCTACTGAATTGTATAACCCTGGGGCTTGTTTTCTGACTGCAAGATGAAAGGGTTGGGTTATATCAATATTAAGCCAATTTCACACATACAAAGATTTGAAAGACCAGCCTGACGAACCCAGGTACTACTATCCTGCACCTTTAATAATGAGGTTTTCTCCATGAAATTTCCCCAATTTTTCTACTGCTAATGGAATGCTGCTTAGAACATTTCCCCACTTCATGAGACTTTTTCCCCTTACAATAAAAATAGTCCATACCCACTATAGAAAGTTTGGGGGGGAGGGGGGAAGAACATCAGGCAAGAAAAATTTACCCTAATCAAAGATTACATTTTATTACTTTTTAGGGTTTTTACCATGTGTAAATAATCTCTCAGAATATTATTTGGAAGCTGTATACAGCTTTGCGTTCTGATTTTTAGGTAAACATTCGTGTTTGGACATTTCTCCAAGACTTTCTTTGAAAGCATAGTTTTACATGACTATATAACTGGTAAATGGAAGGGTGATCATATTTTCTGTGAGCGGTAATATTTTATTGGACATTTAGGATGTATCTAAACTTTCAACATTATACATTTCACTATGAGGAACATCCCTATGTGTAAATATTGGTCCTCACTCATTAGGTCAGGGGATGGTCTGTTTTATCACTCTGTACAGAAAGGTAATGCCCACAGCTGTATTCCTCACTCAATGCATTTTTAATTTTGGATAAACTTTCATTGCAACAACATTCTACGCATTTTAGGTCAGACACTACATCTTATACTTCTGTAACCCCAAGGCCTTCCACTTGCACATTGTATTCAATAGTAGGGACTAAGGAAACAAAAACTAACAACAAATAAAATGCTTTATGTGTGCTAAAAACAGCCATTAGATTAGGAATGTGATGGGGGAACGCCCAGTGGCTCAGTGAGGATCCAACTCGTGGTTTCAGCTCAGGTCATGACCTCACAGTTTGGGGGTTCAAGCTCCACGTTGGGTTCAGCACTGCTGGTGCAGAGCCTGCTTGAGATTCTCTCTTTTCCTCTCTCTCTCTCTCTCTTTCTCTTTCTGCCCCTCCTGTGCACTCTTTGTCTCAAATATAAGTAAACATTAAAAATAGAAAATAGATTATCAATAGGGTAGTTGAACAAACAGTGCTAATCCATACCATATTTTGAACTATTTAAAAATAATATAAAAGTATGGGAATACATGATAAACGTAAGTATTTATAAGTAATATCATATCAAGTATCCTACTTTAAAAAATATTCAGGGGTGCCTGGGTGTCTCAGTAGGTTAAGTGTCAGGCTTTAGCTCAGGTCATGATCTTGTGGTTTGTGAGTTCGAGCCCTGCGTGGGGCTCTGTGCTGATGGCTCGGAGCCTGGAGCCTGCTTTGGAGTCTGTGTACCCCCTCCCTCTCTGCCCTCCCCCGCTCACACTCTGTCTCTCTCTTTCTCTCAAAAATAATAAACACTTAAAAAAATTAAAAAATATTCAGACTACTCGAGGGCAATCTTTATTAAATCTATTTTAGTTTTAATAGAATTAAAATTGATGTAAACTGATTGCACCTTGGGCAGGAAGTTTCCTGCAAACGCTCATCTATGAAAACATAATATCTTTCTGGTGTTATAGAGAAGATTCCAGGTGGGAGGACCATCACATGCCAGAGTTTATGACCCACATTATTCATGCATTCTTGAAGAAAGGGTCATCATAATCTGATTTCTTTTCTTTGACGCTCAAAAACATATTTGTTTTGGGAAATTTGGCAAGTTCAGTTAAGAATGAAAAAGTAGGGGGGTAGAAAGCACCTCATGTAATTACATTGTCTGGAGACACAGGGTGCCTGCAAGGAAACAGCCAGCATACTTTCTTCCAAAATATTTCCACTCGGCCCTAATGCAAGTGTGAAGGTGAGAGTTTAACTTGTCACCATCACACAGACTTTAGCCACACTTATTGAACGTCTACTGAATGCAGGGGACCGCGTGAACTTCCTTGTATTCTCTGAGATACTTTGATAAAATTTTCAGCTATCGATATCCAAAGATGTGCTTTACGACATCTTTTTTTGTTTTAAACAAGCGGGTGTTTTCAAACCCTCAAAGGCGCAAGGTGTTGTATCAGTTGGGATAGAAAAGACTGGCTCGTGTTATTAAGTAACCTGCAAAATTCTATTTTTGACAGCTGTATTTGTCCTGCCGGTGATAAGAGAGCACCAATTAGTCACCCCCTGGCTTTTGAGTTCTTGTTTTGCAAGTATTCAACGTTCCATCCCACAGGCTGTAAAGATCCAACAAAAAGAAATCCTCCAAAAATCTAACTGGCAGGCACCATAAAATTTTAAATGGCCCTTTTGTGGGTATGCTCCCTGAATTGTACTCAGATGTTTCTTTATCTTAAGTTCTTGTGCAGGGATTTTTATTGTAATTTTTTATTATTTTCTGAAACATTTATTTTTGAGAGAGAGAGTGTGTGAGAGAGTGTAAGCGGGGTAGGGGCAGAGTGAGAGAGGGGGGCAGAGGATCCAAAGCAGGCTCCACGCTAACAGCAAAGAGGCTGACGTGGGGGCTCAGACCCGCAAACTGCAAGATCATGGCCTGAACCGAAGTCAGATGCTTAACCAACTGAGCCACCCAGAGACGGCACCCTGTGTAGAGACTTAAAAAAGGAAACCTGTTCACTCTTGTGTGGATCCTGAGAAACTTAACAGAAGACCATGGGGGAGAGGAAGGGAAAAAAATAGGGAGGGAGCCAAACCATAAGAGACTCTGAAAAACAGATTAAACTGAGGGTTGATGGGGGGTGGCAGGGAGAGATGGGTGGGTGATGGGCATTGAGAAGGGCACCTGTTGGGATGAGCACTGGGCGTTGCGTTGTATGGAAACCATTTTGACAATAAATTTCATCTTAAAAAAATGAAAAAAGAAACCTGATGTTGCCCTCTGTTTTTGAAGGCGGAAGTACGGAGAAGGTTGGAGGGTCTCCCCTAAGTCCCAAAGCGCCGAGGCTGTGCCTCCAACACACCTCTTTCAGTCACTTACTCCAGTCTGCTGACCAGCGACTGGATTGAACAGATACCAGGATTGCAGCATTGTGACCAGCAGCTTTGGGGTAAGACCTAGCCAGTATTCTGGAAATTAAGGCCAAGAGTAATTAAGGGATGTGTGGAAGATCGTACACCTGCTATGTGGCCAAGAATAGGTTAAACCACAGGTTTCCAACTTGAGGTCTTGAGTGGCTTCCTGCACTTTGCAGCCAAAATCAGGAGAGCTCTTCCAATTCACTCAACACGGTTGTCATGTATGTATTTAGACCCTGATCAGAGGCTTTTGATTGGGAGAGCGCGACTTGGCAATTCTAGGTTTTACATTACGGAAGAATTTCTGACCCAAGAGTCATTCTGCTAACACAGAAATAGCATTACCTAGAGTGAATCATGTTACCAAGTTTAGGCTCAACCAAATATTGTTTGCATGCCTTGGCATGCTAATCACTAAAATATCAATCATAAAGATAATATTATAACAGCTCTTAGTTCTGTATAATCTTGCCAGAAATTCTGGCTAATAGCCATAGAATTATAGCCTGTAAATCGTGGGCAAGCTACCGAATCAATCGTGCCTTGTTTTCCTTATCTGGACACTGGAGATGATCACAGTGTCGTTGTAAGCACCCACCTGCCCCCTCCCCTCCGCTTCGATCCCTTCCTCCTGCTCCAGCTCGGAGTCAGCAGGTGTAGTTCGCAGACTGGCATGGGAAGTTAGGCTTCGGAATGCACAGAGGAAGAAAGCGGGAAGCACCCTGTACCCTGACATACTTGCGAAGGGAAGTAGCTATAACTTGGAAGTTTCTCTCATACTACACCAGGCCTATTATTGAGTGGAACTTTTTTTATTACCTGCAAGTTACCAGAAAAGTCATGAGGCTTGCCCTGAATTTCACTTGGGGGAAAAGGACGGACCAGGGCTTAGAATAACATTGAACAGGTGATGTACATTGTTTTGTGATCAGTTCTCATCAAGTTCTGCTTGTTGAATGTAATGATTATATATTCATCGTTTTATTTAATAATTTTCTTCAACACATTTAGGTTTACGATGTTGAGGTGTTGTAAATAATGCCACCCTCGACAGGTTTATAGACATTCGTAGCATTATATTTGGACCTGTACAGATTCACTTCCAGAAGAGGAACATCCTTATACATAAATATTAAGAAATTGGGGTGCTTGGGGGGCTCAGTTGGTTAAGCGTCAGACTTTGGCTCGGGTCATGATTCTGCGGTTTGTGAGTTTGAGCCCCACGTTGGGCTCTGTGCTGACAACTCGGAGCCTGGCGCCTGCTTCGGATTCTGTGTCTCCCTCTCTCTCTGCCCCTCCCCTGCTCACGCTGTCTCTCTCTCTCTCTTTCTCTCTCTCAAAAATAAAAATAAACATTACAAAAAAAGAATTTGCTTTCAAAAGGGTACCACCACTCTCTTTGCATGAGTGTTCCAGATACAAAGAAAGTAAAAAGAAAAACTTAAATATTTTTGGTAACATTTCAACATAACTACACGTAGTACACTTGGCAACAATCTGACAAAGGAATATGTAATAAAAGGACCCAGCATATTTAATTGTTATCCATATGAAATTTGTATTCCATGAAAGCACGTGGATTTGGTTAAGTTAGAAAAGCATGTGGTTGATAGAGTACAGCTGGGAATGAAAATGCGTTGTCTGACGGTAAAAATGGCAACATTTTTTCTTCAAGTAAGATAATTAATATCCCTAACACTAGTTTTCAATCTGTCATAACCTCTCTGAAGGAGGCTTTCATAGAAACCATGATCTATAGATAATTCTTAATGATCACTGTCTGTAAACAACCAGTTCTAGGACTTTTTTGCTTTTCCTTCTGCTGGAGATGGGGAGAAATTATTACGTACCGTGAACTTGGTTGGGTAGCTGTTATGAGAAAACATCATGGAACAGCTAGGATGACCCAACGGTCAGTCCTGGGACCCCACATCTACATCTTCCCGCATCCCCAGTAGGGAGCTTCTCTGGAAACAGGCTGGTCCTGGGAGAGTTTGCTCTCTGCTGATTCTTGAATCACTGGTGTGGGTCTGCTTCACAGAAAGCATTGGGTGGTAGACACCAATGGCCTTTTCAGAGACCAAAGCGATCTTTCAAAGCTGCGATAGTCTCTCTGACTGTGAACCCGGATTCTGCCTTCAAATGACCGGTGAAGGTTAAGCTGATAACCCAGAGTAGAAAAGACCATCACCATCCAGGGTCACCTACAACCCTGAAATGACGTGGCTTCTTCCCCCCCAGGAAGGAACATCCGTCAACAGTTACACGACCGACCGTTCACATTTTGCACCTTAGGACCACAAATATTCCCACCATTCAGTGGATTCAGTGGTAGGTCTCAGCAGATATCACGAGAAGCTCCTACCTGGACCAAGCTATATCCTGTGCGCTGGACCAATGCGCGAAGGGCTGCTTCCTTCTGGGTTCCGCTCAATCCATCCCCGGATTTGTGATTTGATTCCATTGAGAGTGATTATCGGCAAAAAATCAGGTTAATTAGGGTTGCTCACTGAAACCAAATTTAAGATAAATTAAGTAAATTACTGTTACCAAGTCCAAACTTGTCCTTCTCATGAAGGACATCTTCAGGAAACATTCTCTATAAATAAGCCATTAAGGTTAGAGCCACAAACAGCCACACATGAACATGGCTGGTTAGATGTCCTCCTTAAGAGTTTTGTTTTTTTTTTTAAATATTCAATTTTAGTTGGAATTTAGAAGTCACAAACGAGTAATACCCCTTCTCCAATGAGAACACAGATCAATAGATCTCAATGCAATTATTTTAGAATGTCACCATATGCTCAAAAACAAATTATTATGTCAATTAAAAATACACAGAATGGGGGTGCCTGGGTGACTCAGTGGGTTAAACGTCTGACTTCGGCTCAGGCAATGATCTCACAGTTCGTGGGTTCAAGCCCCGCGTTGGGCTCTGTGCTGACAGCTCGGAGCCTGGAGCCTGCTTTGGATTCTGTGTCTCCTCCTCTTTCTCTACCCCTTCCCCCCTCATGTGCTCGCTCTCTCTCTCTCTCTCTCTCTGTCTCTTAAGAATGAATAAATTAAAAAAAATTAAATATGCAGAATGGTCCTTGCAGATCATCTATCGCTTAGATCATCCGGGAGAGGACATGAAGCCCTTTGCGAAAAATCTAAGAGATTATGAAAGCCTACGTATGTGCATGCTTATGTAGGTGTGAAGGCAGAATTTCAGACTTTTATTGTCTATACTTTTTATTTGGGAACCAAGTTTGAACTCCATTCCAAATGTGATAATTGCTCATCATTAGAGGTTCACAGGGTAAGGGTGTGGCCATCTCGAATGGTCCAGGCTGTGGTAGCAGGAGGCCCTGGAGGCTCCCGTGTGCTGAGGGCCATATTCCGATCTGCTGGCTTGGCGTGAGGGCTCAGTGAAGGTTCCGCGCTGGGCTTTCCCTCTGCTTACTGGGCTTTGCCAACAGGGACAGAAGAAGTGTGCTTTACAGTGATTTGAATCACATGCAGACTGAACGCATTTTGCTATGGGCCCTTCGAAAACTTTTCCGTGGTATGCACTGAGATTGCCTACACTACTTTGGGTGGTCATTTAAGGGTTCAGAATGAAGGTGCCGTTGATAACATATGGAACGAGTTACAAAATTGGGTGAAAAGGGAAGCTGCAGGCATCATGTCGATAAACTACAGATTCACAGAATTCTCCTAAGGTGATAACTAATAGACAAGCATCATCTAGCAGCTTCTAGAAAGCAATACTTGCAAGAAAATGTAGAAAGCCAAAGGAAAAATGAGATCCCAGAGCGACTATTCGTCAGCTATTACAGGGACAGAGCAATTTCATGCTTGGCATAAAAGCACGGCCATTGCTGCCCTGGACTCTTCTAGTAATTCTTGCTTACGTCTAACCCGGGTCAACCCCAATTTTACTTTTTCATTCTCTCAAGCAGTATTTAGTCAGTGCTGTCTGCACACCAGCTTCACCCCCTGCCCAGCTTTAAGGCCCCTTGTGTTAGTGAAGTGCGTTAAGTTAACGTACCAGTTTCCGTCGCGATCCTTTGTGAAAGGCAGTGTTCCCCCTGCCCCCGCCGACCCCTGCAGTCCTAACTTTGTATCATGGCAAAGACAAATTAGAAACTAGTTTTCTGGGGCGCCTGGGTGGCGCAGTCGGTTAAGCGTCCGACTTCAGCCAGGTCACGATCTCGCGGTCCGTGAGTTCGTGCCCCGCGTCGGGCTCTGGGCTGATGGCTCGGAGCCTGGAGCCTGTTTCCGATTCTGTGTCTCCCTCTCTCTCTGCTCCTCCCCCGTTCATGCTCTGTCTCTCTCTGTCCCAAAAATAAATAAACGTTGAAAAAAAAAAAAATTTAAAAAAAAAAAAAAAAAAAAAAAAAAAAAAGAAACTAGTTTTCTAATAGTGGTGATTTGGGACATGTAGCTTTCCTGACACTTTTATCATATAAATAACCATTCTAGGGATGCTACACGGTGGGGATAAAAGGAGACCCGTATTTGCTTTATAATTCTACCTGAATGCTGACTACAGTTATGTTAACTGTCTTTTCTTCAGGATACTCTCAACAACCCCCCCCCACAACTGCCCCCCTGTGCTGGATTGAACCCACAAAAGCAGAGAGGCCCACAGGTGGACTGGGGTCCGGTGATGTCAGCCACATTTGTCATCATATCTTACGGATGTCTGAAGGCCAAGCCTACAGTCTTGTGGATTTGTAGATTTACTCTTTGCCGACCTTCATGTTTTCCAGCAAAAAATAACAGTTTGTGGTGAAATGACAAGTTTTATTTGCAAAGCCTACCTTTAGTTTGGTTAATTATTAGTCAAGATAATTGAAGACGCTTTTCTGTCACAAAGGTCTTTTGGTCACGTGAACTTACTCTGACATGATTGAGAAAATCTGTAGAACATCGCAATATAGTGTCACAACTTTGGAAGTCAGGTCAGGGCGCAGAAATAGAATTCAGAATTTGCTACAAGAGACATCCAGTCTTCCATGTTTATTTCCCAAAAACAATCCCCTTTCCCAACACTGACCTAACCTGAAGGCTGAACTTGGAGCCCAGATAAATATTTCTTCAAGCAAGTCAAACTTCTGTTAAATCTGGTCAGTTTGGAAGAAAGATGGCACAGTGCATTTTCTAATTAACATCTTGTAACTGTTCCGATCTGAGACCACTGAATTTTGAAAGAGTAGTTCCCCAAGTAATTTATGGATGCGAGAGGATTAAAACCTATACATGGCAGACATGAGGAACCTTGCAGTAAAGGAGAGCACTCATGAGTACTAAGTATATGAATATACTTCTCAATAAGTAAGAATTGCTTATTTATTAAAATGTTTACTGAGTATCTACTATCATGCAAGAATTTTTTGAGACACTAGGAAAATAGCAGAGAACAAAACAAACCCATCTCCCCTCAAAACTTCACGGAGTTTTCTAGAGGGTGAGAGAGGTCATAAACAAGTAACACACACAGTGTGCTGGTGCTAATTTCTGAGGAGAAAAAAATATAAATGGAAAAGGGATACAAAGTGTGTGTGTGTGTTGGTGGAGAAGGTGAAATGTTAGTGTGATCCTGACGGGGGGAATTTGGGGAGAGACCTGGTGACGTGAGGGATGTGTTTGGGGGAGACCATTCCAGGCGGAAGGCCTGTGAGCATAAGGACCCTGAGGTGGGAGCTTGTTGGTGGAGACAAGGAGAGGCTGGGGCTGAGTGAATGAGAGCAGAAATGGGAGTTATGAGAGAGACGATGGTGGCCCAGGCCACAAAGGATTTTGTTGGTCACAGGGAGGACTTTGGCTTTTGCTCTAAGATGTGAAGCCAGAGGATCAACAAGATGTTTAACAGGGTCGTTCCAACATGGAAGGGAGTCGGGCAGGGCTGGGACTGAGCTGGGTAATGCAAACATGTTAGTCCTGTTTTTATGAACGTGTTTGTGATTTTGTTCATTGTGATGCTTTTGGCAAGGATTCTGATTTTAAAAGATCTTGCATTAAAACATGACTTGGCCTGACACGTGAGTTTTTCTGATGTTGCATGTGAGGTAGTGCCTGAATCACCTCGTGCTTGTCAGCAGAAGGCTCATGGGGAGGAGGAGGGAGACCAGTCAGAAACCATTGTACCTTCAGGGCAAGAGGGAGTCGTGGCTTCAGCCAAGAGTGGTGAGGAAGGGCCAGATCTTGGATGTATTTTACAGGTGCATTGGATGCATCATGGGAGAAAAACAAGATGAGTCAAGGATGCCATCCAGTGTTCTGGCTTGGGCAACCGGAAGAATAGAACTGTTCTCAGCTCAGATGGGGAAGAACAGATCTGTGGAAGGTCAGGAGCTCCATCATAAGCATGCCCATCTGGAGATGCCTGTTAGACAGCCCCATGGAGAGGCTGAGTGGACAGTCAGATACATGAGCTGGAATTTTCTGGGAGAGTTCCAGGCAGGAGACGTCAGCTGGGAAGCTATCTCCCTGGAGGTGATACTGAAGCTGTGAAGTTGAGTGAGATCATGTACAAGCTAAGTGTAGAAAGTAGGTCCAAGGACTGATCTTTAGAGCACTCCAACTTTTGGAAGTCAGGAAGACCAGGAGTAACCTGCAAAGGAGAATGACCTGGAACAGAGAATGGCAGAAGGGGAGCCAGATGAAGGAGGTGGATGGAAAGCCAAAAAAAGAAAGGATTTTGAGAATGGATGAGTGACGAGGTGTCTGCATCCTACCAAGTCAAGTAGGGTGAAGCCCAAATAGGGATGTAGACCCTGGAGCTAGACATCTGGAGTCAAATCCTCATTCTGCCTCTCACTATGAGAGGAAGAAAAGAACTGGAAAGTTCTTTAACCTCTTGGTGTCCATGTGTTCTCAACTAAGAAAGCAATAGTATTTCTCCCAGGGTTGTTGTATTACATGAGTAATTAAGTTGAAAGAGCTTTGGAAGAGTTCCTGGCACATAGTGAGAATGAGATTAGCGTCAGGCACAGATATCTATGATTTTAAAAAATGAGAAAGTGAGAGATGGCATAGTCACCAGGCACTTCAACTTCTCAGGATCTGCAGTAAGACATTCCACACTTTCTTGGAAAAGCATTGTTACCTAGATGTTAACAGCTGAGAGAAGAACGGGGCAATGGATGGAAGTCAGATGGAGAGAGGTACCATCACCATTACAGGCAAGAATGGGGGGGTCCCCATCACTGCCTCAGTGTGGTAGGGAGCACGAGGGGAGAACACGCCAGCCCAGGGCTTGGTTTACACCTGGCCTGGGGCAAGTGCTCCGACACGACTTGCAATTACCACCCATGACTCCTGCTGGCGGAGAGCCGCAGAGCGCCCAGTAAGTTATCTATTATGTTATTTTAATTGTTATTATCATTAATCTCTAATTCTATGGGGTAGCATTTCAAAATCGCTTTCTGGGAAGATATAGTCCTGGGTCTTCAGCATGATTAATGGTCCCTCCAGCACTAGATTCCCTTCTGGCATCCTAATGTACCTGCCACCGGGGGCTGCCATGTTTTCTCACACTTGCTGGCTCCCTGCTTGGAATGCCATTCCTTTCCCTTGCCTTCCCACATCTAAGCTTCACTACATTGGCCCTGTTATCCTTCCAGACTGAAGGATATTGAAGGATATTGAAATGTCTGATGTGATCCTTCCTTTGATACCCTCTCTTGGGTAACAGTACCACCCCCTTAATGCTCTCAAGAAAGTCTCTATATCCCTGTACTGTTGCACATAATCTTGCAATTATTTGCTTACATGGCTGTCTTGCTCACCACACTGTGAGTGCCCTGAGCGTAAGGACTGTGCTGTATTCACCTTTCTGTGCCCAGAAGGCTCAGCCTGGCACTTTGCTAAGTGCTCCATAAATAACTTGTAGAACCAACGGAAGACCTTGGGTGAGCATTTTGTAAATGACAATAACCTACACTTGATCTGAAGTAAAATGAATCTGCCTCAAATCTCCTACCACTTATTATTCTTCTGGTTCCCATCACTTCCAGAAAGTTCTACCCTGAGCTAAATTTGCTTTTTGTGAGAAATTGATGTCAGTGTTTTCACTGCATTTATGAACATGTTATCATCTTTGGGAGAGAGACCAGAAGGGTAAAACTGAAGAAGAGTACAAAGGGATTGAAAAACAGAGTTGACATTTCAATTCACTTTTCTTCTTTTCAATGCCTTTCTGGTTTCATATTTGCAACATTGGTGACTATTTGATCCAGACAAGAAGGGCCTAGAAGTTATTGAGGGTTCAAGATTTCTGCCTTCCTGAAAGTCACAGGTTGATTGGAATGAACACCTCCCCTCCTCACTTGGTTGAGATTTTTCAATAGAAATTTCCAGAGTGCACCGTTGGGCAAGGTCAGAGCTTGCTGTCCCTGGCTCTTGACCCTGGTGGCCTCAGGTGCCAGTGGGTCCTGGCTCAGGGAAGGTGGCAAGGAGACAAAGATAAGGAGAAAGAGGCATGAGAAAAGCAGGTTGGGAAGCAAAATCTGACTTTTCTGCATCTACAGCTGTGAGGGGCATACACAGCAGGCTGTCCTTTCTATATAACCTTCATCTCTCAAGAAGAAAAGCCTCTGTAAAGACTGAACATGTCAATCAGGCTCACATAGAGAACCAAATTGTGGAAGGAAAAAGCACGAAGGGATTTGAGGTGACAGTTGTCGGATTCGCCCAAAGGTCCCGCAGTGTTGGAGGTAAGCACCCTCTTGGAACATGAGTTGGCAGCTATGGCAACAGAGAAAGGGGGAAAACAAGTTTGTTTTTTGAAATAGTAAGTTAGGCAAGACAAAGGTAAGAAGTGCATGGTGGAGAGCGCACTGAGCGCGCGGGAAGAGTAGCTTGGAAAGGCAAAAGCAGCCGCGGTAGGGTAGTTAAGAGGCCGAGAAGAACAAAATGGAGAGCAAGGATAAAGACAGGGGTTAAAGTGAGTGGGTTTCTTGGTTTGCAAACTAAACGAAGTCATTATCCTCCATTTCAACCAAAAGGGCAACAGGTATGAACGTCATATCCGCTTCATGCCAGGCACTACGCTAGACGGTTTACTCAGGAAATGGAGTAGTTTGGGTAATGGTCTAGTTTCTGGATGCATGTCATGGACTTTTTCCAGAGAGGAGGAAGAAGGACACTGTGTGGAAGGACAGACGCTTTCTGACCTGGTAAGCAGAGTCAGAGGTGTTCTTTGGGACCTGGGCGAGCAACGTGCCCCGTGTGCATTTCCTGCCAGTGGGTTCCCCTGGGACCTCTCCAGACCCACGCCAGGCCTCCCCAGCGTTTGGTTGTGCATTCGGGTCGCATGACGTAGGCTGGACGTGACCCTTACACAGCATGCAAGTTGGACACGTGGTTTTATCGTGAGTTTCAGCCATTCAGTATCTCCTGGGAATTGTACACAGAAGGAGTCCCAGACTGTATCGAAATGGTTTGTGCCGGACGGATGACCAAAGTTGATGTATTTGTTTAATGACGTTCCGTTAAGGTTACCGTGCATTACTTGATAACGAAACAGAAACCAGTTCTCATATTCTCCTTGGAAATACTTACAATCGGTCTTAGGTTTACTGGGAAGTGGATTCAGGTGAGAGCTCGTTAGTCGGCCACGCATCCCAAACCAGAGCAAAATTAATAGAGAACGTACATATGTCAAATTCCAAAATGTAGCCATAAAAACATCCCGCCAAGTCCCAAGATGTGGCGTCTTATTTTTAAGAATCAATAAAAATAAAAACCAGCTAAAAAATTAAACCAGAACCCCTTCTAGGTTATTAAGGCATTAGTAATGAATCATGCATTAATTTGGGCCTGGCCAATTTGGGCCGAGGCAAGGCTTAAAGTAGAGAAAAATAAAAGTTGTTCATAATAGATACATTAGCTTAGAATTATCGAAAAAATCCTCCTCATGTATTAGGTTACATGTCTTCAGAGAAAGACAAGCTTGCATGGCAATTGCTGTCCTGCCACCAATGATTTAACTTTTCTAAGGCCCTGGTTCCTGTTCCAAGAGCAGGAGCATGGATACCTAACTTGAAGTTAAAAGTTGTCTTTTAGCAAAGGCTTAAACATCTCAGAGAATGGATATGGAGCACCTAGTAGAGTGCTGGGGATACAGGAAATGCTCACTGAATATTTCCTTCTCGTTCCTTCTCTGCTGCTCTGGGTGACTTATCTCAGCATCATCTGTGGTCCTCTGCATGGCTAGTCTCCCTCTAGAAACTGTCCAAGGTAAAGAGAATGCAGTATTGAATGTGTTATCTTGACCTCTTTCATGTTGCTTTCGTAGTTGATCTATTTTTTTTTAATGTTTACTTGAGACAGAGAGAGAGAGCACAAGTTGTGGAGGGGCACAGAGAGAGGGAGACACAGAATCCAAAGCAAGCTCCAGGCTCTGAGCTGTCAGTACAGAGCCTGACATGGGGCTTGAACTCATGGACCACAAGATCATGACCTGAGCTGAAGTCGGATGCTTAGCTGATGAGCCACCCAGGTACCCCAATAATTGATCTACTTATTTCATGTATTTATTGTCACTTCTCAGTAGGAAAAATCCTGAAGGTATTCAGTGTGTGTGTGTGTGTGTGTGTGTGTGTGTGTGGTCATATAGCATGTTAGTGTTATAATGAAGATTGGACACAACTTAAATATCAGTGATTAAGAAATATTTGAATAAATGGTGCAGTGTAGCTAATAAAACTGATATCCTAGTACAATATTTACTTTAGACAGATATTTGTGAAATAGAATTGAGTAGTCTACTAAACAGGCATAGTCTGATTTCATTTGTGTTAACTTTCATACTCATAAGGAATTATAAAAGGCTAACTGGTTATGCTTGGGTGGTAGGTTAACAGATTGGTTTAACGTTCTCATTTGACTATTTTTAACTTTCTACAATATATAGCTCTTACTCTAATAATTAAAAAATAAATGACACTAATAAATGAAGGTCAATGGAAACAAATCATCAAAAATAAAGATGCAGTCAAGATTCTATTCTGAGGAAACTGGTGATCATTATTTAGAAAAAAAATACTGGAAATTACTACAGGTTTCCAACTAAAGAGACCAGAGAAAGAACGAAGTAGACTTTATGAAATCAGAAGGAATCCAAGTAAAAGGAAATCAGTGAGACAGAAAAATCTGTAGACTTGATAAATGTAAGAGCTCATCGAAAAGGTTGGTAAATTAGCACCTCTGGCCAACCTTGATGAAGTGAAAGGGAGAACCATATTTTAAAAACAGGAGGGAAAAATGGATAGAATCACAGGCAGAGAGACTTTTAAAGAAGAAAATGTTTTTATCAATACACTGACAAATATGGTAAAGTAGCCAATTACCTAGTAAACTCAAGGGTAAAATAAAAATTTGAATAGGCTGATAACCACACGTTGTAATGAAAAAATTCACTGTCTTCCTCCTAAATAACACAAGATCCAGATGGTTTTCTTGGGCAAGTTTTAGAACTCATTTAAGAAACAAGTAATTCCTTGACTATATAAAGCCTTATAAAACAGAAAATAATGCAAAACTGATACTAAATCCATCAATAATTTCATATCTCTGATACAAAGCCAGACGGAGATATCACAAAATAGAAAGCTCTAGACCCCAACATCACGTATAAATCTAAACACGGACTAAAAACAGCAGAGCATCAAAATACTAATATACCATAGACACAATGGATTTCTTACAAAAACACAAAGACTGTTCAACTTCAGGGATTCTTATTAGTTTGATCCACATCAGTGAGGAAGAAAAAACCGTGATCATCCCAGTAAATGTAAAACTAGCACTCCCTTAAATTCAACACCTACTATTGGTTTAGAAAAATGACCCAACTCTTCAAGTTAGCGGTAGAATAAAACATACTTAAGTTGATGGAGAGCACGAGAAACATACAGAATAGCGAAACACCGCAATCACTCACCCTCATCAAAAGTAAGTGAATCGACTATGCAGGGTGGTTAGAACAAAGGCATACTACAAGAACAGTTACAAAAACGAGTTCCTCAATGAAGCAGAGATGGCAAGTGAAATGAAAGAATCTTAACCATATAAACAAAATTTGTAAAAATATAATGTGGACTATCCACAATCGTTATGAAGAAAATGACAAAATTACATTGAAGGATCTAACGCCTGGACACACGAAAGTGTTATTCTCGAAAGATATCCATTCTCCCCAAATTATTAATGTAGTGCAATACCAATTTAAAACTCAATAAAATTATTTTTAAATATGCCACATTGAGTCTAGCATTGATCGGGCAGGAAAACCATTCAGGAAGTACCACAACATGTACTAAATGTATAGTATTCCTGGGAACCAGCCTTAATTAACGGTTAAAATTAAAATGGGCACATGAATAGACAAGTGGATGAATGGAGTGGCAGAAAAAAAGTCTAGACCTTTGGTTTTGTTTATATTTGAATTTGCCACTAGGTGTTACTTCAAAGGCTAGATTGTAGACACTTGGAGAAAAAAGTAAAGTTGGCTTACCATCTAACAGCATATAGCCAAATTTTAAGTGGATTAATGAAAAAACCTTTAAAAGCACTGTATAACTACTAGACGACAAGACGGAACATTTTTATACTCTTGTGATGCAGAAGGGCTTCTGAATCAGGCATATCAACAGCCATAAATGAAAAGACTAACAGATTTGGCTATGTAAAAATTACAAATATCTGTAACGGTACGAGAAAGTTAAAAAGCCATAGACAGGAAGAAAATGATTGCTATTTTTATACAATAGACCGAGAATCAGTATCTTTAATATACAAAGAGTGCTTTTAGTTCAATAATAAAGAGAGTCCCACATCAGTGGGCAAATGAGCAAAGGGCAGGAGCAGTTAATTCACAGAAAAAAGAAAAATCGTTTGTAAACTTATTTAAATACTCATCAGAACCGAAAAGGTAAAATAAAACAAAAACACAAGATACCTTGTTTTTGCCTATTATGTAGCAAAATTTGAAAAGATTTTAAATAATGAATAGAGCTAACATGTATTGAGCATTTCTATGTTTCAAAAACTTTAAACCGAATTCATTTACTCCTCATAAAAACTCAGTGGGGTAGGTAGTATCTTTCCTATGACGGGTAATAAACCAAGTTAGAGAGATCAGTTAATGTATCCGAGGTCACCCAGGTGACAAGGGACAGACCCATCATTTGAATATTCTGGGGCCAGAGTCTGGGCTCTTTATCACTATATTCACCTTAAAAAAATAGGTGAATGGTGCAGAAGGAGGAGGGAGATTATAAAACCTCTCCAGCTTCTCCTTAAGAGTCTTTGTAAGAAACCTGGTGACACCACAATGCAACTGATGAGGCAGATACTGTGGGGTTGTGTCTTCTTCCACTTCCACAGGGACAGATGGTTTTGGTCACCTAAAGCACCAGGGTAACTTGGCCTGTTTGCTGAAAAGAAAAGGAGCTTTTATCATCTAAGTAGTGCTGTGGGTAGACTGTGTGATGATTCACTTGGATGCATGCAGGATCCGATCTCCTTTGGACATGGTCCAAAATGGATACATGGTCATTTCCAGCTCTCTGCTGTGCACTTGGTCACACATACTGCCCTGAAACCTTACCCCTCACGCTTCTGGGCAGAACGTGGAGCCTTCATAGATGACCAGGTGATGTATCACTTGGCAGGATGTGACTTGAATTCCATGTTAATTTCCCTTCTTAAAGTGTGGGTTCCTTCTTCCCATTGACCTTTACTCTTCTGGGTTGTAGACCGCCAGAGGGAGTCGGCTATGAGCCACATGTCTGACGTAGCCCAGCGATGGTTAACAGACTCAAGTACAACTATTTTGGGAGCAGGGTCTCCTCTCTGTCCCTCTGTCTCCATCTTCAAATGTCCATCTGGGTCCTCTTTTCCTTTTCCTATCCCTTACTCTCTCTTTAATCCCTTTATTTTGTTCTCTCTCCTTCTTTGGTGACAACCCTGGCCAAAGAAACTGCTGATTCCACCTGGAAGGTACATCCTACTTTTTTTTAAAAAAAGTTTTTATTTACTTATTTTGAGAGAGAGAGAGGGATAGAAAGTAAGCAGGGGAGAGGCAGAGAGAGAGGATCCCAAGCAGGCTCACACTGTCAGCACAGACCCGGCATGGGTTTGTGATCCCACAAACTGTGAGATAAAGACCTGAGCCGAAATCAAGAGTCAGATGTTCAACCGACTGAGCCCTCCAGGCACCCCAGGTACATCCTGCTTTTAAGACAAGGTGTTAACAGCTGTAGAGAGGCAGTGCTGGTGGAGGCTACTTTGTCAAGAGACAGTTATTTTTGCAAAGATGCTTTGGGCCAGCTGATACTTTGATGATTGTTTGTTGATGTTTAAATCTATCCATCATCTTATTTGGAGTCATTTGAAACACTACATAGAGTAACTTAAAACTGCAAAACCTAAGATACAGGGGAAATTGTACTGTCGTAAAAATATTTATGGGGAAAATGGAACGATACTAGAGAAAGTTCAGTTGGAACGAGTGATTTAAAATTATCAGAGAAAATCAATAAGGAGATGTACAATAGTCAAATGATTATATTGTGATTTATGTGTGTTCCTTGTCTATACAGATATGTATATACATATGTATCTATACACATACACACCTGGACTGAATTTCAGCATTATAAATATGCATGGGGTGAGAAGGTATGTTTTTTTTCAATTTTTTTAAAAAGTTTTTTATTTTTGAGAGAGAGAGAGAACAGGGGAGGGGCAGAGAGAGAGCAAGAGAGAGAATTCTAAGCAGGCTCCACACTGTCAGTATGGAACCTGATGTGGGTCTCAAACTCAGTAACCGCGAGACCATGAGCGGAGCCAAAACCAAGAGTCAGATGCTTAACCAACTGGGCCGCCCAGGTGCCCCACTTCTTTTTATTTTTTTAAGCACTAATTCAAAACCAGGAATCAGACACAATCTCAGTTGAGAAGAACAAGTTCCCCAAACTCTTGGGAAAGTTAAGCGCATCCATCTGGTCCACAGCTGATCATTCTTGCCAAACCGGTCCTGACATCTAGATATTCTTTTTTGTTTTGTTTGAGGGAAAAGTAATTTCACATAGACAATATATTTTCCCTTAAAAAGTACATTTGAGATTGCATAATTTGTGCTCCAATGGAAACACCTCCTGTTGTTTTTTTTTAAAGCATATTCTTTTTTTTTTTTTTTTAATTTTTTTTTTCAACGTTTATTTATTTTTGGGACAGAGAGAGACAGAGCATGAACGGGGGAGGGGCAGAGAGAGAGGGAGACACAGAATTGGAAACAGGCTCCAGGCTCTGAGCCATCAGCCCAGAGCCTGACGCGGGGCTCGAACTCACGGACCGCGAGATCGTGACCTGGCTGAAGTCAGACGCTTAACCGACTGCGCCACCCAGGCGCCCCTAAAGCATATTCTTAAGGAGATATAATAGAGGTACATTTGATCTGCTTGAAAACACATTACCCATGTCTTTGCTTACGATGCCCTTCAAGTACCAACAAGAAGCCATTAAATCCCAGGGCTTTAGCCTGAAACTGTAAATTACACAAGGAAATGCAGGTGAGGAAGCATTAACCTATGCATGTTTTGTCAAAATAGGACTTTGAGATTGAACTGCAACTTTCCTGAATTTTAGCGAGTCCTATTTGCTCCCTTAAATCTCGCCCTCCTCAATTTTTTATCATGCTCTGAGAAACAGCTTCTCTGTAATCTTCTCAGAGGAAGTGTCTGGTTTGAATGAATTCCTTCATCGTGACTTGAGAAGGAGGGCCCCAGACTTAAAATATCGTACCGCGATACAACATACTCCACACTGGCCCAGAGAAAGTCATTTGAGAATTGCTCTAGCCAGGTTGAGCTGACAACAGAGAAGGCATGCTGGGGGAGGGACAGAAGGACTTCCTGCTTCTGGCTTGACATTATAATCACGTGTACCTGGGATGCATCCTCCCCACCCTGGAGGGACCAGATTCACCCGGTCTGGAGTGGGGCCCCGGAAATGGGATGATGTAAGCCTCCAAAGTGACACTGATTGGCCGCTGAGCTTGAAACTGTTGCATTAAACTCTAGTCCATCCATGTTAAATGTCAAAACAAAAACATGGGCAGCAATGGAATTTACCCCACCTGGCAAATAGACGGGATAGACGTCACATTAAGACAATTGTATTAAAGAGAAGAAAAAGCCTATAAAAGAAAGGTAGAAGATCATAGGAGAAAAAAGAGGGATGGTTCCAAATTTTCTCTAATAATTATTGACATTTTCATCCTTTCTGATGAATAAATCTTTTCCTAAGCTAGTATTTAGAAATAAAACCTTTGAAATGCCCCCCTCCCCCAAACTATGTTCTTACTAGATTCTGGCTCAAGTGGTTTGCTTTCAACTGTTTCCATGAAGACTGGCCAATGAGGTACTTATATTCCCACTGTGGCTCGCATGTGGAGAGGAAGCAGAAGTGAGACTGAATGGATGGAGAGTGGGCAATGAGGAAAGAGGCTGGGAGGAGACCAGAGGAGGGAGGCGCTGAGCCAGGGTAACAGGGGAACCCCCTCTGCAGGTCCAGAATCACTCCTGCTGAACCCTGAAAGCCTCTTTCTCTGGAACAGGAAGTCTGATCTTGGCTTTTTTCCTGCCTTGAGTACATGTATATTCTCACCTGTTGCTCGTCTTGTACTCCTCCCCTCGTCTCCCACCCCTTGTTCCGTTACTGGACTCAACCTGAGCTCACGGTGTACAACGCACAAGTCCCCGCCTCTTTCTGGCTGCCTCAGTCTTCTTGAAAGATCCCTTGCAATATTCTCCTGCTCAAAAGCCCTCATTGGCCTCATCGCAGACTACAGAGGAGGAATCCATTCCCCCAGCCTGACTTCTGTGCCTGCTGTAACCTGGCCCTAAGTCTACTTTCCTGGTCGTGTTCCAGGGCAAGTCCAGAGTATCTATTCTGTGCTTCTCCCACACACGCCAGTTGCTTCTTAGGTTCTTTGTTCCTCTTTGCCATTTGCCTTGCGCCTAGTTCCCCGCTTCCTTTCACAGTCTTCCTGGCCGAGACAAACCCAAGCTCCTTCTGAGTGCGTGCCGTTATATGGGTATACGTGTATGAATGCACAAATGTGTGTGTGTAGACATGGGTGTGTACATACACACAAGTGTGACTCAACTCCTGGCTGCCAGTGTCGGTAGTGTGCCATCGCACAGGAGACTTCTCTGTACGCCCCTTTCCTTTTGTAACTGACTCTGACCCCATCATTTTGTTTTATTGTTTTTTATTTATTTTAGAGAGAGAGAGACAGAGAGACAGAGAGGGAGAGAGAGAACGAGTGGAGGAGGGGCAGAGAGAGAGGGAGACACAGAATCCGAAGCAGGCTCCAGGCTCTGAGCTGTCAGCACAGAGCCTGATGCTGGGCTCAAACCCACGGACCGCGAGATCATGACCTGAGCCGAAGGCAGATGCGTAACTGACTGAGCCCCCCAGGTGCCCCATGGGCCCACCACTTCTTTACAAATCTTTCAGCCTTGGCTCAGCTTGGATGAGAATATCAGAAACTCAGAGAGAGATCTTCCAACATGACCTCTGGCTGGTAATGCTGAAGACTGAGAGATGAACAAGTCTTTCAATCCAAAAATGATCTGAGAAAACTTGAATAGTAGGTGGGAATCGCATGTGCAAGAGGAGGGAGGGGGTGATGGGGGAAGAAATGGAGAGCTTTGCAATCAGACAACATAGGAACTCTTGACGCCATTAAGTTTCTACTGTATTGGCTGATTTTACGCGCCAACTGGACGGGGCCATAGGGCGCCCTGACATTTGGCCAAATATTATTCCGGGTGTGTCTGTAAAGGTCTTTCTGGTTGAGATTAAGTTTAATTGGTAGACTGAGTAAAGCCCCTCCCCATTTGGTGGTGGGTCTCATCCAATCAGTTGAAGACCAGAATTGAAAAGAAAGCTTAAGTGGGAGGGAACCCCACCTTCCCGGGACATCAGTCTTTTCTGGACTTCAGACTTGAGCTGAAACCCTGGCTCTTGTGCCTCCTGCCTGCCGGCTTTCAGACTGGAAGTACATATCATCTGTCCTGGGTCTCCAGCTTGCCAACTTCAGGGCTTGGGGCTTCTCCGCCTCCATAATCATGCGAGTCAACCACTTACAAGTAAGTGGAAGATAGATACATCTTAGAGGTGCTAGTAACTAGTACTAGTATCTTAAGGTACCAGAATAATGACAAGAACAAAACTGCTTTTTTATATGCACTGAAATTCCAATTGGAATATCAGCTCTGTTTCTCCAGAGAACACTGGCTAACGCACATACACATATGGTTTCAGTGCTGTCACGTTTCTAGTAACCGTAAGATTAGGCTGCAGATGGCTATTGTGTCCTCTTCACTCAGTAATGATACCCAACTCTTCCCACCATGCCTGACCCTCTTAAAGATCCCTGGGAAAGACGACAGGCAGACTTTAGAAATTCTAGAGTGGCCTTAGAAGAACAGAATTTCTTTGCCCATATGTTTAATTTCTAAGTTGATGTACACATTGGGAAAGTGGTAATCACAGCATGTGATGTAGATGTTTTTCAGCCTAAAAGCGGATGTTTATTCAATAGCTCTGGGACCAATTATTTGTGCGGCAGATTATAGGGGCCTGACGAGCTGTGAACACTATATTTCATTCATTCTTGGACTCGTGTTATGATGTCTCTTCTTTCTAGTTGAGATTGTCCTTTTGAACTTAATTGCTGCATCTGGTTTCCTCGGACCAATTTGGAACAATTAGGTCGAACATTCAATTCTCACCATGACTGCCAAGCACTGATTAATAAAATATGTTTGGGGCTTGAGTGAAGCTTACAAAAATCCAACTATCTAAAGCTCTGTATGGCAGTAACCCTGAGGCAATCTGATGCTTGTAATGAAAGATAGCCTTATGTTTCCTTTCAAAAAATTAGATTATGGAAGTTCTGATTTTATGCAACTTACATGCCATGGTATAAATTGTCTGTACTAAGTTCTTTGTCCTTATTTCTATTCAGCCACTGGAGTCTGACATTTTTCTGTCTCTTAATTAATTAATTGATGGATTAATTAATTCCCATGGCCATTAATTAGCAAGTATGCAACCATCATTTCATGCCTAGATTTTGTCTTACCTTGACCTCTGGCCTTTTTTCTAACTCTAACATCCTCTGCATAGCATTCGTTAATGTTCTCAACCATTTTGTTATGACATTTTCCTACTAAAAGACTTTCCATGGTCCCTATTCTACAACTCTATCAACCTATGTCATCACCTGTCAAATGCACCCAACTTTATATTTCCAGTGTATAGCTTCTCTCTACTCAGACCAGCCCAGAAGCCTAGGAGTCAGGAGAAGAATGGAGACAGAGACTCTAGGGGACAGAGGTATACATGAAAACAGCACAGATGGTGGAGAAGTTGAGTATAGTTGGAATGTTGAAAGTTGAGTGTAGCTGGGATGTTGAAAGTTGAGTGTAGTTGGGATGTTGAATGTTGAGTGTATTTAGAATGTTGAAAGTTGAGTGTAGTTGGAACGTTGAAAGTTGAGTGTAGTTGGAAAGTTGAATGCAAGTGGCGTGGAGGGGATCAGGTTCGGTAGTGACAACAGGTACGGCCAGTGAGGCAGGCAAGAATGAAACCAATACTGGCACGATGGCACGATGGCACGATGGAGTTTTCTGGGCTTCTTATGAATTCGGCATGGAAGAATTCCAACAGGTCCCTGTGTACTTTAGGAAGATGATTCCGCCAGTGTTGCAGACAATGTATTAGAGGCAGAAAGAGTAGTCTGGGGACCTGTGGGGAAAAAAGAAGTGTCCAGCTATGGCCGGCAGTGAGGATGAAGAGATGGAGAACCAGAGCCTTCCCATGGACAGACACGCATCTTTCAGCTCCAGGCCCGAGCACCGAGCCTGACACTTAGTAGACACTTCATCACACGTATCTGCTGAGCTGAACGGAAACTTTCTATAGCCTCTCCGACTACTCCAGACTTTGTTCTCTCTGTCCTAACTTTCTAGTTTCACCACATGATGACAAAATACACAGTATTTTGCCCTTTGTTGTTTATTATCGATTCCCAGGTTGGAGGGTGGCATAGTCGGCAAACCAAGGGATCATGGGTTTGGACCAACTCAATTTCCAATGTTGGAGCTCTACCCTTAAGAGCTTTGTAAACTTTGGTCAAGTTGTTTAACCAGATCCCAGTTTCTTCATTTTGAAATTGGGGATCATGATGCCTACCTCATCGTGTAGCTATAGTGAGGCAAAAAGCTAGGACAAGTACACGGCACAGACTTTGGTACATGGCGCTCTATGATGTTTTTCTTTACCTCTTCTACTGTCTTGCTCTCCCCAGTCAGGTGCCTCTTTTATTCCACAGACAATATTATGAATCTGTTATTTGCACAGCAATGTGTTTGGTCTGCGAATTGAAAAATAAATAGGATACCTTTCTTGCCTTTCAGGACCCCCTAGTAAATAGTATTCATTTTTCCAGCAAAGTGAGAGACTGTGGGGAAGGGAGAGATTAATAATCTGGGGCCTGGTATGGGAGCTCTAGGGAAACCCTTCATGGGCCCCTTGAAGTGATAGGGACAATAGTACTTCTTTGTGTCCAGCACAGCATCTAGAAGAATGCTGAGCTCAAGCAAGGGGTCAACCAGTCAGCCCTGGTGGACAGAGTAACATAGTAATCCCAAGGGATTACCTCTTCCTGACCCTCTACCCACCATTCCTCTTTATTTTTTACTTATTTTTAATATTTTTAATGTTTATTTATTTTTGGGAGAGAGAGAGAGAGAGAAAGAGTTTGTGTGTGTGAGCAGGGGCAGGGGAGGGGCAGAGAGAGAGGGAGAGACACAGAACTCAAAGTGGGCTCCAGGCTCTGTGCTGTCAGCACAGAGCCCGACGCGGGGATCGAACTCATGAACTGTGAGATCATGACCCGAGCTGAAGTCGAACGCTCAACTGGCTGAGCCACCCACACACCCCAACCCGCCATTCCTCTTAAAGTAGATGCTGATACCTAACCCCCTCCTTACCAGTCCCGATGCTCCGTTTGGCCCCTGCCCCCATAATTTTCTCTGTTGCCCTGCCTTTGCCGGGGGGGTGGGGTGACTGATTTGGCAACAGGTTGTCTTCTTTCAGGCCTTCATTTTTGTCACATTAATAACCACGCTATTCTTCAATCTGCATCGTCGTGAGTGGCTTTGAGCACTGATGGGTTCTTGGTTGTAAGGATGCACATAAAACAGGCCGAGAGGCTCACACTCTGGTGTGAAGTCCACATTTCTATTCCGCTTCCTTGATAATTAGCTAGGTTCCTTCAGATCATTTTATACTGACTTAATTAGGAGCCTCTGCCTGTGATGGAGAACATCTCTGCCTTGGAGAAGCAGCAACAGTGTCAGGGAGAAATTGTCCCTAATTTGCTCCACAGGCCAGTGGCGAGGAGAGTTATTTCTGAGCCGCCTGACCTCCGGTCTAAATAACTTTCTACAGGTTGACCCCAGGGCCCATCTCTCTCTCTCTCTCTCTCTAGTCATTTGGTTCTAGGAAAGCGCTGCATCATCAACCCAGGAATGAGAGGATTATTATAGATGCCACAGCCCAGGTTTGTGCGCACCTGCTTGCTATCGTACTAAGCACTTCGCGTGTAATTTCTGATCTCATCCCCAAGGTAACCGTGATTTTACAGGAGAGGAAACAGGCACAGGGAAGTTAAACCATTTGCTGCAGGTCACATTGCTGGGAAATGGTGGGGCCGGGATTCAAGCCCAGCCACTCTGGGTCTCCAGCCCCCGGCTTTAGCAGTGCCACTGACTTCTCTTTGCTCTATGCCGTGCACGAATCTGTCCGTTAGACCACCGTGCTTCGGGGAATCCTTTGAAATACTGACGTTCTAAATTCTTATTACAGGAAGTAGTTGGCTTTGCAGCTTGTTTTGAAAGGCAAGTGAAAATAAGAGTTTCTAGACAGGATAGGTTTTTCTCCTACCTTAAAATACCCTAAAGGGGGGCGCCTGGGTGGCGCAGTCGGTTAAGCGTCCGACTTCAGCCAGGTCACGATCTCGCGGTCCGTGAGTTCGAGCCCCGCGTCAGGCTCTGGGCTGATGGCTCAGAGCCTGGAGCCTGCTTCCGATTCTGTGTCTCCCTCTCTCTCTGCCCCTCCCTCGTTCATGCTCTGTCTCTCTCTGTCCCAAAAATAAATAAACGTTGAAAAAAAAAATTAAAAAAAAAATACCCTAAAGGGCCACGTAATAGCAATTCTTGGAAGATTCCAATTCTAGTCAATGCCCCTGTGTTACGTATCTGTTCTGTAGTGAGGGAGAGACATCGGGGAAATTCCTATCTGGTAAGTGTGATGCTCAAATGTCTGTAATAATAATTCAACATTAATAAACAAATGCTTCCTCAAAGATCAAATAGCTGCCCTACAAATACTTACATTCTCCTCTGGTTCCCTAGGACACTTCCATCCTTGGCCATTTCTCTCTTACATGTCTCCTTTCCTATCGTCACAACCTACTTGTCCTAAATGCCGTTCCTGCAAGGCTTTACCTGGCTAGTTAATTTGCTAAGTGATTTTAGGCTAACGTGTTCCTGAATGTGAACACCTCTAAGTGTCCCTATCATTCATACCCTGTATCCCGAGTAATTTGTATTCTACTATGGAAACATACTCTTATTATCCTAAATGAATAATTCTATTGAGGCTGGTGGGCCTGCTATTTGGGAACATTTGGTCTCAATTTAAAGCTCCAAACTAGGTCAGTTTAAATATGGGACTCCCTTAGCATTTACAGACCTAGCAGCCCAGTTATTCTGTCCCTGGGGAGAAGAGTGTGTCCCCCAGCTGGGAGGCGCCCGTCTTGAGACACAAGCAGAATGTGGGCCTCGGGCAGGCATGTCATTAGGACAATTACCCTGCAGTACTGCAAACCCCTCGCTGCACTCCTGGTGCCCGTGCCTGCGCATCTCTTCTGCGGTCTGGGCCTGGCCCTCTCACTAGGTCACGAAAGGGGTCTCCTTCAACTGAGTCTCTGGCTGCGTCCGTCTGGGAGTCTGGGCCTCGCGAGGAGGGTGGGACTCAGAGAGAAGGCCGTTTTCCTGCCAACCACGGGGGCCTGTTAGTCTGCCTCCCGGGATTCGTGGAGAGACTCAGGCTGAATACAGGGGCGGTGCAGCGAGGGCTCCTATAAGGCGCAGGGCCTGCCTGCGGGTTGGGGGTCTGCACTTGGGTGCTTACCCTAACAGAAAAATGTCTTTTACCCTTGGGAAACTCCTTTAGCTTTTCTCTGTCCAATAACGGACCTCCAAAATTTAGTTGTAGTTCCAAGATTCAGCCCTTCTCGGTGCCCCCTTCATGCTCTGTTTTCAGAGCGCTCCGTGCCGGCCGGTTGGAGCTCACTCCTGTTTCCACCGCTTTTTGTTTTATTTTATTTTATTTTACTTATTTTTTTAATGTTTTTTATTTTGTTTTAGAGAGAGTGAGAGAGAGACAGCGAGCAAGCAGGGTTGGGACAGAGAGAGAAGGAGACACAGAATCCGAAGCAGGCTCCAGGCTCTGAGCTGTCAGCGTGGAGCCCGACCTGGGGCTGGAACCCATGAACCGTGAGATCATGACCTGAGCCGAAGTCAGACACTCAACCGACTGAGCCCCCCAGGCGCCCCTCCACCGCTTTTTAGCCTTGTGCAGCCTTGGGTACGTTTCTCCACATTCCTAAGCCTTGGCTTCTTTATTGGACGAACCGCATGGCAATAGCACCTATTGCACAGAATTCCACAGGGTCGTATGAGTTAGTGTATGTGCCCGGCATGTGGCAGGAGCCCACATGGCAGGAGCTAAGGGCTATTATTCATATCATTGTTACCATCACGATAGGGTGCCGGTCCTGACTGGTTGGCCATAAATGCCCGCCCTGGGAGGCACTGCTGGGGATCTTCAGGAAAGAGGGTTCCCGACACAGTCACTTCGATGGGCCGATGTCCCGCCTCCATGGTATCAGAGTCTGTTCTCTGACTTCCACGGCAAGTAATCAAAACTATTAGGTTTAAATAAATCCAAGAAGCCCATCTGCTTCAGGCAGAAGGTCCCAGCTAGAAAGATGAGCAGTCAACTCAGTCCCAGCATCAAAGCTGCATGGAAGAGTGCTGAAGATGAGTTGGGGGGAATGAAAACCGGTCACCTTGACGCATGATGTCCTGCCAGTGTCCTGCCAGTGTCCGTTATTCCTCTCACCTTCCACGGGGATTCTCTTTACTTTTTTTTGTGTTTATTTATCTTTGAGACAGAACCAGAGCATGAGTGGGGGAGGGGCAGAGAGAGAGGGAGACACAGAATCCTCAGCAGGCTCCAGAACGGAGCTGTCGGCGGCACCGAGCCCGATGCGGGGTTCAAACCCACAAACCGCGAGATCGTGACCTAAGCCGAAGCCAGATGCGTAACTGACTGAGCCACCCAGGCGCCCTATTTATTTGTTTTTGAGAGAGAGGGAGAGCACAAGCAGAGGAGGGGCAGAGAGAGAGAGAGGGAGACACAGAATCCGAAGCAGGCTCCAGAACTGAGCTGTCAGCACAGAGCCCAACATGGGGCTCGAACCCACAACCATGAGATAGGACCTGAGTCGAAGTCAGACGCCTAACTGACTGAGCCACCCAGGTGCCACCTTTCCACGGGGATTCTTATCTTTTCTGCCTAGTTTCATCTAGGCTCTTAGTTAACTCAGCACTGGGTCAGTTACATCCAGTACGGAGGTGTAGTCTCCATACGCAATCTGCCCTCTGCTGCGGGAGCCCAGCTCGGCTGCTAAACTCTAGTGGCCATGTTGCAACCTCCTCGCTCTGTACAACTGGAAAAATGAGCAATGACTCGGTGACCTGGAAGAAAGCAGGCATGCTGAATTGACAGTGAAGAGATGTGGCACTAGAAAAAGTCCAAATGCTTCTGTATAAAGTGTTTTGTAAACTAGAATATTCTATAGAAATAAGGTATTACAGTAGGTAATTCTGCCATGTAAGTGTTCTTTGAATCATTTGGGCATCCCAAAACAATGATCATTTTTTAACCGCTGGAAGAAGAGGAGGAATCACTGTATCACTGAAGGGGGGCGGGGTTTAGTGAATGGCAAACCAGTTTGGCCACTCTGTTGTGCCATGCGGCCAAATTGTCGTGTGCTAATTCTCTTAGCCATGTTATTGCCGGGGGCGCAGCCCTATACCTAACCTTGCAAACTGGAGGGGGTTAAGTTAGCCCTTATTCTTGCCTTCCTCTTAATATTACCAGGGATGGAACCCTACTGGAATAAACAAACCTGGAAAATACTTTCCATATGATTGTTAATACCTACACATATAAAATTCCAGGTACCTATCTGTGTAAGGAAAAAAAAAGGTAAGTTTATATATCTTAAAAAAAATCAAGGGGCGCCTGGGTGGCGCAGTCGGTTAAGCGTCCGACTTCAGCCAGGTCACGATCTCGCGGTCCGTGAGTTCGAGCCCCGCGTCAGGCTCTGGGCTGATGGCTCAGAGCCTGGAGCCTGTTTCCGATTCTGTGTCTCCCTCTCTCTCTGCCCCTCCCCCGTTCATGCTCTGTCTCTCTCTGTCCCAAAAAAAAAAAAAAAAATCAAATTAAAGGGGTGCCAGGGTGGCTCAGTCGGTTGAGCATACGACTCTTGATTTTAACGCACGTCATGATCTCATGGTTCGTGAGTTCAAGCCCCATGTCGGGCTCTGTGCTGGTGGTGGGGAGGCTTGTTGAGATTTTCTCTCTCTCTCTCTCTCTCTCAATCCCTTTCTGCCCTGCCCCCCTCCCCCAAAATAGATAGATAAACTTAAAAAAAAAACATCAAATTAGCAAACTCGAGATACCAGCATGTTTTCGTCAAGGCAGCCATTTTTATAAACGGAGGTCTCTAAATTTTCGGTTTGGGTGAATCAAAAATACTCCACACAAAACCTTAATTTGTTAAATTAAGACTTCTACATAGTTCTTAAAGCTGAGGTCCTCGTTGGACTGGGGTGGATGGGCTAAAGTATTAAATGAGCTCTCCTGATCCCATCAGCAGGACATTTTACAGCCGCCTGGACCCTACAGTGACGCTTCTCCTTCTCCGGATGCTTTCCGGGGGGGGGGGGGGGAGTGGGGACTGTTAGAACTGCACTTTAGAGGAGCCTGGTTACTGTTTCCAAGAGTAAGATCAAATGGTGTTTACCCTCCGTCGATCAATACCGTCTTGTTTGAGCGGATTGGGTCACTTAGAGACACATAAGGTAATGAAAATTATTGCGCAATGGTACCCAGCGTCCTACCCCGCTCGCCGAGGGATGACAGTATTTTAAGAGCAGGTTCCCGAAACCGACGTGTCACATCGACTGGCTGTGTGGTGAAATGAACACCCGCTTGGGACCGGATGCCCTGTGGGTTCTCTGCCAAGGGCCCTGGGCTTTTAGCTGAGCGCTTCCTTGAGCAACCTTCTCTAAAACAAAAGTATACTCTGCTCTGTGTTGCTGCTGTCTGTGTAGAATAAAAGAAAGTCAGAGGGGTTTTTTTTGTTTTTTGTTTTTGTCTTTTTGTCCGAATAGATAGAATATGGTTACCATTGGTGGCTGATCAGAACTTTATCGTTTGTGTACAGTTTTCGATCGCAAGCGTATCAGTACAGTCTAAACGAAGAGCAGCTAAGTGGGGCGAGTTTCAGGAAATTTTGCTGGAGGTTGTTACAAACAGAGACACGGGAAGAGGACCACGTTTTGCTGAATTCCTACCGTGTGCCCCGGATGGCGCCTGAACCGTTTGGCTATGTCATCTTGTTAAACCCTCGCTAAATTCTGTGGGGTGGGTCCTACTGTCCTGGCACACTTGAGGAATCTGAGCCCAGGGAAGTTAAGTAGTGGGCCCGAGGCCACACAGCGAGGGGAGCTTGGGAACAGGCCTTCCGAGCGAGCTCTGTCAGAGGAAGAGTCTGGTGTTCTTTCTGTAATGAATTTGGAAAGTCTCGAAGAGAGGCATGGTCTTGTTTGTTGGGAGATTGCTAGGCTCTCAGGTCCCTCGGATGGTTTCAGCTGGTTCCGGGTTTAGGGGCCGCAAAAATGTTTGTTCTTTCTCAATCTGTGTTCTCAAGAATACCATTTCTGAGACATGTCAGTAGATGTTCCCGAGTGATGTTCTGTTATAGATGAAGCTCAGGAAGCAAAATACCACCCACCCCTAGACGCTCACCAGAAACGGATACGTTGACACGCGCGGTAAATGCCTAGCCCCCCGGCAAGTACAATTACAATGGTTTACTAACTGGGTGATGTCGAGCCTGGTAGGTAACTAATCTGTACTCAATTTTCTCATTAGTAAAATGTTATAATAGTGTCTTACCTTCCATGGCTGTTCTGAAAATAATGTAGATAAACAGGAGTGGACTGGGCGATACGGTGCTTAACAAACGTCTGCGATTATTATTACTGCAAACATTCATGTGATAACATTCACCTGCTTTAACCTAACTACTTTTCCTCAACTTGACATTGGGGTTACTTCTGGGGGGGGGCCACATTTATTAACATCCACTGAATACAGCGTAGGACATGTTGTATTTGAGACAACACAGAGTCAACTTGGGATTAGCCCACTGAAAAATAGTAACTAAATATTCAATAATAATAACAACAAACAACAACAACAACAACTATTCAGTGTTTCCCTATCCATCATGTCAGTTCATATTTGCCCACTGTTTTTCTTTCTTTTCCTTTCTTTTTGACAATTCTCTTTCCCCTTCCCTTACACCTGATAAATAGTAAGTTGGAACAGTAAAACGTGAGAATGGTCTCAAATGGGCAGTATTAACATGATTCTGGAAACGATGGCCCTGAAAAGTCATCTAGTCACTCATGTCTATTAGCCCGTATTTGGCAGGGGAAGGCCTCAGCTCCCCAACAAGTAAGCCCTCTCGTTATCTCCAGATCTACATTCCTACTGTTTATACCTCAGCACATATTACCAAGGATGCTTCAGACCAGACCAACACATCTTTGGAGCTTCGAAATCATAACGAAAGCTGAGTCCGTCAATGTGTGTTTTGCGAAACACTAATCGGGTACCATGCACAAAAATGTTCTGTTCCTCGCCTCCTGGGAGATACCCAATGCGCATCTGACAAGTCCTACTGCAAATACACCTGTTTAACTTGGAGCCCCATTTCTCCTTCACATTTATTTTCACCATCATGGCACAAGAGTAATTCCGTCAGAGTTTAAGAGATTTCTGGTAGGAATGGATATTCCTGGTAAGTGCTCTGACTGCCATCTTTCTTTAGAGAAAATCGCATCGTATTTTGGTTGTGAATCATCTTTTTGGGGTGAACAGAATGATCACGTGAAAATATATCTGCTGCGGCACTTGCCCAAACCATCCCCAAAGGAAAAGCTCTAATAATCGGCTATCCCCAAGGCTGAGGTTTAACATACTCAAAGCCAATCATTTTCCATGACTGTTTTTGTTTTGTTTTTTGTTTTTTCTGTTTTGCTAGAATGAAAAGCAAATAGCTTAGGCTGTTCCTTTGGTGAGAGGTAGGATCCTGGCAAAAGACACAGAGAGAATTGACCAAGGTGATTTTGTGTGGGTTTCTTTTCTGTGGGGTTTCGCATTTTAGATTTTGGTTTTCAGTGGTTGTGAAGGATAAGAGAGAGGGAAGGAGAGACTTGAACATACAAAATCTCAAGTATAGTAGGGATTGTGACCTACACAGAGAACTCAGAATCTGCTGGTGATATTAATGCTATTTCTCCTGTAATTACATTTTTTTTAATGTTTCCAGGGGTCCTAGGATCAGGACAGCCAACCACAGTTCTCCCAGCTGTGTGGCTACTGCTAAATATACTTCTCCGACACATCAGCCCTGCACTTGAACCTAAAGCGGTAAATCTACTTTGCAGCTTCAGAATTTGATTAAACCAAGTAGTGGAAGATGGCTGCCATTTCATTCTGAGATCATATGATGGTCCCAATCTGTTCTTTGGTTTTTGGGTTGCTCCATTCGTATGAAAACAGCCAGAAAGCACCCTGAATTAGGCTCTAGGGTCGAAGAGGGCAGGAGCTGTTCTCACTGCATTCCCACGGAGCCACCCTGCACAGTTTCCCAGAGCCGAAGCAGAAAAAGCAAAACACATGCACCGTACCTGAGCGATTTCAGAGATCCCCACCCGGAAAAGGTTTCCTTGATTATGGCGAGTTCAACGTGTCACTCTGGTTATGCCCTAATCATCATATCAAACTCCAAAGGTTCAGTGGCTTTAGGTTTGGTTTACAATTGCTGGGAGTTAAACTTTAACCCGCCCTGTCCCTCGCATCCATGCAGCCCTTTGACCGGATAATTGGGTCACCGCAGCCCAGCAGAGTCGACAACACGACCGTGAGCATTTGTTCACAGCATCAAGATACGTTTTGCGCGAAACACCAGTGGCGTGAATATGATTTTGAGGCCGTTTTCGTGAGTTGCGTATTGAAAAGAGTGGAAATCTCTGCAGTGTGCATAATGGGGCTTTTATTTACGTTAGCTCCCTTGTTTTCTGTTGCATCAAAATGACATTAAGTCTAAGGTACATTTGGGAGAAACTTTTTTTTTTTTTTTTACACTTTTTATACCACTGTGGTACACGGAGTAAAGTGTGGCGTTTCGGGTCAAGCATGTAGATACATGTTGGCTTACAAGGAGAAACTACACAAAGCGTTTGTATAACCAAGCAAGTAGGGTCCGATGGGTTGGGGAAACACGCTTCTTTTTACAATAGCTGCTCATCTCCACCTTGAGAGGGCACAGTTACTGCGGACGCACAGCGATGAGCCGTGTACTGGGTCCTCTGGGATCTGAAGCTGTTATTCATGGCTTGAAATCTCAGTGGTAACTGCATTTCTTTTCTGAAGAAATTTTTTTATTAAAAAAAGTTGTTTAATGTTTCTTTCTCTTTGAGAGAAGGTCAAAGCGTGAGCGGGGAGGGGCAGAGAGAGAAAGAGAGAGGGAGACACAGAATCCGAAGCAGGCTCCAGGCTCCCAGCTGTCAGCGTGGAGGCGGATGCAGGGCTTGAACCGATGAACCGTGGCATCGTGACCTGAGCTGAAGTCAGATGCTTAATCAACTGAGCCACCCGGGTGCCCCAAGCATCTAACTCTTGATTTTGGCTCAGGTCATGATCTCACGGTGCAGGAGTTCGAGCCCCATATCAGACTCTGCGCTGACAGAGCAGAGCCTGCTTGGGATTCTCTCTCTCTCTCCCTCTCTCCCTCTCTCTGCTCCTCCCCCTCTTTTTCTCTCTCTCAAAATAAATAAACTTGAAAAAAAATTAAAAGCAAAAACACCACAAAACCAAAGCCCTCTGAATTTTGAGTAAAATTTGGCTTCTAAGCCACAGACCTCCAAACCAGATTTAGAGGCTACCCTCGCTTGGCTCCAGTTCAAGTTAGAGGAGTCTAATTTTCTGGGGTGACAACACAAGTTTTGCCCTGGAGTTGTGCCCTGGGACTGGGCTCTGGGGGAAGCACTCATGCTCCAGGAAGCCACACAGCTGCACGAGGGACACATCCCCGGACAACCCTAGGGGTGGACCCCCTCCGAGCTGTGTCCCTGGGGTTTCCCGGGGAAAGCTCAGTCCGGGTTTGCACGGTTCCCGAGCGAGTGGGGGATCCTTGCCATGCGTTTGCGGAGAACTGTGGGGGAGATGTCAGTCCAGGGACAGTTTCCTTCGCTGTTTTGTGTGGCAGGTGCCTGAGGTAGGTGCAAAATGGAGACGTGGAGGGAAGAGCCCTGGGGTTTCAGGTATCTCATGGAAACAGAAAAACACAGCAGGTAAAAGATGGCATTGATGAACTAGTTATAAAAAAAAAATTGGCTTCTCATGTGAGGGGTCCTGGCATTCAACAGGACAGGGCTGTGCTCATGTGAGACCAAAGGGTTTGAAAAATCAGTTAAAAGAGCCCTAAAATCTGATAATTAGATTGGCCAATTGACATATTAGCCAGCAGACCAAAGGCAGTAATGAATTTGGTGGCATTAGGATGTTGCTGGCAAGTTTTTCCTTTTTTATTTCCTAAATCCTATCTCCTCGCTGTGATAGGGATATCGCGGTCTGTAGCAAAGAGGGAAATCATAGACTATCTCTTTCTGGAGGGTACTTAAGGGGACAGTCTGTGGCCCTGGGACCAAGGGAAGACACACTTGTGACTCTGATCCCATCAGCCCAACCAAGGGAAATAACTGTACCCGGAATGGCGGGGGTTAGCCCTTCTGGGCCCTTGTTCTCCTAGGAGGGACAAAGCCAGAAGCAAATAAACCATTACACGGTGTGAACAAAAAGCAAATTGGTTTCAGTAGTGGCTGGTGAATAGTTGGTCATCTGTCTCGTCTACAGTCACCCAGGACCTACTAAGCATCGTGTTACATGGGTGGTTATTTAAAATGCAGGCTGAGTCTCTTAGCAGGCTGTCAAATCATTAACCTGGGCTGTGGCCAACATTAAAGCAGAAGAGAAACTGTCAGGTGAATTGTACGCAGAAGGGGTACGTTCATGAAACTTTGGTTTCAGGTGCATGTGTTTGTGGGCATGTGTGTATTGCTTATGATGAAAAATTTACACTAAGGCACAATTTTCAAAGCTTCAAAATAATATGTTAGTTTTCAGGGGTTCAGTGGTTGACCAACCAGATGCAGAGTATACTCATTAAAATTTTTCTTAACGTTTTATTTATTTTTGAGACAGGGAGAGACAGAGCATGAGCAGGGGAGGGTCAGAGAGAGAGGGAGACACAGAATATGAAACGGGCTCCAGGCTCTGAGCTGTCAGCCCAGAGCCCGATGCGGGGCTCGAACTCACGGACC
Source organism: Prionailurus bengalensis (assembly GCF_016509475.1). Taxonomy (NCBI): domain Eukaryota; kingdom Metazoa; phylum Chordata; class Mammalia; order Carnivora; family Felidae; genus Prionailurus; species Prionailurus bengalensis. The sequence continues at coordinate 6,298,236 of NC_057351.1, read as the reverse complement.
GCGAGATCGTGACCTGAGCCGAAGTCGGCCGCTCAATCGACTGAGCCACCCAGGCGCCCCTAGAGTATACCCATTAAGCAAATACTCCCCACAACACTCCACTAAAGGATAGTTGGAACAGGTATTACAAAGGAAGAGTACAGGATGCTAAACACAGCATTAGACACAGGTGGAACTGGGGAGGGGGGACTGAGGAAAGTCTTCCAGAATGTCTGAGACCAGAAGGGGGAGGGCACGAAGGTGGGCATTAGAGCAGGTGGAAGCAACACAGTGGATGCCACGAGTTTGAGTGACTTTGGCACAAATAACTGATAGAGGCCAGGTGTGAGGGGGAGAAAGAGGCTGGAGCCCAGTAAGTGGCACCGGGGACCTTCAGTGCTACCCCCGGGCAAGGGGGAGTCCCTAGAAGGGTTTTAAGAAAGTGAACCATGTGATCGATTTGTGTATTTGGGGTGTAGAGTTGAGAGCAAATTGTTGGGGGATAACAGTGCCTGCCTCTCTCCCTTTTTTAAGTCAAAATATGTTTGTCTTAGAATTATTCATACATATATATATAGTTGTATAAATTATATACATTATAAATATAAATACTCATATATACAAATAAGAGAGATTTGGATTCGAGGCAGGAGAAGCATCTGACAGACCATTTGGAGAGAAGGTGGCAGGTGATGGGGGTTGATCAGGGTGCTGGCAACGGAGCAAGAATGAACAGACGAAGGAAGAGATGTGCATAGCTGTCTGCGATTAGTCCGTAGTAGGTGCTCATTAAACGGTAGTTATCATTTGCATGTGAGTTTCTTGGCTTGTGGATTCTAACTGATCTTGCCTGTAATATCCAACTGTCTTCGCCACCCAGCAGAGCTGGCATATTTAGGTAAAAATCATTGATTGTTTATTGATGGCGTAGGTAAAACATAAAACCGTCAAAAACTTCAAAGCCAAAGATTACCAAGACCTAGAAGTTTCCCTTCTGGCCACAACCCCTCCCTCTCCTACCTCAGTGAAAGATTTCTTTACTGTCGTCAACTTCCTAGGAACTCCAAGTACATTTTGGAAGGGGGTATTTAATGAACTGGAATGGAGTGTTCTAGAAAATGAAAGGGCCATGCCAGACACACTACACAGGGCAAGCGTCTTATTTTCTTTCCTGGTCCGATGTGTGGGAAGAGCTCTGAGCAAGGAGCTGGTACTTGGGGAAACCAGTGCTAACGTCGTCCCTCGGGAGCTCTGTCACCTTGAGCAAGTTTCTGCCCCTTGTGCGGGTCTCCGTGTCCTCACCTTTGATGAGGACAGCATCTCCCTCAGGATTATGGAGAGGGTCAGATGAGTTGGCATGCGTGAAACTGATTTGAAAATAACAGGGTGCCGTCAGAGCAGAGTGGAATCATTACGGAGCAAGTTAAACCTGCATCCTCAAGGCTGTGTCAGGGGAACGTCTTCATCTGTGAAATAAGGACTTCTAGAATGTAAGCCTGCTCCTTCAGAGATGCGCGGCACTTTGAACCTAAAAGCTTGGTGCTTATTCTTACTGCCTGCGAGACGGGAAGAGGGCGGCACTGAATTCACAAGGTTAGAATCCGTCTGTTCTCTAGCGTCCCATCTCAGGATTTTAGACCTTGTGAAGCGTATTGGTTTTGTAACTACAGCCATCTAGTGTTGATTGATTAAAACATGCACATGCTCGTGGACATACACACACATGAATGCAGGTGCGCACACACACACACACACACACACACACACACACACTCACACTCCTTTGTTTTGGGCTCTAGGAAATTGCATTTGGTTCTCCTGACACCTTTGAACGGTATTTTCACTGTGCCCTAGTTGTAGGGTGAAATGACTCGAGAAAGTATCTGAAGTCTAGGTTCCCTCTAAAAATCATGGAAGCAAGTGGGATACTCCATACTGTCTTTTCCACGTGAGTGGAGGGGCGCCTGGGCAGCCCAGTCGGGTAAGCGATGGCTCTTGATTTCAGTTCAGGTCATGATCTCATGGTTCGTGGGTTTGAGCCCTGTGTTGGGCTCTGTGCTGACAGTGCAGAGACTGCTTGGGTTTTTCTCTCTCCATCTCTCTCTCTCTCTCTCTCTCTCTCTCTCTCTCTCTCAGCCCCTCCCCCCAAATAAATAAATAAACATTAAAAAATAAATAAACATGAGTATCCTCCTCATGTCAGTCCCTGTTTCTTCTCATAGTCAGTCTTAGGTTTCATGAATGATCTTGAAATTAGAGTTTCCAAATGTCTCATTGTGTTTTTTTTAAAGCAATGTTGAGTTCATCCCCAAAGCAAAAGCAAATATTAATTTTTGTAAAAGAACAATTTTAGAAAAAATTCGATCACCAATCTGGTGATTTTCTTTATTAATATCAGAAAACACCAATCATCGGTGATTGGCTCACACACGAGTGAGCAGGGGAGAGGCAGAGAGAGAGGGAGACACAGAATCTGAAGCAGGTTCCAGCCTCTGAGCTGTCAGCACAGAGCCCAATGCGGGGCTCGAACCCACGAGCTGTGAGATCATGACCTGAGCCGAAGTCGAATGCTCAACTGACTGGGCCACCCAGGCGCTCCATAGAAGTTCCGTTTTGTTTCCGTTTTGTTACTTTTCTTCGCCTTAAGTTCCATCTTTTATTTCATAAACATGATGAGCATATTTCTTTTATAGCCCGTATGTGATCATTACAGTCTAGGAAGCGATTAGCAGTCGAATTCTTCTCTTTGTTGTTTGTGGACCCTCTCTGAAGATGCCACATGTCCACATAGTTTGCCACTGTAGGTCGTGGGGTTATGTGCAATAGAAGCTTTTTATATGTGGGAATCCTGGATCTGAGTTTGCCAGCTGGGTGGTGAGGGAGCATCACTACAGAGAGGCTCTACGTGGGCTTTCCCTGGGACACATTTCTGTCTTGACTTTCTTACCTCGGGATTTCTGAGACTGCAGGGTACAGATGAGACATGTGGATGTGTGTGTGTGTTCGTGTGTAAGTATATATATTTTATAAAGAGATGTAGCTACACCTTATAGCTATCTTAAGATGGGCATAAGGAAAGGGCAGTGGTTAAAAACAGGAGAAATTCGGGGCGCCTGGGTGGCGCAGTCGGTTAAGCGTCCGACTTCAGCCAGGTCACGATCTCGCGGTCCGTGAGTTCGAGCCCCGCGTCAGGCTCTGGGCTGAGGGCTCAGAGCCTGGAGCCTGTTTCCGATTCTGTGTCTCCCTCTCTCTCTGCCCCTCCCCTGTTCATGCTCTGTCTCTCTCTGTCCCAAAAATAAATAAACGTTGAAAAAAAAAAAAAAAAAAAAAAAAAATTAAAAACAGGAGAAATTTGATCTCATTCAGAGGGAAGATTGAGACAGACAAATTCCATTTTCATTTCCCTTCGCCAGGGGGCAAACATTTTCCAGTTTACATTTCATTTTGGGTGGTGCAGCTCATTTAAGAGTCCTGGCTCCCTTACTTTTTTTTTTTTTTTAACGCTCCTTAAATTTACTTTCCTTCCTGTGAGTTCAGCTAGGCATTTACGTGAACATTCTATTTTCTCTCCGCATCTCCACATCTTTTAGTGGAAATTATATTAATTTGAATATATTAATTAATTTGAATTAAGTTTTGATTCTTATAATAGGAAGCCCCAAATAGCAGTGATATAAACAGGATAAAAGTTTATTTCTTTTCTAAAATGTTTGTTTATTTTTGAGACGGAGAGACAGAGTGTAGGTAGGGGAGGAGCAGAGAGAGAGAGAGAGGGAGACACAGAATCTGAAGCAGGTTCCAGCCTCTGAGCTGTCAGCACAGAGCTGACACGGGGCTCGAACTCCTGAGCTGTGAGATCATGACCTGAGCCAAAGTCAGACACTTAACTGACTAAGCCACCTAAGTGCCCCTATATACATATATTTTTAAAAAGTGTTTATTTTGAGAGAGAGAGAGAGAGAGAGAGAGAGAGAATGGGGGAGAGGCAGAGAGAGAGGGAGACAGAGAATCTCAAGCAGGCTCTACACCATCAGCACAGACCCCAGTGCTGGACTCGAACTCATGAGATCATGACCTGGGCCGAAATCAAGAGTCAGAAGCTTAACAGACTGAGCCACCCAGGTGCCCCATTATGTAAAATAAGTCAAAGGAGGCAATGAGAGGTAGCAGGGGGCCTATGGGACTTTATCAGGGACTCCTTCCTGTCCTCAGCTGCAATGTGACCCCCATTTTCATACACTGGGGTCCTGCTTGAGTTCATCAGGACAGATGAAATCCAGAGGGTAGGGTCAAGAAAGGGGCTAGAGGTCGTGTCCCTCTCTTGAGGGAGACTCTCCTCAAAGTCCCACTCGACAATTCTGGCCACGTCCCACTGGTCAAAATTTGGTCTTCTGGTCTCCCAGATTGTATGTGGGGGGACTCTTCTTCCGAGGCTGTCCCAAGTAAGACAAGGTTCTTTTACGACGAGGACAGAGTCGAGGTGGACAACCAGTCTTTTCCATAATGAGAAGTTTCTCAAGATGTCTAGCCTGCAGGATTGTGGCTCTAGGAACGATTTTCATTGAATACTTATATAACACTTGATACTTGAGTCATTGGAGCTGGCGGGCGTGGTCTCCACTCTCGTGGGACTTTAATCCCAAGGGATATATTGTCATACACATAATAACTTCATCTCTAGGGAGACGTTTCATGTCTCTGAGTCTCCATTTTCTTCTCTGCATCCGCCTAAGGACTGTTGTGATGGTTAATTTCGTATGTCAACTTGGCTAGGCTATGGTCCCCAGGTATTTGGTCAAACGTTATTCTAGATGTCACTGTGAGGATATTTTTAGGTGAGAGGAGCATTTGAATCAGTAGACTTTGAGGAAAGCAGATCACTCTCCATAATGCAGCCTGCTTGTGGGCTCCCACTGGGGCTCCTGCCTGCTGGTTTCCCCTGCAGACTATGGACTTGCCATGGCTCCAAGATCACATGAGCCAATTCCTTAAAATCTCTCTCTCTGTGTAGATGTATATTTGGGCACACACACATACATGTATACATGTATATTATATACATGTAATTCTAATTATGTTTACACACACACACACACACACACACACACACACACCATCTTATTGGCTCTGAAACAGAACCATGACTGATACAGTTTTATAGATCATGGAATACACAAGGTGAGAGGAGGTCTAGATCCTGTTGTACGGAGGTAGAGAAGGTGAAGTGTTAAAGCTATGCACACTGTTCTCTGAAGTCTCACCAAGTGTGAGCAGGCACTGGGAAAGTAGGGAACTGGGCCAGGCACCTTATTACTAGAGAGTGAGGAAACCCAGCATCCAGGGGACAAGCTAGGTAAGCACCACCAGCCCGTCCTCACACAACGCCCCCACTCGTGTGCATGCACACCCACACGCTCACATGTCCACACTCATGCACATACACACACACACCAGAGGCAGGCTAATATAAAACTTACCTTAGAAATCTGATCATAATAAAACAGAGACGATAAAGTTAAAAATTAAACGACTGAAGTCCAAAAGCATCTGAAAAGCGACAACTCCGTGCTGAAGCAGCCACATTTTGAATATAGAATTTCCAAGAATTATTACCCTCAGACATACTTGATAGAAATTAGCACTCACCAGAGAAAATAGGTTACCATGAAAAAAAGAAATGATGGGCAGCTAGAAATATTTCAGTACTGCTTGCATTCTGATAATAAGAATGTATTTAGGCATTACTTATAATAGTAATTAGTTTTAAAGCAAAATCTACATACTGCTATGGGTAAAGTGTTCGCTAAATAGATTGCTGAAGAAATACTAAAAGTGAACTTGTTGTGTTGGAATGGAATTGGGCCAAGAAAAGAGAAGGACAGGAGTGCTTACTTTATGTATTTATTTTTGAGAGCGAGAGAGAAAGAGAGCGGGGGGGGGGGGAGGGAAGAGAGAGAGAGAGGGTGAGAGAGAGAGAATATGAGTAGGGGAGGGGCAGAGGGAGAGGGAGAGAGGGAATCCTAAGGAGGCACCACGCTCTGTACAGAGCCTGAGGAAGGCTCCATCCCACGACTCTGGGATCATGATCTGGGCCCAAATCAAGAGTCAGACACTTGACCGACTGAACCACCCAGTCGTGCTTACTTTAAATTTTGTTCCGGTCCCAGGAATGGCGGTCACTCTACTGAGCCTGGAAGAAGGGTATTCCCCTTTACCACCTGGGTGGTCATCATACCATTAAAGTGGTCACTTCCCTTCCAGCAGCAGAACTCTGTGATTCTTCCGTAATCTGAGTTTCCGAAGGCCAAGTGTGCCGGTGGGGCTGAAGCCATGGCAAGTGGGGAGCTCTGAGTAGGCTTCCAGGTGGAGCTCAGAGTCAGAAGCCCCCATCCACAGGAAGATGAAAGAGGCCATGAAATCTGGAGAGTCTTTAATCTGAATCTCTCCTTTTACAACTGAAGAAATTGAGAAAGAGGCGACTGGGGAGGCTGGTAGAGGGAAAAATGACTCCCACACTTGAATTCCTATTTCGGAACCTAGAGGGTTCTGGGTTTCATCTGGGGGGTCTGGGTGGGACTCATGGGAATGACATGGCGGACTGTTGGTGTCTGGTAGGGTGGTCTAGTTCCTGAGACAGATGTTCTGCCTCCATAAAATCTAGCTCTCTCACTCGCCAGCTGTGAAATCTTGGTGAAATTACGTAAGTTCTTGATGCTTAATTTCCTTCTCTCTGAAATGGGGCATTTTGAGAAAAATTATATAAAGCGTTTAACCGTTGTCGGGCATACTCTCAAGTATTCAGTGGATGTTAGCTTTAGATCATTGAAGTAAAACGTGTGCTCCAAGTGATTTAATTCACCATCCAGAAAGGTTTACTAGTGAAGCGGGAAGGGAAGGGTTCCTTTATACTGTTGTTTGACAGAAATATAGAAGAGACACTGTCAGGGCTCATGGTGTATACAGTTTGTGTCAAAACACAGAGTGTGCCTGGTGTTCAGGAAGGTGCTATTATGCCTGAGCCCCGGCGTGAGAGAAGGCGCCTTGTGGTATAAAATGCAGAACAGGTTGTGTTTGCTTTGGCCAGCGAGAATATTTTGGGATTTTGTTGCTGGAAAAATTTTGGCCTGTCCACACAAATTACTTCTAACCCATTAACTTCACACATCGGCGCACCACTGAAAAGAGAACGACCAAATTTTACAACCTCCCCCAATACTGTTCACTCAGTTGGAAAACGAGCTCCATGTTAATGGCAGTTACTTTGGATTTGTTTGCTGCAAAAGAGACATTCAACCAAAACACCAGTTAAAGGCACACTTAATTTGGCAAGACCTACTTTGCTGAGTTCCTTTGAGTTCAAACATCTGACTGCTAACTGTGCCTGAGAGTTGTTTTAATTTTTTCTTCCTTTCCTTCCCTTTCCTTTCCTTCCTTCTTTCCCACCCTACTTCCCTCCTTTCTTTCTCTCTTTCTTTTATTTCTCATCCTTTCCTTTCCTTTCTTTCTCCTTCCTTTCTCCTTCCTCCCTTCTTTTTTTCTTTCTTTCTTAATTTTTAGAAGGAAAGTAGACTGACATTTTTTCCATCCTGTGAACTTTTTACATTCTCCTATAACTGGCCAGAACAGGCCTTTATTAAGATGTTTTTTAATATATGAAATTTATTGTCAAATTAGTTTCCATACAATGCCCAGTGCTCATCCCAAAAGATGCCCTCTTCAATGTCCATCGCCTCCCCTCCCCTCCCTCCCACGCCCTGTCAACCCTCAGTTTGTTCTCAGTTTTTAAGAGTCTCTTATGCTTTGGCTCTCTCTCCCACTCTAACCTCTTTTATTTTTTTCCTTCCCCTCCCCCAGGGGTTTCTGTTAAGTTTCTCAGGATCCACATAAGAGTGAAAACATGGCATCTGTCTTTCTCTGTATGGCTTATTTCACTTAGCATAACACTCTCCAGTTCCATCCACGTTGCTACAAAGGGCCATATTTCATTCTTTCTCATTGCCACGTAGTACTCCATTGTGTATATAAACCACAATTTCTTTATCCATTCATCAGTTGATGGGCATTTAGGCTTTTTCCACAATTTGGCTATTGTTGAGAGTTCTGCTATAAACATTGGGATGCAAGTGCCCCTATGCATCAGCACTCCTGTATCCCTTGGGGAAATTCCTAGCAGTGCTATTGCTGGGTCATAGGGTAGGTCTATTTTTAATTTTTTTGAGGAACCTCCACCCTGTTCTCCAGAGCAGCTGCACCAATTTGCATTCCCACCAACAGTGCAAGAGGGTTCCCATTTCTCCACATCCTCGCCAGCATCTGTAGTCTTCTGATTTGTTCATTTTAGCCACTCTGACTGGTGTGAGGTGATAACTCAGTGTGGTTTTGATTTGAATTTCCCTGATGAGGAGTGACATTGAGCATCTTCTCATGTGCCTGTTGGCCATCTGGATGTCTTCTTTAGAGAAGTGTCTATTCATGTTTTCTGCCCATTTCTTGACTGGATTATTTGTTTCTTGGGTGTGGGGTTTGGTGAGCTCTTTTTAGATTTTGGATACTAGCCCTTTGTCTGATATGTCATTTGCAAATACCTTTTCCCATTCCATTGGTTGTCTTTTAGTTTTGTTGATTGTTTCCTTTGCAGTGCAGAAGCTTTTTATCTTCATGAGGTCCCAATAGTTCCTTTTTGCTTTTAATTCCCTTGCCATTGCGGATGTGTCAAGTAAGAAATTGTTGCAGCTGAGGTCAGAGAGGTTTTTTCCTGCTTTCCCCTCTAGGGTTTTGATGGTTTCCCGTCTCACATTCAGGTGCCTTATCCATTTTGAGTTTATTTTTGTGAATGGTGTAAGAAAGTGGTCTAGTTTCATCCTTCTGCATGTTGCTGTCCAGTTCTCCCAGCACCATTTGGTAAAGAGACTGTCTTTTTTCCATTGGGTATTCTTTCCTGCTTTGTCAAAGATGAGTTGGCCATACTTTTGTGGGTCTAGTTCTGGGGTTTCTATTCTATTCCATTGGTCTATGTGTCTGTTTTTGTGCCAATACCATGCTGTCTTGATGATTACAGCTTTGCAGTAGAGGCAAAAGTCTGGGATTATGATGCCTCCTGCTTTGGTCTTCTTCAAAATTCCTTTGGCTATTCGGGGCCTTTGGTGGTTCCATATGAATTCTAGGATTCCTTGTTCTAGCTTCGAGAAGAATGCTGGTGCAATTTTGATTGGGATTGCATTGAATGTGCAGATAGCTTTGGGAAGTATTGACATTTTGACGATATTTATTCTTCCAACCCATGAGAATGGAACGTTTTTCCGTTTCTTTGTATCTTCTTCAATTTCCTTTGTAAGCTTTCTATAGTTTTCAGCATACAGATGTCTTACATCTTTGGTTAGGTTTATTCCTAGGTATTTTATGATTCTTGGTGCAATTGTGAATGGGATCAGTTTCTTTATTTGTCTTTCTGTTGCTTCATTATTGGTATATAAGAATGCAATTCATTTCTGTACATTCATTTTGTATCCTGCGACTTTGCTGAATTCATGGATCAGTTCTAGCAGACTTTTGGTGGAGTCTGTCGGGTTTTCCGTGTATGATATCATGTCATCTGCAAAAAGTGAAAGCTTGACTTCATCTTTGCCAATTTTGATGCCTTTGATTTCCTTTTGTTGTCTGATTGCTGACGCTAGCACTTCCCACACTATCTTAAACAACAGCGGTGAGAGTGGACATCTCTGTCGTGTTCCTGATCTCAGGGAGAAAGCTCTCGGTTTTTCCCCATTGAGGATGATATTAGCTGTGGGCTTTTCATAAATGGCTTTTATGATGCTTAAGTATCTTCCTTCTATCCCAACTTTCTTGAGGGTTTTTATTAAGAAAGGATGCTGAATTTTGTCAGATGCTTTTTCTGCATCGATTGACAGGATCATATGGTTCTTATCTTTTCTTTTATTAATGTGATGTATCACATTGATTGATTTGTGAATGTTGAACCAGCCCTGCATCCCAGGAATGAATCCCACTTGATCATGGTGAATAATTCTTTTTATAAGCTGTTGAATTCAATTTGCTAGTATCTTAGTGAGAATTTTTGCATCCATATTCATCAGGGATATTGGCCTGTAGTTCTCTTTCTTTGCTGGGTCTCTGTCTGGTTTAGGAATCAAAGTAATGCTGGCTTCATAGAATGAGTCTGGAAGTTTTCCTTCCCTTTCTATTTTTTGGAACAGCTTGAGAAGGATAGGTATTATCTCTGCTTTAAATGTCTGGTAGAATTCCCCAGGGAAGCCATCTGGTCCTGGACTCTTATTTGTTGGGAGATTTTTGATAACCTATTCAATTTCTTCGCTGGTTATGGGTCTGTTCAAGCTTTCTATTTCCTCCTGTTTGAGTTTTGGAAGTGTGTGGGTGCTTAGGAATTTGTCCATTTCTTCCAGGTTGTCCAGTTTTTTGGCATATAATTTTTCATAGTATTCCCTGATAATTGCTTGTATTTCTGAGGGATTGGTTGTAATAATTGCATTTTCATTCATGGTTTTATCTATTTGGGTCATCTCCCTCTTCTTTTTGAGAAGCCTGGCTAGAGGTTTATCAGGTTTGTTTTTTTTTCAAAAACCAACTCTTGGTTTCATTGATCTGTTCTACAGTTTTTTTAGATTCTATATTGTTTATTTCCACTCTGATCTTTATTATTTCTCTTCTTCTGCTGGGTTTGGGGTGTCTTTACTGCTCTGCTTCTATTTCCTTTAGGTGTGCTGTTAGATTTTGTATTTGGGATTTTTCTGGTTTCTTGAGATCGGCCTGGATTGCAATGTATTTTCCTCTCAGGAGTGCCTTCACTGCATCCCAAAGCATTTGGATTATTGTATTTTCATTTTCTTTTGTTTCCATATATTTTTTAATTTCTTCTCTAATTGCCTGGTTGACCCATTCATTCTTCGGTAGGGTGTTCTTTAACCTCCGTGCTTTTGGAGGTTTTCCAGAGTTTTTCCTGTGGTTGATTTCAAGCTTCATAGCATTGTGTTCTGAAAGTATGCATGGTATGATCTCAATTCTTGTATACTTCTGAAGGGCTGTTTTGTGACCCAGTATGTGATCTATGTTGGAGAATGTTCCATGTGCACTCGAGAAGAAAGTATATTCTGTTGCTTTGGGATGCAGAGTTCTAAATAGATCTGTCAAGTCCATCTGAAACAATGTATCATTCAGGGCCCTTGTTTCTTTATTGACCATGTGTCTAGATGATCTATCCATTGTTGTAAGTGGAGTATTCAAGTCCCCTGCAGTTACCACATTCTTATCAATAAGGTTGCTTATGTTTGTGAGTAATTGTTTTATATATTTGGGGGCTCCCGTATTCGGTGCATAGACATTTATAATTGTCAGTTCTTCTTGATGGATAGACCCTGTAATTATTATATAATGCCCTTCTTTATCTCTTGTTACAGCCTTTAATTTAAAGTCTAGTTTGTCTGACATAAGTATGGCTACTCCAGCTTTCTTTTGACTTCCAGTATCATGATAGGTAGTTCTCCATCCCCTCACTTTCCATCTCAAAGTGTCCTCAGGTCTAAAATGAGTCTCTTGTAGATAGCAAATAGATGGGTCTTGTTTTTTTATCCATTCTGATACCCTATGTCTTTTGGTTGGTGCATTTAGTCCATTTACATTCAGTGTTATTATAGAATGATATGGGTTTAGAGTCGTTGTGATGTCTGTAGGTTTCAGGCTTGTAGCGATGTCTCTGGTACTTTGTCTCACAGGATCCCCCTTAGGATCTCTTGTAGGGCTGGTTTAGTGGTGATTAATTCTTTCAGTTTTTGTTTGTTTGGGAAGACCTTTATCTCTCCTTCTATTCTAAATGACAGATTTGCTGGATAGAGGATTCTCGGCTGCATATTTTTTCTGTTCATCACATTGAAGATTTCCTGCCATTCCTTTCTGGCCTGTCAAGTTTCAGTAGAGAGATCCATCACGAGTCTTATCGGTCTCCCTTTATATGTTAGAGCACGTTTATCCCTGGCTGCTTTCAGAATTTTCTCTTTATCCTTGTATTTTGCCAGTTTCACTATGATATGTTGTGCAGAAAATCGATTCAAGTTACTTCTGAAGGGAGTTCTCTGTGCCTCTTGGATTTCAATGCCTGTTTCCTTCCCCAGATCAGGGAAGTTCTCAGCTATTATTTCTTCAAGTACCCCTTCAGCACCTTTCCCTCTCTCTTCCTCCTCTGGGATACCAATTATGCATATATTATTTCTTTTTAGTGTATCACTTAGTTCTCTAATTTTCCCCTCATACTCCTGGATTTTTTTTATCTCTCTTTTTCTCAGCTTCTTCTTTTTCCATAATTTTATCTTCTAGTTCACCTATTCTCTCCTCTGCCCCTTCAATCCGAACTATGGTCATCTCCATTTTATTTTGCAGCTCGTTTATAGCATTTTTTAGCTCCTCCTGGCTGTTCCTTAGTCCCTTGATCTCTGTAGCAATAGATTCTCTGCTGTCCTTTATACTGTTTTCAAGCCCAGTGATTAATTTTATGACTATTATTCTAAATTCACTTTCTGTTATATTGTTTAAATCGTTTTTGATCAGTTCATTAGCTGTTTTTATTTCCTGGAGGTTCTTTTGAGGGGAATTCTTCCATTTTGTCATTTTGGATAGTCCCTGGAGGGGTGCGGACCTGCAGGGCACTTCCCCTGTGCTGTGGTGTATAACTGGAGTTGGTGTGCGGGGCCGCAGTCAGACCTGACGTCTGCCCCCAGCCCACCGCTGGGGCCACAGTCAGACTGGCTGTGCCTTCTCTTCCCCTCTCCTAGGGGCGGGATTCACTGTGTGGTGGTGTGGCCCGTCTGGGCTACTTGCACACTGCCAGGCTTGTGGTGCTGGGGATCTGGCGTATTAGCTGGGGTGGGTAGGCAAGGGGGCAGGAGGGGCAGGCTTAGCTCACTTCTCCTTAGGTGATCCACTTCAGGAGGGGCCCTGTGGCACCGGGAGGGAGTCAGACCTGCCGGAGGGGTGGATCCGCAGAAGCATAGTGTTGGGTGTTTGCACCGTGCAAGCCAGTTCCCTGGCAGGAACCGGTTCCCTTTGGGATTTTGGCTGGGGGTTGGGCGAGGGCGATGGCGCTGGTGAGCACCTTTGTTCCCCGCCAAGCTGCGCTCTGTCGTCCGGGGCTCAACAACTCTCCCTCCCATTGTCCTCCAGCCCTCCCGTTCTCCGAGCAGAGCTGTTAGCTTATAACCTTCTAGATTTCAAGTCCCGCTTGCTGTCAGAACACACTCTGTCCGGCCCCTCCACTTTTGCCAGCCAGACTCGGAGGCTCTGCTTGGCCGGCAGGCTGCCCCTCCACCCCGGCTCCCTCCGGCCAGTCCGTGGAGCACGCACCGCCTCTCACTCCTTCCTACTCTCTTCCGTGGGTCTCTCGTCTGCACTTGGCTCCGGAGACTCCGTTCTGCTAGTTTCTGGTGGTTTTCTGGGTTAGTTAGGCAGGTGTCAGTACAGGCCTTTAAAAATGATTCGAACCTGTTAGGAAATATCCTGTGTCATAGAAAATAAACAATGATTCTGAGTTAGATAGAAAAAGCAGGGAGCCAGCTCTGGCAGGTGTGCCACGGAATCTCTGAACCTTAGTTTCTTCATATGCAAAATGGGAGTTTGCGTACTTACCTTCAGAAGTGCTATAAGGAGGAAGGACTTTGTCCGAGGACCTTACCGCCACGCTGCACACACTAGCATTTAATACATGTGAGTTTCCTTCATAGGCTGATGGGCTAAGGGTGGCATTTTGGAGGAAGCAGTCATGCTCGAGGTGGGACATGATCCCCTCCCCAAGGCAATGGCCCTTGGCAAGCCTGACTCAGATGAGTGACTCCAGTAATGAGTGGTACAGATTTTTGCTAAGGAAGGAGATCCTTTAAAAAAAAAAAAAAAGAGAAGTAAATCTTAGAATTAAAGCATTAGCTGCTCTTTAATGAGCCCAGATTCAGCTCTTCCAATGCTGCCTCAGGAGAACCATTTATAAATGTGCAAAAACAGAAGTCAGAAGTCAAATCGAACAATTTCCTGCTCTACCCACTTGCATACAACCTCTCTTTAGGAGCCCTGTTTAAAACGCTTTTAAGGGGTGCCTGGTGGCTCGGTCGGTTAAGTGTCCGACTTTGGCTCAGGTCATGATCTCACGGTCCGTGAGTTTGAGCCCCGCGTCAGGCTCTGTGCTGACAGCTCAGAGCCTGGAGCCTGTTTCAGATTCTGTGTCTCCCTCTCTCTCTGCCCCTCCCCTGTTCATGCTCTGTCTCTCTGTGTCAAAAATAAATAAACGTTAAAAAAAATTTAAAAAGAAAATAAAATGCTTTTAAAAGAACACTTATTAAAGGTTAGAATGGGTGCATTCCAGATTTTTTTTTTACAAACATGTCCTTAAACTTTATTTTTAGAACAGTTTTAAAGGTACAGAAAGGTTGTAAAGACAGTATATTCCCAGATATCCGGTACCCAGTTTTCTTATTATTAACATCTTCTATTCATCTAGCACATGTATTACAATTAGTGAACCAGTATTGATAGGTTGTTTCTAATGAAAATCAGTACTTCATTCGGACCTTAAATTTTACCCAATGTTCTGTCCATCCCAGGAGCCCATCAGGGGATACTATATTGCATTTACTCATCATGTCTCCTACAGTGCTTGGCTAGGACGTTTTCTCAGACTTCCCTTGTTTTTTGATGACCTTGGTAGTCTTGAGGCATACAGATAAAGAATTTTGTAGAATGTCCTTTCGTTAAAATTTATCTCAAGTTTTTCTCGCGATTAGACTGGGATGATGGATTTGGGGAAGATCTCAGAGGTACCGTGCTGTTTGAATTGCATTGTTTCAGGAATACATGCTGTCGGCATGATTTCCGACTGTGGGTGTTAACGTTGGTCCCCTGGATGAAGTGTGTTCAACAGGTTTTCTGTACTGTAAAGTTACTGTTTTTGTTTTAATTTAAGAGAGAGACAGACAGACAGCACAAGCAGGGTGAGGGGCAGAGAGAGAGAGAGAATCCCAAGCAGGCTCCTGAGGTCAGCTCAGAACCTAATGAGGGGCTCAAACTCACGAACCAGGAGATCATGACCTGAGTGGAAATCAAGAGTTCAGACGCTTACCGACTGAGCCCCCCAGGGGTCCCTGTAAATTACTCTTTATTTTCTCCTTTGTAAATTGCACTCTCCGGAACGGTCTCCACACACAGTCCACACTCAAGGATCAGGAATTATGTTCCCTCTCCTTCAGGGTTACTTTGTTTGGAATCCTGCTTGGGAGATTTGTCTCTGCTCCCCTCTTCACTCACTCATTCATTTATATCCGTATGGACTCGTGAATATTTATTTACACTTTGGGTTATCATCTGATACTATTTTCTTGCTCATAATTGTTCCAGGTTTGGCTGTTGGAAACCCTTTCCAAAGAGTCCGTTGCTCTTTTGAAGTACAGTTTTCACAGTTAATTCTTTAATCTAATGTAGTTTTCTGCACAAAACTAGAAGAAACTTGATGAGGGCAGGGTGTGTGTCTAATTTTGATTGTTTACCTCTGTATACCTAGGACTTAGAGGAATACTATGTTCCTGAAATATAGTACGTGCTCAATGGATATGGAGCGGAGAGATACAACGATGAATGGGTCAAAGAATGTATCAGACACTGTGCAAGGCACATCACATGCACCATTCCTAAACTTCAAAGTAATTCTGAAGAGAAGGCATTATTCCCTATGTTATAAGTACGCCCAAGGTCGCACAGCCCATAAGCAAGAGCTTGAACCCAAGATTGCCTCATTTTATTTACATAGGCAGCCCTGAATATTGCTGCTGAGAAAAATGTCAAGGCTCTCCAAAAAGTCAAATTACAAGGTTATATTCATGTGTCAGTAATCATTATCATTATCATTACCATTATTTCTTTCCTTGTCTCTTTCTCTTCCTTTATATTTATATACAACCAGGTACTGTCTGTTGTTGTCAATGGAACCCAAAGAATCGGTATAAATCTCAAGAAAGTATTTAAATTTTTTCAGTCCTTGCTTCAGTGTGTAAATGATGCATCCTCCAACCATTTCTCACATATCCCAGTTTGCATGAGAAATTCCAAATTTTGACTAAGCGACATATGTAAATCAATGCAAGTGACTCTGATATACTGGTGAGAGATGAATAAAGCACCCTTCTGACCTTCACGGAAAGGCTCAGTTGGGACCCTGGGCTTTATTTTATCACTTTGTAAGTTAGTGACAGTGGGCAGTGAGGTATCACGGAAAGTAAATAGGTTTAGGGGATGGAAAGACCAGGTTTGACACATGGCTCTGCCATCGTCCCGCCAGAGACCTCACATAAGTTCCCTAACACTTGCAAGCCTCAGTTTTCCCCTTCATAAACCAATGATATTTAAAGCAGTCACCTCATAAGTGAAGATTAAGTGGGGCATTGGGTATTAAGGGCATAATACAGTGCCTGTCACAGGGAACTCAGCACATGATCGTTATTTTTTGGGTTTTTTTTTGTCATTATTATTGTTCCCTTTCTTCTCAGGAGATCAGAGTATATTTGGGTGGGTTTTTTTTAAGCGTTTTATTTTAACGGAGGACTGGTAGGGAATATAGAGAGACAAGCTGAGGACTCATTAACTGCACACAACTGATTTTGGAGGATGTGTAATTTCAAGATAAGCCTCTATTTTTCTTGAAAATATATTGTTAGCTTGAATATATTTATTCTCAAATTGTAATCTGAGTTATAAAGATTGCTTCTAGGCTCTGTTCAACCGGCACCCCTCACACTCTGTGATAAACATGTCCCATGCATTTTTAAATGACCCTGAACATAGACCATCCTTTACTGCACTTACTTAAGAACATTGTATTCTATACTCAAGGTGGGGGGGCTCGAACTCACAACCCTGAGATCAAGAGTCTTATGCTCTACCAACTGAACCAGCCAGGAATTCAAGGGGAAAAAAAACAGATGAACCCAAGGGAAGGGGGAAAAAGAGGGAAGAAAACCATAAAAATCCTTCTAAGGGACAGAGAACAAACGGAGGGTTGATGGAAGGATGTGATGGGGGATGGACTAGGTGGGTGATCGGTATTAAGGAGGACACCTGTTGGGATGAGCACCGGGCGTTGTGTGTTAGTGGTGAACCACTGAACTCCTGAAACCAATATGGCGCTGTATGTTAACTAACTACAGCTTAAATAAAAATTTGAAAGGAAAAAAATATAAGAAAATAAGTGTTTTGGCGGGGGGGGGGGGGGGGAGAAGAACATGGTATTTTAAACCCAGTGATATCAAACTCCTCTTTGTATGGTGGCAGATAATAAAAACGCTCTTCAGTCAGGTTGGGTGTGTTGGAGAGGGAATTATAATGTGACTATAATGCCTGTTGCCACCAGTTTCTGTGTCCTTCAAGAATTGCTTTCTGGTACCGTGTAAAGGGTCACCAATGATCCATCATTCAAGCAGTAAATCACGGTTGCCTTACAGAATCCTGTTCTTGGCCCTACCTCTCCAGTTGTTTGACATGATTCTGTGACAGCAGGAGGGAGGGTGGCCTCCCCACGGTCATGTTCACACGTTGATGCTGGGGCGGTGCACTGTAACAATAGGGACATGTGTCGGCCCATACACTGTATTGCAGCGATTCTAAGACGCCTATTTTCTACATTTTAATACTTCAACATGCCTTAAACAATCACTGTTGGCCAGGCAGTAAGGGTGATGTGGTCATTGCCTGTATATGCGTATCAGTATTTGAAGAATGGTGTCACGGGGCTGGAGGAAAGTCCTGAAGGTAGTCGTGGACCATTCCTTTTAAAAAAACAAAACAAAACACCATCACCAGTGGCCTTAATGGTACAGTAGAAGATAATATATGGAAAAAACTAGATCCAAGGAAAGCCAGACTAAGGGTGAAGTTTTGAGATGACCTTGAATTGTCTTCCCTGCACCCTTTTATTATGTATAAAAAAGATATCTAATAAAAATCTATGCCCAAATAAGTCTAAAAGACCTATTTCAATAACAGAGTTTCAAAAAAATCTAAACGTGAGGCCCCTGAGTTGCTCAGTCGGTTAAGCATCCGACTCTTGATCTCAGTTCAGGTCATGATCTCACCATTGGGGTTATCAGATTGAGCCCTGCACTGGGCTCTGCACTGACAGTGTGGAGCCTGTTTGAGATTCTCATTCTCTCCCTCTCTTTCTCTGCCACTCCCCTGCCTATGCTCTCTCTCTCTCTCTTTTGCTCTCAAGTAAAGAAACTTAAATCCAAATGTAAGAAAGCATTATATCATGGGGATAGAGGTTTTTCTTAACAGTGCATAAAACAGTGGCATATCTTACAATGGCTGGTGTATTAGGTTTGATAAAATATGGCAGCTGGATGTCCTCAGGTAGCATAGGCTTTTGGTTTGTTTTAGAACTTCTGGCTACATTTTTCAGCCCACACTCCCGGTATATTACATCAACCTCAGTATTGTAAGGTTGACTCAGGCCTCACATCCCTACAGAGAAAAATCCAGAGGAAGAGAAAGATCTTCATAGGTCTATTCTTCAGTCAACCGTTGTCTGTAGGGAAAAGCCATGCTTGGCTTAAGTCTGGCTTCATAAGCCAATTATTGGCAAAGGAGAATTACATTGTCACAATTAAGAGCAATCAGGGTCTAATCTGAAAACCACATGGGACCACTCACAATGGGGGAAAGGTGGAAAAATGTGCAAAGGCAGCTATGGCATCCACTGCAAGGGTTTTCTTTCAAGTTGTATTAAACCAACAGCACTGATGCACTTTTTTTTTTTTGTCAAGGTGCACTTTTAAAGTTAAATACTATTGTGGAAACCAAAATCTCTTCCCATTACCTGATTCAACAAGCATCAAATGTTCTGGTAAGTATCTGTACACAATGAAGTCTATCTGTAGTCACCATGTTTAAATAGCGGCAAAGTTGTAAAATGCTTTCTTGGAGCAAACACGTAGGGTATTTGTGATTTGTTTCTTAAAATATTCCAGTATGTGAATGTTCCCATAGTGTCACGAATGATACCAGCATTTCAGAGAATCAGAGCTGGGCGAGGATATTTTAGCCCAGTACCTGGGAAAATGAAACACTGCTCTTTAGGAAGGTGTTTGCTTAAAGTTGACTGGTCTCAGACAAGTGTTTTTCTAACCTGGGGAGAGAGAAGAGTTGCCATTTTCTGGATTGGAGAAAAGAGATGGGATCTCTTCTATACCTGAGGTGTGTGTTTTCACTTATTATCTGTTTTCTTCTGGAAAATGACTCAAGGAGACACTGTTGGTGATTTGTAGGTAGAGAGACGCAGGGTTTTTTTCCGCCCCTGAGACGATAGAATCTTAAATTTGTGGACAAAATGGTCAATTTCCTTATTCATCCCTGGGAGGGACAGTTGGAACTTCTGGGGTCTGGATGATGGGTTAGACGTTTTTGTTCCCCACTGTAGAGTTGGGAGCAGAGGTATCAGAAACGCCAGGAAAATAAGAGCCAAATCTCACTGGTGACCCAAAAGGGAATGTGATTGAATCCCACCTGGTTTTCCAGGAAGACATATTGACAGAGTCCTCAACACCGTAGACTCTGGTGTTAGACTTGGGTTTCAATTCACTTCTTTTTTAAAATTTTTCTTTAAATTTTTTATTTATTTTGGAGAGAGAGAGAGAGAGAGCGAGCTTTAGTGGGGGAGGGGCAGAGAGGGAGAGGGAGACACAGAATCCACAGCAGGCTCCAGGCTCTGAGCTGTCAGCACAGAGCCCGACAGGGGGCTCGAACTCGTGAACTGTGAGATCATGACTTCACCAGAAGCTGGACGCTTATCTGACTGAGCCCCCAGGCGGCCCAGGTATAATGTTCTGAATAGGCGAGAGGGGATGGACTCAAGGAGACAAACGGAAAAGACTGGAAGGAAGAGGGGTGTATCTCACCGTTTTTGTGAATTTAGTGTGCGTACAAGTGTGGGTTGTAGGAATCTTGTCAACAGGGCAGATGCTAACTCAGTGGGGCTGAGCTGGGGCCTCAGAGTCTGAATTTCTGACAAACTTCCTGGTGACGTCAAGGCTACACTGTAGGGACTAGACTCTGCGTGTCAAGCTCTAGAGAAATTATTCAGTCAAACACTATAGGGATGGAATCAGGGGGCTGTATTTTTAGTAAGCCTCCCAGATGCTTATGAGCCATATCAAAGTTATAGAATATGCTGGGATTAATGAAAGAGGAAAGATAGAGATTTTAGGAAGTCCAGAGGGACCAGCCAGGTTGGACTCAAGTCAAAGAGGCCAAGATTAATGTACAATAATGCTTAACTGGAATTCTGGGATCCTCTCATATAAGTTCTTATTAGACTGAGAACAAAATGATGCCTTTAGCAGATTCCAACCTGGCTAAACTTTGGATTGCTTAAAATGAGGAACTATATATCCCATCCAATTTAATGCCTGCATATTTCCGGTCACCTTAACCCGAACGCCTCTGAACTTATTGGCAAATTCTGCAAACAAGTGGGAGAGTGTTCTAACACCTGGCACTGTTTTGTGAAGGACCGACTGTGTTTAACAAATGGAATTTGCATCCGTGGCGAAGTCATAGGGCCCTTATTGAAGATGATGAGAATGAGATAACCAGCTTGTGCTTTAGCTTCAATGAGCTTTTCTTTTTCATATTTGCAAATTAAATTTCTTTGCAAGGTTCTATTTAGACTGCAATATCGATGGCTTACTATTAATATTGAAGAGGAGAAAGGAACATGTAATTAATATTTTGTAGGTCTTTGGCCGTGGGCCATGGCTACATACTATTTTTACATGACTTTAATGATGAGAAGGAGAGCACAGTCATTAAATCTCTAAAGTCAGCAGAGCTGGTATCTCATGGACAGAATCTAAAATCACATTGCACTTAAGGTTCTGTGGAATAATAATATTCACCTAATAAGAACTTTATCGACTGATTGTATATCCATCACATCTGAAAGGGCTTCTAGCAGATTGAACAAATACCCGAGTGCTGTGTAAAGATACTCTGGTGGGTGCTGGGCACTGGGTAGAGGAGACATAAGACTTAAGGGTTGACTTCAAGGGCTTGCAGCCCCAGGAAGAAGAAAATCCAGGCACCTGATGAAAGGTACAAAGGGTTGTATCCGACCCAAAGGGTCAGCAGAAGCCGGGGCTTTGTAGGGAGGTGGTGAGAGCACATGAATTACAGGCTTGATTGTGGAATTCAGCAACACTCTCCAAAATGTAAAACATGCACTTAGACTCGCGTCTCCTAGATGGTGTGTACTACCCGGGTGCTGCTCCGGGCCTTGTGGGTCTTGAAGCATGTGTAATTTTGTGGTTCCCTCTTTATGGGGGGAAAAAAAAACCACACCAGAAGGACCCAGGCAGGGGAGGGACACGGACACTGGAGTTTCATTAGCTTCATTGTAAACATGCCTCTGCTTAGAGCTGGGTGTGTTCATTAGCACAACTGTTCATAGCAAAAGACTGCACTAATCAAATTGTTTATTGGAGTGCTGGCTAAAGAAATGACGATAAATTTTATAATGCAATATTCTCCAGCTGCTGAAAAGGACAAAGGTGATCTGTCTATATGTATTGATAGAGCACAATCTCTAAGACACTATTAGGTGACAAAAGCCAAGTGCAGAATGGTGTGTATAGTGTGCTGTTATTTATTTATTTTTTAATATGAAATTTATTGTCAAAGTGGTTTCCACACAGCACCCAGTGCTCATCCCAAGAGGTGCCCTCCTCAATGCCCATTACCCACTTTCCCTTCTCCCCCCACGCCCCATCCACCCTCAGTTTGTTCTCAGTATTTAAGAGTCTCTTATGGTTTGCCTCCTTCCCTCTCTGTAACTTTTTACCCCCTCTTTCCCTCCACCCTTGGTCTTCTGTTAAGTTTCTCAGGATCCACGTTAAGAGTGAAAACATATGGTATCTGTCTTTCTCTAACTGACTTACTTCACTTAGCATAACACTCTCCAGTTCCATCCACATTGCTACAAAAGGCCATATTTCATTCTTTCTCATTGCCATGTAGTATTCCATTGTGTATATAAACCACAATTTCCTTATCCATTCATCAGTTGATGGACATTTAGGCTCTTTCCATAATTTGGCTACTGTTGAAAGCACTGCTATACACATTGGGGTGCAAGTGCCCCTATGCTTCAGCACTCTGTATCCCTTGGGTATATTCCTAGCAGTGCTACTGCTGGGTCATAGGGTAGATGTATTTTTAATTTTTTGAGGAACCTCCACACTGTTTTCCAGAGCAGCTACACCAGTTTGCATTCCCACCAATAGTGCAAGAGGGTTCCCGTTTCTCCACATCCTCTCCAGCATCTATAGTCTCCTGATTTCTTCATTTTGGCCACTCTGACTGGCGTGAGGTTTTGATTTGTATTTCCCTGATGAGGAGGGACATTGGGCATCTTCTCATGTGCCTGTTGGCCATCTGGATGTCTTCTTTAGAGAAGTGTCTATTCATGTTTTCTGCCCATTTCTTGACTGGATTATTTGTTTCTTGGGTGTGGGGTTTGGTGAGCTCTTTTTAGATTTTGGATACTAGCCCTTTGTCCGATATGTCATTTGCAAATACCTTTTCCCATTCCATTGGTTGTCTTTTAGTTTTGTTGATTGTTTCCTTTGCAGTGCAGAAGCTTTTTATCTTCATGAGGTCCCAATAGTTCCTTTTTGCTTTTAATTCCCTTGCCATTGCGGATGTGTCAAGTAAGAAATTGTTGCAGCTGAGGTCAGAGAGGTTTTTTTCCTGCTTTCCCCTCTAGGGTTTTGATGGTTTCCCGTCTCACATTCAGGTGCCTTATCCATTTTGAGTTTATTTTTGTGAATGGTGTAAGAAAGTGGTCTAGTTTCATCCTTCTGCATGTTGCTGTCCAGTTCTCCCAGCACCATTTGGTAAAGAGACTGTCTTTTTTCCATTGGGTATTCTTTCCTGCTTTGTCAAAGATTAGTTGGCCATACGTTTGTGGGTCCAATTCTGGAGTCTCTATTCTATTCCATTGGTCTATGTGTCTGTTTTTGTGCCAATACCATGCTGTCTTGATGATTACAGCTTTGTAGTAGAGGCTAAAGTCTGGTATTGTGATGCCTCCCGCTTTGGTCTTCTTCAATATTACTTTGGCTATTCGGGGCCTTTGGTGGTTCCATATGAATTTTAGGATTCCTTGTTCTAGCTTCGAGAAGAATGCTGGTGCAATTTTGATTGGGATTGCATTGAATGTGTAGGTAGCTTTGGGCAGTATTGACATTTTGACAATATTTATTCTTCCAACCCATGAGCATGGAACGTTTTTCCGTTTCTTTGTATCGTCTTCAATTTCCTTCGTAAGCTTTCTATAGTTTTCAGCATACAGATGTCTTACATCTTTGGTTAGGTTTATTCCTAGGTATTTTATGATTCTTGGTGCAATTGTGAATGGGATCAGTTTCTTTATTTGTCTTTCTGTTGCTTCATTATTGGTGTATAAGAATGCAATTCATTTCTGTACATTCATTTTGTATCCTGCGACTTTGCTGAATTCATGGATCAGTTCTAGCAGACTTTTGGTGGAGTCTGTCGGGTTTTCCATGTATAATATCATGTCATCTGCAAAAAGTGAAAGCTTGACTTCATCTTTGCCAATTTTGATGCCTTTGATTTCCTTTTGTTGTCTGATTGCTGACGCTAGCACTTCCCACACTATGTTAAACAACAGCGGTGAGAGTGGACATCTCTGTCGTGTTCCTGATCTCAGGGAGAAAGCTCTCGGTTTTTCCCCATTGAGGATGATATTAGCTGTGGGCTTTTCATAAATGGCTTTTATGATGCTTAAGTATCTTCCTTCTATCCCAACTTTCTCGAGGGTTTTTATTAAGAAAGGATGCTGAATTTTGTCAAATGTTTTTTCTGCATCGATTGACAGGATCATGTGGTTCTTATCTTTTCTTTTATTAATGTGATGTATCACGTTGATTGATTTGCAAATGTTGAACCAGCTCTGCATCCCAGGAATGAATCCCACTTGATCATGGTGAATAATTACTTTTATATGCTGTTGAATTCGATTTGCTAGTATCTTATTGAGAATTTTTGCATCCATATTCATCAGGGATATTGGCCTGTAGTTCTCTTTCTTTGCTGGGTCTCTGTATGGTTTAGGAATCAAAGTAACACTGGCTTCATAGAATGAGTCTGGAAGTTTTCCTTCCCTTTCTATTTTTTGGAATAGCTTGAGAAGGATAGGTATTATCTCTGCTTTAAATGTCTGGTAGAATTCCCCCTGGGAAGCCATCTGGTCCTGGACTCTTATTTGTTGGGAGATTTTTGATAAATGATTCAACTTCTTTGCTGATTATGGGTCTGTTCAAGGTTTCTTTTTCTTCCTGTTTGAGTTTTGGGAGTATGTGGGTGCTTAGGAATTTGTCCATTTCTTCCCGGTTGTCCATTTTTTTTGGCATGTAATTTTTCATAGTATTCCCTGATAATTGCCTGTATTTCTGAGGGATTGGTTGTAATAATTCCATTTTCATTCATGATTTTATCTATTTGGGTCATCTCCCTTTTCTTTTTGAGAAGCCTGGCTAGAGGTTTACCAATTTTGTTTATTTTTTCAAAGAAACAACTCTTGGTTTCATTGATCTGCTCTACAGATTTTTTTAGATTCTATACTGTTTATTTCTGCTCTGATCTTTATTATATCTCTTCTTCTCCTCGGTTTGAGGTTTCTTTTCTCTTCTGCTTCTATTTCCTTTAGGTGTGCTGTTAGATTTTGTATTTGGGATTTTTCTGGTTTCTTGAGATAGGCCTGGATTGCAGTGTATTTCCCTCTCAGGAAATACACCCTAAAGCGTTTGGATTGTTGTATTTTCATTTTCATTTGTTTCCATATATTTTTAATTTCTTCTCTAATTGCTTGGTTGACCCATTCATTATTTAGTAGGGTGTTCTTTAACCTCCGTGCTTTTGGAGGTTTTCCAGAGTTTTTCCTGTGGTTGATTTCAAGCTTCATAGCATTGTGTTCTGAAAGTATGCATGGTATGATCTCAATTCTTGTATACTTCTGAAGGGCTGTTTTGTGACCCAGTATGTGATCTATGTTGGAGAATGTTCCATGTGCACTCGAGAAGAAAGTATGTTCTGTTGCTTTGGGATGCAGAGTTCTAAATAGATCTGTCAAGTCCATCTGATCCAATGTATCATTCGGGGCCCTTGTTTCTTTATTGATCCTGTGTCTAGATGATCTATCCATTGTTGTAAGTGGTGTATTAAAATTCCCTGCAATTACCACATTCTTGTCAATAAGGTTGCTTATGTTTGTGAGTAATTGTTTTATATATTTGGGGGCTCCTGTATTAGGTGCATAGACATTTATAATTGATAGCTCTTCCTGATGGATAGACCCTGTAATTATTACATAATGCCCTTCTTCATCTCTTGTTACAGTCTTTCATTTAAAGTCTAGTTTGTCTGATATAAGATGGCTACTCCAGCTTTCTTTTGACTTCTAGTAGAATGGTAGTTCTCCATCCCCTCACTTTCAGTCTGAAGGTGTCCTCAGATCTAAAATAGGTCTCTTATAGACAGAAAATAGATGGGTCTTGTTTTGTTTTGTGTTTTTTTTAATCCATTCTGATACCCTATGTCTTTTGGTTGAAGCATTTAGTCCATTTACATTCAGTGTTATTACTGAAAGAAATGGGTTTAGAGTCGTTATGATGTCTGTAGGTTTCATGCTTGTAGTGATGTCTCTGGTCCTTTGTGGTCCTTGCAACACTTCACTCACAGAGTCCCCCTTAGGATCTCTTGTAGGGCTGGTTTAGTGATGATGAATTCCTTCAGTTTTTGTTTGTTTGGTAAAACCTTTATCTCTCCTTCTACTCTGAATGGCAGACTTGCTGGGTAAAGGATCTCGGCTGCATATTTTTTCTGTTCATCACATTGAAGATTTCCTGCCATTCCTTTCTGGCCTGCCAAGTTCCAGTAGATAGGTCTGCCACTAGTCTTATGGGTCTCCCTTTGTAAGGGAGCCTGTTTATCCCTAGCTGCTTTCAGAATTTTCTCTTTATACCTGTATTTTGCCAGTTTTACTATGATACGTTGTGCAGAAGATCGATTCAAGTTACATCTGAAGGGAGTTCTCTGTGCCTCTTGGATTTCAATGCCTTTTTCTTTCCCCAGATCAGGGAAGTTCTCAGCTATGATTTGTTCAAGTGTACCTTCAACCCCTTTCTCTCTCTCTTCCTCTTCTGGAATTCCTATGATACAGATATTGTTCGTTTGCATCACTTAGTTCTCTAATTCTCCCCTCATACTCCTGGATTTTTTTTATCTCTCTTTTCCTCAGCTTCCTCTTTTTCCATAATTTTATCTTCTAACTCACCCATTCTCTCCTCTGCCTCTTCAATCCCAGCTGTGGTCACCTCCATTTTACTTTGCAGCTCATTTATAGCATTTTTTAGCTCCTCATGACTGTTTCTTAGTCCATTGATCTCTGTAGCAATAGATTCTCTGCTGTCCTCTATGCCCAGTGATTAATTTTATGACTATTATTCTAAATTCTTGTTCTGTTATATTGCTTAAATCGTTTTTGATCAATTCGTTAGCTGTCGCTACTTCCTGGAGTTTCTTTTGAGGAGAGTTCTTCTGTTTTGTCATTTTGGTTAGTCCCTGGAGTGGAGCAGAACTTTGGGACACTTCCCCTGTGCTGCCCAGAGTAACTTGTATTGGTGGGCGGGGCCACATTCAGACCCAATGTCTGTCCCCAGCCCACCGCTGGGGCCACAGTCAGGCTGGTGTGTACCTTATCTTCCCCTCTCCCAGGGGCAGGACTCACTGTGGAGTGGTGTGGCCCCTGTCTGGGCTGCTTGCACACCGCCAGGCTTGTGGTGCTGCTTCGGTGGGATCTGGCGTATTAGACGGGGTGGTTCCGCAAGGTGCACAGGGCGGGAGGGGCAGACTCAGCTTGCTTTGCCCTTGGTGGTCCCCTGCGGGAGGGGCCCTGTGGGACCGGGAGGGAGGCAGACCCATCAGAGGAATGGATCCACAGAAGCGCAGCATTGGGTGTGTGCGTGGTGCAAGCAAGTTCCGTGATGGGGACTGGTTCCCTTTGGGGTTCCGGCTGGGGCATGGGCGAGGGAGGCGGCGCTGGTCAGCGCCTTTGTTCCCCGCCAAGCTGAGCTCTGTCTTCTGGGGCTCAACACCTCTCCCTCCCAGCATCCTCTCGCCCTCCCGCTCTCCAAGCAGAGCTGCTGACTTTTAACGTTCCAGATGTTTAGTCTGGCTGGCTGTCAGAACTCCATCCAGCCCCTCCACTTTTGCAAGCCAGACTCGGGGGCTCTGCTTTGCCAGGCGGGCTGCCCCTCCACCCTGGCTCCCTCCCGCCAGTCCGTGGAGCGCCCACCATCTCTCCGCCCTTCCTACCCTCTTCTGTGGCCTCTATGCTTGGCTCTGGAGAGTCCATTCTGCTAGTCTTCTGGCGGTTTTCTGGGTGATTTAGGCAGGTGTGGGTGGAATCTAAGCGATCGGCAGAACGAGGTGAGGCCAGCGCCCTCCTACGCCGCCATCTTCCCTCTCCCTATCCGCTGTTATTTATTTTAAAAAGGGGGGACATGTACAGGCAGAAATCTACACACAGTGAATAGCTCCAGAACTGGCAGTGTTGTTGCCTCTGGGAAGGGGTGCATGGAGGGCAGTTGATGGCACAAGGAGAGGTACTTTTCCCTCACATCCTTTTGCATCATTTGAAGGTTTACTCATGTGGGAAACAAAGGCAGAAGGAAATGTCAGATAAAATTGAATTTCCTTACAACCTGCAGCCCTTTGACCGATACTCTATGCAGGCAGAGTAGAACATTCCTCTAGGAACTTCCCACTGTCTTAATGTTAACACTTGGCTAGAAGGAGAAACAACCTGAGTGGGAGAATGGTCAGGCCTCCAGGATCCTGGGAGTCCTCTCTAGCACACGAAAGTCCTCTTGGAAAGAAACCTCCCTTTTTCTTCACCTCCCCTAACTCCCATGTGTATAACCAACCTCTCCTCACAACCCCTGGACAGCTCTTTCTGTGGATGGGTCCTGTCCTTGGGCTTTAATAAAACCACCTTTTTGCCCCGAAGACGTCTCAAAAATTCTCTCTTGGCTGGTGGCCCCAAACCCCAACATTTTCCACATCATTTACCACAGGTACTTGTAACATGTTTGAAAATGAAAGTTAAAAGCAGCTACAACAACTAAAACAAGAGCATTTGAGTCTGGGGCACCTGGTGGCTCAGTCGGTCACGCGTCCGACTTTGGCTCCGACCATGATCTCATGGTTCAGGAGTTGGAGCCCCACCTCAGGCTCTGTGCCTACAGCGTGGAGCCTGGAACCTGCTTCGGATTCTGTGTCCCCCTCTCTCTGCCCCTCCCCCACGTGCGCTCTGTCTCTCTCAAAGATAAATAAACATTAAAAAGAAAAAAGAGTATTTGCGATGAGGGAGCATCAGGCAAGCCGACAGGCCACAAACACCCTGCCCCCCTTCCACAGCTGGGTGGAGACAAGTGTGATACTCCTCGGGCACTCCTGGCCACCCAAGAACAAAGGAAAGGGGGAAAACAGATGGTTAACTGATAGAGATCACAGTCCTGCAGGACCTGAGTCTCCATCACCCCTCCGTAGTGATGTGGCGACAGGGGCAGGAGAAAATGGCAGATAGAACTAAGTTTCCTTATACCCTGAAGCCCATTGACTAACGCTTGAGGCCGGCAGAGCAAACGGTTCTCCGGGAACCCCCTGCTGTCTCAATGCTAATGCTTTGCTGGAAAGAAAACCACCCTAGCTTCTGGCCTCCACTGTCCTGGGAATCTTCTTTAGCATATGAAAATCTCACTGGAAACTTCCCCTGGACTTTACCTCCCCCAGTCTCTCCTCATGGTCCCCGGGCAGATCTTCCTGGCCACGGGTCCTGTCCCCGAGCTTCAGTAAAATCACCTTTTTGCACCAAAGACGTCTTCGAGAATTTTTTCTTGGCCTTTGGCTCCGGACCCCACAGACCCCACTGTCACCCCCAAAAACCTCATCATTTTAGTCAGGCCTTGAAAGGAACCAGCATGAAGATCTGTTTGGCCCTTGTAGGGGGTGAAGGTGGGTCCCACTGTTGAAGAAGCTCTTTCACGGGGGCGCTGGGGGCCACATCACGGAGGACACCGCCCCCCGCCCCCCGAAAGTAACTGTGTTTTGCAGATACTCCTCTGGCAGTGCTGGCGGGATGGATTGGAGTCAGGAGGCCGGTTCTGAGCCCGCGGTCACTGTGGACTCCCAGGAGGCCTACGGCGAGCGTCTCGGCAGTGATTTGCGAGCAAGAGGACAGGCAGAAAGGGCAGAGTGGAAGAGACGGAGAGAGGGACCCCTGTGAGTCAGGGGGCGCGTTAGCTCTGGAGGGAAGCGTGATGCAGAAAAGGACCCCAAGGGACTGAGGAAATAAGGCCAACGTAGGAAGGAAGAATAGTGCCCAGGGGTGCGTTCTGAGAGGTTTTTGTCAGAGGGTTGGCGGTATGCGTGAGTTCTCTTACTAAAGCTTTACCCATGTGGGGAAGCTCCTGTCGCCATCAGCCCATCACAACTTCTTCCCTCTTCTCCCGATGCCCTGGGGAAGGAAAAGTCTTCTCAGGACCTCTGGCTCATGGTCCCTCTCATCTGGCTGATGAGAAACCTGCGGCCTCATCAGAGGTTCTCACACCTTAGCTCCTGGAAATAGGAAGGGAAGCATAGGGCTCATTGGGCCACACGGAGGTGAAGTTCATTGTGCACCCCAGGGAAGTAGGAATGGAGGTGAGAATGGGGTGCGGGGAGCAGGCTGCTCTCAGGGCTCTGGGGGAGCTCCTCCCAGAAGTTGAATAAATGGCACCTGTAAGGCGGGATCTTCTCCCTAGGAACAGTTCCCTCACCCCTCGGCAAGTGATCCTGCCTTGCTGAGGAGGTTTCAAATTCTTTTAACTTTTTAGAGGGAGAGAGAGCAACTCAGGCTCCACGCTCAGCCCGGAGCCCAACGTGGGGGTTGAGTGATCCCACAGCCCAGAGATCATGACCTGAGCCGACATCAAGAGTCAGAGGCTCAACCAACAGTGCCCACCCAGGTGCCCCAGATCTTTTAGTTAAAGACCGGGGTTTTTGTTCTTCGGAGGTTGGGATGAAAAGCGAATTCATCCTGGTTGTGGTAACTCTGTGTCCCATCAGACCGTCTGTCACCACAGAGGGGAGACAGAGAAGTAGAAATTGCATCAAAGGCTATCCCCCCGCTGCGCTTGGGGCTTAGTTTCTGGGGTACGAACCCACTGATCCGGGGCCGGCATGATGAATAAAGTTGCCTCCTGGACAGAAAAGCTTCGGTGTCCTGTCTCGCTGTGCGAGAATCCTCCTACAGGGTTGGCTTCGGTAAAGTGTTACTCAAAACGGGGACTAGGACCACGGGAGAGAGAATCACTCAGGAATGCGCCGAGGAATCAGATTCCTGGGATCTACTGAGGCACCAGTGAACAACAAACTCCAGAAGGAGGTCAGGCCTGGGGATCTGCATTTTGACAAGCGCTCTCTGGTGATTCTTTTGCTCACTAGACCCTGGCAACCATCACTTATGGCTTCAGGCTTCCTCCTCTTTTCTCTCTTCACTCCCTCTGAGGGTCCTGTCCCTGAGCTTCCTGTCAGCTCTTGAGCCAGTGGCCGTCGTTCCGGGTTGTCTCCGCCCCCCTCTGTCATGGGACTTCCCGCACTCCCTGTTAAGTGTGTACTTGCCTTTCCTCCACTGGCAGGTGCATTCTTGGGGGCCAGGAACTGTGTATTTTGTTTTTCCATGCCCTGTTCTAGAATTCTCGGCATTGAACACCTCACTGAAGAGCTCTCGATCACGGGGGCTGGGACAGTGCTGCGGTGAGATCTGCTCTCCATCAGTGAAGAGCTATGGCTTCCAAAAACGTTGAATGGAATCGGGTCAGCTCAGCGATTTCCTGATTTCTCCTTAGCCTTTTGTGTCCTCAGCAGGGATCTGGAAATAGCACGTGGATGAGCTCATTCATGGAGGGACAGCTTGTCTTCTTCGCTTGGATCTCTCCTGGGCTTTTCGTGTCCCCCCCACCTTTGGGGGTCCCTCCCCACTTCTCATGATACATAGCCGTACTGGCTACTGTGTGCAAAATTCAGATAGGAAAATCAGAAGAGGTTAAACCTGAGTTTCACCCCAAAATAACTCCAGAGCCCTGGGCTCACATTGGTGGACGACACCAGAGATGGGAAAACAGGTCAGTGACAAATTTAGGTCCTGATTTCATCAGGTAGTCTGGCAGCCAGCCAGGACGCAGGACAGCTCAGATAGCAGAGAGAGTGTGTTCCTCTCTCCTAGCCTGCTGCCTGTAGGCTTTTAGCCCCAACGCCTCAGGCGGGGTTGCTAAGCACTTGCGTGGTTTACAAAGCACTTTCAAATTAATTTAGATCAGGCCGTCGCTGGTTGTAATGGAAGTTGTTGAACTGGCATCAGACAGGCCCCAGAACCATTTCTAGAATGTATTTCCCTCACCTTTGTTCCTTCAAAAATCAATAGATTTTCTCTAGAGCCTGGGGTTTTAGGGGCTGGAAAAAGGAAGATCTGAAGTCAGCAAGCTTTTGAAAGATCCCTAGTATTTGCAAGTGCTCCGGGTGGAGAGCTGGCCAGCCGGCCAGCACACACAGAGTCAAGTTCTGGGGTCCGGAGAAAGAGGATGGCTTGGCACGGAGCCTCTGGGCTCACCCACAGAGCCTCCGGAGGCTCCGGAACAGGTGGTTTTCTTCCCCCACCCAGTCTGGCTCAGGGCTCCCCGCCAGCGCCTGCACCTGCCTTATTGCTGGGAGTTCTGTCTTGGCCTGTGGGGAGGGCAGGGGGGTTTGGCTCATCAGTGCACAGCCTGGGCAGCTGGACCTGCACTGCCGGGTCTGGGAAAACATGACTGAGGCTCCAGGGGTACATTTTACCTCTCGTGGAGTCTGCGGGCAGGTGGTGGGTGTGAGTGGCTCATGCGCTGGCCCTCCAACTCCCGGCAGGCGTGGGCCTCTCGATCCCCCCCACTCCGCAGTAACGACTCTGCCCCAGGACCTGGCAGAAACGTCTCTCTTCCTGGGGGTGCTTTTAAGTGTCTGTGTCTGTTTTCCTGGGACCCTGCCTCCTTCAGGGGTTGGCCGCCTATCTTGCTGATCCATGTCTACCTCCCAGGGAGGACCAAGGTGGGCGGTGGTCCTGAGGGAGGTGCTCAGAGCCTGCAGGTGCCCCCCTGGCGCGGCCGCCGGACCCGGCCTCCTGCCGCCACGGTCAACCTCTCGGAATGCTTTCTTGTGGCGTGTTATTTCTTTGATTCCAGTTGCATTACCAAATGCCCTGTAAAGAAAATTTTTTTAATTGATTTATTTATTTTGAGGGAGAAAGAGGGCCGCGAGCAGAGGAGGGGCAGAGAGAGAGCGGGAGAGAGAGTCCCAAGCAGGTTCCGTGCTGTCTGTGCAGAGCCGGACACGGGGCTCGATCTCACAAGCCGTGCCACCATGACCCCAGTGGAAATCAAGAGTGGGACGCTTAACTGATGGAGTCGTCCAGGCGCCGCCACCAATGCCCTTTTAGTCTCTTGCTCTTTGGATGTGTTGGGCCCCAGAAGTCGGCAGAGGATTTGGAGTGGGAATAGGCTCTTCCTTCCAGTGCACGTATGAACTGCCTCCTTGTCTCTTCCTCCGTAAGTAGGATTATTGTGTTGTCTGGATCTCATTCTTGGGAAGTTATATCTGAGAAGTGTGCGTATGCTTATACAGACAGTAGAATAAATACTTGAAGGAAGGCGTGTTCGGATTGATAGTTTAGAAATACCTGCTTGGGTCAGTATATCCCCTGCCTGTGGTATCCGATTTCCCTCTGGCTGTCAGACCTACTATTCGGAGTCTCATTTCTTCAAGTCTGGTTCCAACAGGTGACCTCATTCATGTTTAATTAATGAACGTAACTGGCTCATCTTAATGACTTATTCATGCAGAGTAATATATTTTCATTTTGGGAAAGGCTTTAATGCTCTAAACTTAAAGGTGAACTATCAGATTTAAAAGACAATTTGATGAGGGCTTCAGTTGAGCCCGGAACTTTTGTTCCGGTTTTGGCATAGTTTGCTCTCTTAACATTCGGTATTTTGTTGAACCGGTCCTCAGTTATCTCAGGCTAGAAGTGACTGGCGATAATAATAACAGTTTCATTCTGCCGTTTCAAAGTGTGCAGTCAGGGGGCGCCTGGATGGCTCAGTCCGTTGAGCGGCCGACTTCGGCTCAGCTCATGATCTCTCACGGATCGTGGGTTCGAGCCCCACGTCAGGCTCTGCGCTGACAGTTCAGAGCCTGGAGCCTGTTTCGGATTCTGGGTCTCTCTCTCTCTCTCTCTCTCTGTTCCTCCCCCGGTCCTGCTCTGTCTCTCTGTCTCTCAAAAAATAAACATTAAAAATTTTTTTTAAAAAGTGTGCAATCAGGTGCCTATCAAAGCATGCCTACCATGTGAAGGAATCACCCGGGGCCTCTGTTGAAACACAAGATTCCCGGACCCCGTGCCCAGGAGAGGTTCTGACTGGTCGGTCTGGGGCTGGCCTGAGAATTTACATTCCTGAAAGATGGCAGGTGATGTAGCTGACAGTGAACCGCCTTTGGAGTCCTACTGGCTACGTCTCAAACAAGCACTTCTCAGACTTGGCTGTGAAGCAGGATCAGATGATGGTCTCAGTCACAGATTCTTAGGCTCTGCCTTTGGAGATGGGATTCCGTCCCCATGGGAGGGACCTGAGGATCTTTGTTGTTCATAGGAAAATCTTTGTTGTTGCCGTTGTTGTTTATATCCTGCATGATACTTTTCGGTTTTTCCACTAACTTTAGATTTACAGAGATGTTACCCGAACCAGAGTTCCCGTGTACGCCTCATCCAGCTTCTCCTGATGCTAACAGTTTACATAATCTTTTTTTTAAGTTTATTTATTTATTTTGAGAGAGAGAGGGAGAGAGAGAATCCCAAGCAGGCTCCATGCTGTCAGTGCAGAGCCTGACATGGGGCTCCATACCACGAACCATGAGATCATGACCTGAGCTGAAACCGAGTGTTGGATGCTTAACCCACTGAGCCACCCAGGCACCCCTACATAGTCTTAATATAATCATCAAAACAGGGAAATAGATGCTGCTATAATACTATTAACTAAACCACCCACCCCTCGAAGAAGTCATGCACAACGACTTTGTGGTAGGCTTTGAACAATGGCCCCAAAGATGCCCACATGCTAAGCCCCAGAACCTGTGGATGCCACCTTACGTGGAATTGTGGAACACCTACAGGTACTAATCAGGGATTGAAGCATGAAGAGATTGTCCTCGATTGCCTGGATGGACCTGATACAATCACAAGGTCCTTAGAATCATAAGGGACAAAAGACACAAATTCAACATCAGATAAGAAGACAATGCATGCGTGGAAACAGAGGGAGAACAGGCATTTTGAGGTAGGGTCATGAACCCAGGAATGAGGACCGTCTTCTGAAGCTGGGAAAGGCAAGAAGAAAGAACCAGACTACCCCAGCACCTGGAGTTTGGCCCTGTAAGACTCCTTTTGGATGTCTGGCCTCCAGAACAGTAAGAAAAACAATGGTACTGTTTAATGCCACTGAGCTTGTGGTAATTTCTTAGAGCAGCAATAGGAAACGAATGCAGAGTGTGTAGATAGTGCTTGAGAATCGCTGAACCTCACCAGGGTTGTTGACGGAATTCAATAACATAACTTATGTGGAAGTGTATTCTCGTATTGTATTCCCGTATCTACGGTGGGGGCTCACTGAAAGATGACAGCTGAAGCAAACGTTAAGACTGCCAGGGCTGTTTTTCACTGTTTGAGAAAGAACGTTGGCTTAATTGGTAAGAACAGAAAAGACCTCTGTCCCGGGAGGTTATAGATGAACCTCGCTTTGCCGCCTGTCCCCTTGGTCTTTGTACGTGAAGGGCCACTCAAGAGACCAAACCTTCCTTATAAAGGCAGTGATTTGAGTTGTTCCGTTTCCTTATCTTCACTGAGAATGGAGTTGCTTTTATTTAAAACACACACACGTAGCTTAAAGATTTGCATGCATTGGCGTACTTTCTTATTTTTGAATTAGAGTTTTTAAAAAGGAGTGCTTCCTTTTGGGTTCATGTTAGATTTTGACCTCTGTGACTTTATTTTCCTCTTCATTGTTCATTTTGATCTGATCTTTTGATTTCTCTTTATCTTTTATCAATTCAAATCTTTTATTTTTCTTTCAATCTAATTCAGCTGTGCTGATTTCTGTTTTCCTTTTAATAATAATACTTTCCCCTTATTTTGTTCACTGTATTTTTTTACTAACAACGTTAGGCTGCAATGAACTTACTATCTTTGTTTTGATATAGCCCCTGTTTACATGTTCCTTTATATTTATTTAATTGTGTAACTTGTTTTTATAATTGCAGCAGGAAGTCTGCTCTTTGGGAGATAGGGACTCCACTCCACCATGAATGGAGAATGTGTAGGTCTTTGTCTCCAGCCAATTCTTCAGGTGTCACTTTTAATAAAAGTCATATTCAGGGCTTCTGGGTAGCTCAGTGGGTTAGGCATCTGACTCTTGGTTTCGGCTCAGGTCATGACCTCTCGGTTCATGAGTTCAAACCCCGCATCAGGCTCTGCACTGACAGTGCATAGCCTGCTTGGGATTCTCTCTCTCTCTCTCTCCTTCCCTCCCTCCCTCCCTCCCTCCCTCCTCCACTGCTCTCTCTCTCTCTCTCTCTCTGCCCTTCTCATGTTCTTTCTCTCTCAAAATAAATGAACTTAAAAATTTTTTTTAAAAAGTCATATTCCACTCAATATTGGTTCCCAAACACACACACCTCACTAAACGTATGTCAGAAACACTTTTAAAGGATAGTCATGATTCTCCCAGAAGGAAGACAGTGAGAAATGAGATTGTTTGCTGACATCATTAATGGCCTTGTTTGCAGATGTCATTAATGACCACACATGCATTCTGAAGTCTTTGGGGAGGCTGTTCTTAGGGAAGGTAGCAGCAGGGATGCTCAAAGTTGCTTCGGAGAAGACTGGCTTTCTTCCCTCAGTTCCTCTGTCGAGCCAGAATTATTATAAATTTCCAGATGTCCTTCAAACTCTCCAGCTGTTGCTCCAAATTCTGTTTTCATAAGTTTGTATGAAGTCTAGACTTTTCAAGACACCTTTCTTCACATTCAAGACTTTGACTCTGTGTCGGTTGGATTTCTTGGGTATGATAAACAAAAGCAGGCTCTGGGTAACCAAAACCAGAAAACAGTATTTTTGACATATTTTGGGGGGTAGCTCCCAGAAACTTCTGGAAGGTGCAGGCTCAAAACACAGGCAGGACCAAGGGAGACTGGGCATTGGGAGTTCTTAGTCAAGTTCACATCACAGACACAGTCAGGTTGGGGAGTCACCACTGGTAATAGGTTCAAGGTCCTGTCAAGGCCAAGGACTCTGATATCAGTAACTTTGGTGGTGCTTTCATACCCCTCACCCCTACTTCCCAAGATTCAAAACTCTGAGTAGGAGAATTCAACTGGCTAGGCTTTAGCCATCTTCTCTTATTCTGGCAGCCAGGGATAGGAAGAGGATAAATCTCCCTTGGACTTGCATAGTCAGAGGCAGATTCCTAAATAGTAAGGGTGCTCAAATGATGGGCAGCCAAAATATTACAGATGTGCACTTACAGAGGCTCCATCCCGCAAACAGGATGTAAAGGCAGTGGGTGATGTTTGAGATGGTTCAAGCCTATGTTTTTCAAGCCACGGCATATCATCAGCTCTCTGCTCTCAATGTTTGTAAGCCTGGTATCGCTTTCTGAAGTCTCTTCACTATTGATCCTTAAAACCCATTTGCAGTTTCTCTATCAAGAGGACTTTCCTTGTCTCTTATCGGATCATTTATTCTTTTTTTTTTTTATTAAAAAAATTTTTTTTCAACGTTTATTTATTTTTGGGACAGAGAGAGACAGAGCATGAATGGGCGAGGGGCAGAGAGAGAGGGAGACACAGAATTGGAAACAGGCTCCAGGCTCTGAGCCATCAGCCCAGAGCCCGACGCGGGGCTCGAACTCACGGACCGCGAGATCGTGACCTGGCTGAAGTCGGACGCTTAACCGACTGCGCCACCCAGGCGCCCCTCGGATCATTTATTCTTAAAGCTGGAAGGGGTCTTAGAGACAAAGGCATCTATTCAATAAAGATGTATTTTGGCTGCCAGTAATGGAATACCCAAATGAAAATGGGTATCTCCATTTTCTGAGAATAGCATGAAAATATGTTGCTTAATAACTTCCATGGCCGGTAATTCAGCGGCTCAAAAGTGACAGAGCTCTGGCTCAGATTCTGTACAAACCTCTTATCATCCTCATCATTGTGGCAAGACAGCTACCACAGCTCCGGGCATGAAAGCTTCCAAATGCATATAGAAGGCGAGTTTATTTTCAGTAGTGAGGAACACCTTTCCCAGAAGACCCCAGGCAGAGCGATCCGTTTCCATTGGCCAAGAATGGTCAGATGCTCATGTCCTAGCTAATAGGAGGCTAGAGAAGTCAGGTGGTGATTTTTAGCCTCTATTGTGGGAGATGAGCTCCCCCGGCCAGAGTCCTGGCAACCAGCACCGTTTGATATAGCACCCAACTCAGCACTTGACTTTCAAGGAAACTGAGCCACAGCATGAGTCAAACAGTCTTTCCAAAGTCACAAGATTCATCAATAACAGACCCAATAACAGAACCAGGGAACTTGGTTGAGTGCCCGTTACTCTGTTTAGCATTCCTCCAATATTCCAGGGATTCCTATTCATCAAAATGTCCTATCTGAAGGGAAGAAAAATAATGTTTACTTTGCGAGCTTTCCATGTCATCAAATCCATCACTATTACATGAGGTTTGGATGTCACCATAGGGTAGTTGAATTTGTAGAATAGTGGAACATTTTATAATGGAGTTTTATATCAGGGAAGATTTTATTGTCTATCTTCCATGGCATAGTTTTCCTGGCCACCATATTGTGTGTGAGTGGAGAATTTTCCATCAGCAATAAAATTTTTCATTTTCCCGCAGCAGCTGAGATTAGAGCTGATATACTGGGAGGAGGGAGAGAAAAACAAAGGGAGGGGGGGATTTAAAGAGATTGTGTAGGTGTAGAAAAGAAAACGAATTATATTGTTTTGTGGCAGGGTCAGTCCAATCTTGTGAGCTGAAAAGAGGGCAATCAAGAGGCCCCTTTCCTCCTCTCTGGGTCCATTGTGAAGGGCAGTCAGGGACATACAGTTCTCTTGGTGCACTTGTCTTGATGGTACTCAATGTTGTGGCCACTGTGTGCTACAGCAGATGGAGATTGTCCGAGCGTCACCTATCATGATTGCTACAGAAGTGGATAATCATGGTCGCTGGGCGATCCATGTGGATACTGCTTTGTTTCAATATTAAGTAGGTTCTGAAGGTTGAGGGCCTAAAGTAAAGGAGAACAAAAGAGGTGTGGGAGGCAAGCAAATGAACGTGAACTGGATTTCAACAACAACAAAAGCTCTGTAATAATTGGAAAGGAGGAAGAGAGGAAGGGCCAATCATATTGTATAATGACCTACAGATACTTTGTGGTAGGAATACAGATGCGAGGTCCACTGAAGATGTTTCATTTCCTGCCCCCATCTAGACATTTTGAACATTTCACCTGATCCGGATCCCATGTAGACACCCCTACATACTTTGGTATCTTGATACTTTCTGGGTCCAGATAATTGGGTCAGAAGTGAACCCCTTATTCAATGTCTGCCTGTGAACTGGTTAGTCAGAAAACTTCATAGAGTGGCTTGAGAGGTGAGTTGGACCAGTCACACTCTGACTCATTTATTTTCTTCCTATTTTCCTCTTTCGTATTTGGATTGAGGAACTAAGACTGATAATAGCTGGTGATGGGTGGAAGGGCTGAAACTTTATAGAACTTGGGCTGCTGACCCCACGGAGCCATGTGCAAGGTGGATTGAAGAAGCTGGCTGAGAACGGAAGGTGGACCAGACTCAGGGGAACAGCAGTTAGAAATCCTGTCACCCCTGAGAGAGAAAGAGAGGGGTGGAGAACCATAGCTGCCCTTGATCACTCTAGTTTTTGGCTAAAATGCCACCAAACGGTCATTGAATTTTCACTTTCTGCCTTTGGTCCATGAACTACCTACACTTGTTAATTCCACTTTGTACTGTATGTTAGTATATTTCTACTTCTTGTAATCAGAAGAGATGAAAGACGGTAGCTAGATTCCCCACAGCCGGAAATGTCATTGCCGGAAGCTTCACATCTTGAGCTAAACTTTATCCTCTCTCGGGGTCTTCTTTAAAAAGTGTTGCCCTGGAAACGTAAGCCTCACATATTACTGTATTTCTTCCATAATGCGAAACTTTCAGTCTATCAGGGAAGAGGGATTGACGGTTTGGTCATTCTCAATAAGGGGGTGCTGATCACAACAAACAAGCTCTAAGACTGAGCTCTGGTCTGGAGATAGGAATCATGTCAGCTTTTCCCTCAGATCCTGGCAAAGTGCTTGGCCTCTGGCAAACGCACAGCAGCTTAAAAGATTAGTTGAAAATAGAGAAGACGACCGAAGAGGGATAGTTGTCACTGATGCTTCATAAGAGTTCGCTGGACGACCTTTAAATAAACAATGACCCCAGGGGCTGTCTCGTGTTTTCTTCTCCTTTTCATCATCGGCAAAGTTTAGGTAAAGCAAGGAAGGTTTCATAATGAAATATTAAGCCACAGGTCAGAAACTTTCTACTTGAGAAAACTTTCTTTAAGCATCGAAGCAAGCTGATATTAAACAAGGCTTTGCTGTTCATCTCCACTTTTCCTACCTTTAGTACATAGAGAGGACAAGGTGGTCCTTGAAAACAGAAGAGTAATCTGGGATGTCCTGCAAATGGCATAGTCACGATTAATTGTTTTAGAGCTTTAATGTTCTCCGCTTATAAGACCTTTGATCTAGGCTGGGAAAAGGTAGCAACAAGTTTTTGTAGTATTCTTAGCTCCTCAGTGCAGTCTCATGTTCTAAAATTATGGCTCCAAAATTACTAGCACGGAATTTAGGACACTGATGAGATTTTAGGTCATTCCTCCCTCCCTGATTTAGAATTCTTTCTCTAAGAGATAGCAGCAGCACAGATTTCTGGAAGAGGGGAGATAGTCTGGGCTGGACTTTAGGTACGGGTGTGTAAAAAGTGAACACCACTCTCTACAAAAATAAAGTTTATGTTTATCCAAAGATCAGTCTTATTTATGTCTGTTGATTGAATCAAGAGCCACTGATTTTAGGAATGTGGGCTCAAAACCGCACCAGGGGATGGCATAAGGAAACAAAAGAAAATACGGCATCTCAGCCAACCCAGGTTGATGAGTAATGATCTACCCGTGACCGCACATACTTGGATATGATAGACTGAAAAATGTAACTTGGCAACCCAAACAGAATACATTTTATAAAATGATAGAATTTTATTTGCTTTCCAAAGGGCTTTCAACTTCAAAAGCTTATGGGGTCGGGGGTGGCAGATAGAGGCGGGCAAGGGAAGCACGTCATTGAAGAAGATTCAATGAGTCAAAGGAAAGTCTTTGAAAATCTCGCAATGTGATAGAGCCGACCCACACGGTAATAGGCTTCTGGGGACATTTTCTGGATTCTAAATTCTCTGTAATGCAAGGGGCCCAGGTGTTTTTAGGATACTGACTCCATAAGGCCAGAAGACGCAGAGTTGGTGAGATACTTCAGGGCCAATGACAAGAGGTGATGAGAGAGTCCACAAACATCAGAGGTTCAGACTACTTTAGTGGCTCTGGTGGTGGTATGAGTGGCCTAGATGAGTTTGTTTCAGTGCATTCTGGTGGAAGGGATAGTGGAAGAAAAGAAATAGTAGCTGACTGTGGCCGGTTCCTCCCCCTTCTTCCTCTAGGAGTAAAAGCGGAACAGAAGGCATCAGTATAAAGCTGAACCACAGCAGGACGGCGGCTATCTTAGCTAAATTATAGAGAAATCTTAAGGTCTTTTGGAATGACAGCATCACTAGCTTAATTTAACACGATCACTTCTCTAGCCAATAAAAGAATTAAGTTTGTTTCTGGCTCGGCCACTCGGGAATTTTCTACCATGAGTACCCATTGGTCAGGTAGCAACGAACCTGCCCACCTTGAGGCGTGTCTGTCTTTAAGACAAAGCTCTGTCGTCGTTCCTATTCAAGAACCAGTTATTCCATCTCTGATGACTTAGCTGTGACTCTGATTTCTGGCTACGATGGTAGGTTGAATAAACTCTCTAGACACCTAGGAAGAAGCCCTTTGACATCCCTGCTTCTGACTTCTATTTCTATGTGCAGGGACAGGGAAATCTAATTGAATGAATGGTAGAATTTCAACACTTGGGTGGGTTCATGAATTTGTGATGCCTAACCCAGTAGGTCCTCTGCTGACTATGAAGCATCGGTCTACGTTGACTCAGTATCCCTGAAAAGGTGGGGTGACGACTGGGTGGAAGGGGAATTTGTTGAGCACCTACTAAGTTCTAGCCCGCTATCTAGAGGATTCATTTGAATTATCTCCATTACTCCTCATGACAATTC
This sequence comes from Prionailurus bengalensis, assembly GCF_016509475.1. Lineage (NCBI taxonomy): Eukaryota > Metazoa > Chordata > Mammalia > Carnivora > Felidae > Prionailurus > Prionailurus bengalensis. The sequence goes on along the minus strand of NC_057351.1, from coordinate 6,256,556 downwards.
TGGAAGGAGGTGGCAATTATGCTCATTTTTGAGGTGAAGGAAATTAGGGTCCAGGGTAGTTAGGTAACTTGCTAAAGGTAACAGCGCCTCAGCACGAAAGAGCTGGAAATGGAACCAAGGTTTGTTTTGTTTCTTTGTTCATCCACCCCCTCATTCATTCCCTCCCTCGGTCATAGACCTACTCTGTGCCGGGAACTGCGGACACTGCAGTATATGTTTGCGGGGACAAGGTTTTGCCCTCATGGCCTTTCTATTCAGGGGAGGGGGACAGACAACATTAGCAGCAACTCAACCTCCAGCTGAAATCCTCACACTGCTTTTTCCATGCCACCTAGAATCGTCGCTTGTTTTGTCACACCCAGAGAACACGTGTGGTCGTCGATGGCACACACACCTGTATGTCTAAGTTAGCAGGAAATACGTGCTACCTGCAAAATATATGCACGCTAAGGGGACAGAGAGGAACTGGGTTGAGGCGGACGTGATAGTGTAGACAGGGTGGCGGGAAAGTTGTCTCTGAGGGAGAGACAGCTGAGTTGAGATCTCACTTGAAGCTGTCTGCAAAGACTGGAGGTAAGGCCATGCCAGGCAGGATGCGCCCAGCATGCCATTATTCCCCTATGAGAATAACAAGCTCAGTGTGTGCAAAAGCACGGCCAAAGCTAGAGCGGCCAAGAATTGTGAGCGAGGAGGAAAGTGTGGGAGTCACAGCCGGGGAACGACAGGCCGGGGTATGGTACGTAGGGTTTTTATAAACCATTGTAAGGAGTTCAAATCGTATTCTGAGTGCGATGGGGAATCAGGAGTGTTTGAGGCTGAGAGGCACAGTCTGATGTCTGGTTTCGAAGGATCGTAGTCTGCCTGTCCTCCGAGGACTTGGCTCCAGGGAAATGGGAGCAGGGAACTAGTCAGGAGGTCATTGCTGCAAACCTGGGGGGTGATCATGGTGTGAACTGGGCGGGTATCAGGAAAATGGAAAGTGGTGAGATTCCTGATGGATTCTCACTTCCCCATGTGCTGCTTTCCGCAGCATCGTCTCCTAGGAAGGGAGAGAGCTCGCTCGTCCACTCTGGGCCTCCTCTTTGCCTCTTGGGGACTCACACTCCTCTGTCTTCATGGGGGACAGGTGGAGGCAGGGACCGGGGCCAGGAGGAGAACTGGCCTCACCCTTTGTGGGCATGAGGCAACTCGGGGCCCAGGCAGACCCTGATATTTTCATAAATCATCGTCCTCTCATCCCGCATCAGATATCACTGCACTTGACTCGAGATTTTGGGAGATGACACTTGTCGAAACATTTTGCATAGTTGTAACTTCCAGATCTGTTGGCAGGCCTGCACATCTAAGCCTTTATCTGCACTGTGATTTCCAGACAGACCGAGAGAGCCCTTAGATTAGAGCTTTCCCGGCACCCGGGGCTCTGAACCAGTCATTGCTGGCCCGAGAATGGAATGTGCTCATTAACAGAGAAAATTGGAAACGGGGTGGCACTTTTCCATTAGTGCTTTTCTTTCTGAAGCATTAATGGATAGACCTTGCTCCTGCTCCAGAAGCTATTAATAATCCTCCCTTTGGTTCCCAAACACGGTCCTACTGACCCAGCATCTGTGGAGCGTGAGCTTTAAAAAAAGTTTTTAATTGTTTGGACAGTGCCGGTGATGGATATTATAACAATCAAAGTTATTTTGGTTCTGAGTAACAGAAACCTACCTCCACTAATTTAAACCAAGATAATAAATAAATAAGCCCCTGGCAATTTGCTCTACAAGCATATTTTGTGTAACCAAAGGATAGAGTTGCAATTACCATCAGGAATCCAGGCAATTTCTTTTTCTCAGCCCAGATTATCACTGAAAGTTGGCCCACTTCTCAGCAATGGGACCAAACTCGGTAGATGAGCCTCCCTGGGGAGGAGACCTTTGTGACCATGTTGCCACCAGACTTTCCTTTAATAAGCAATAGGCAGTGTGACGAACAGTCCAGGTTTGCCTGGGATCATCCTGGTTTGAATATTCAAAGTCCTATATCCAGGTAACTAGGAAGGCTGGTCGTCCCCCGTGGGGCCATATGCATGTGGGAATAGCACAGAGTGGATGTTGAGAGTTCAGGTTCAAGATCAAAGGAATCGGGACCAGGAAAGAGACCCATTTTGAGTCTAAATAGGAACTTCCCAGTTAGTCTCCCGGTCTTCTCTAGTTTGAATTCAACCAGTGCCTAGATTTTCAGAGATAATTTGGCCAGTTATGTTAGAAACATGTAGACCTGACCGACACCTTGGATGTATTTTCACCATTATTGTGTTCTCCCCACTGTAACATTTGTAGTGCTTCGCCCCCCCCCCCCCAAACGAGAGACAGTTCATTACCAAGCAGAGTCTGGACATGAAGTGGATCCTGGTTGAAGTGGGACCTTTGGGGTTGAGACTATTTCTAACTGTGTATACCTCTACACGTTCTCCAGTCTTTGGATTTGCCAGAATGGTGCTTGCGGAGTTTCAGATGCCTCTCTTCTCTTGTTCATTTAGAAATCGATTTACGAAAGCAGGTGTATGTTTAAAGGACACAAGTAGCATGGTTGAAAATCTGATACCTGTGAGTACTAATACCAAAAAAAAAAAAGTTGCAAAAGTCATTTGGAACCCAGACACTTCCTGAGATTGTTAGGGTAATAATACCACAAGCCCCAGAGGCAGACATTGCCACCATAGCTTGACCACACAACCTTGTATGTTGGCTTCTTCTCCGGGTCTATCAGTGTCCTCATTAAATCCAAAGCTAATGGTGTCAAAAAAAAAAAAACCAAGAAAAAGAGAAGAGTGTTTATTTTAGACCAAGGCAATTAAACGGTTATGGCTTTTTTTCCATTTTAGCAACAGCATATTTACCCCCAGCACTATTTTATTTTGCCTCAGTTTCTTTCTATTCAGATGTCACGAAGAATAAACCCTGTACTGTGTTGAGAGATTCCTCATCCTTTTTCCACCTTCATGACCTTAGACCGGTTCACCTAAGTGCTGGCAGCTTCAGGTACCTTATTATCAAATGGGGAAGATAAGATTGTTCCTTTCTCTGGATTAGAAATGGATGCCTCTTGGTCTCCGATTCCCTAGATGCATCGTTTCTTCAAGCCACAGAAGCCTGTGCTTAGTATCGTAAGGCTCCTCCTCCTTTATTCTTAGTGTTATCAATTCAACTTCTGTGAGCTTTTCCAGCCTATAGACCTAGAGATCATTTACTTTTACGTGACCCCGCAGCTATAAGGATGGCTGAGGGATTAGGTCTCTTGCTTGTTTCCTGCATTCTCTTGTACAGCTTCAGGAAATGCTCTGAAAGCAAAACTTTATATTGATCATGCTCTTCCTTCAGTCTCTCCTGTACCGCCCTTCTAAATGCACAAATCGAGCCTTCTGTGTCTTCTTCCGTTTGATCACAGCCGTGACAGGCTGCACATCGTTGCCAAACCCTACAGTTCACACTCCAGTGATCTCTGGGCTGAATACATGATATATCTCAGACATATGTGTCAAGTCCTACTATTTTTCAAATGTATGTAGAAGTTTATCGGACAGAGTCCACGTGTGAGTTATGTATTATGTATTTTCTCCATCAATAAGTACTAAAGGATGGCTCCTTTTTGGGCATCATTGTGATGTACGTCAAGATTTCTTGTGTGGTTGGCTTTGTGATGCAAAGATTGGGGAACGCTGGCCGACAGCAAGACTCGGCCAAGAGCAGTGTGCCAGCCAGACCCAGCCCCTACATAGCCTGTGAATACAATTTTGTTGGCAGGTGGGAATTGTACCACTGAACCACCCATGCAAAATTTTGTTGGAACACAGCGCCATTCACCTGCTTATTGTGTATGGCTGCTTTAATGCTACGACAGCAGTGTTGACAAGGGGCAAGAGGAACTTTGTGGCCTGCAAAACCTACAATTTTTATCTGGCCCTTTGCAGGAAAAACGTGCCCACTCCTGGTCTCCAAGATAAAGTAAAATAAACCAGCATTTTAGGCCTCAGTGTTGGGCAGTTTCCCACCCATTACCACATTTAATTTGATTTATCTCATTTGCGAGGTTTTAAAATCTTGGGTCCCGTCTTCGTTGGGGAGCTTACTGTCCTTTCCAAAATATCATCACACGCTTGCCCTATTTCCATGCCTTTGCTTTTGTGACCCTCACTGTGGGGAATGCCTTTCATGTCCATTTTCCTTGGGAAACTCCTCGTTTTTCCATACAAATCTCAAATGTCACTTTCCTTGAGTAGTTTTCCTTGACTCTCAAAGACAGCATTGTTTCCTCATCTTGGCTTCTGGAAGGTATTAGGCACTCGACAGGATAAGTAATCCTAGAGTCATACAAGTTGACGTTCGACTTTCTTCTTAGCTGGTGGGGGGGGGGTGCATAGCAGGGCTTAGAAAGTCAATTTCATTCTGCTTATGGGATATCCACTCTCTGCAAAACACCATCCTGTGGCCTTATCATTCTGGGGTCTCTGCGCACGAGATACTGAGACAAGGACTTGCGGGCACGGAGTTTATTTGAGAGACGATCCCAGGAAGCACGAGTGACAAAGTGGGGTAAGCGAGTCAGAGAAAGCAGAAGAGCCAATGGCGGGCATGAATTATTGGATCCTTGCTGTGGGCACCAGGAGCTCGGCCCCGCTGGGCACTCTCTGAGAATGTGCCTGCTCGATCTGCCTGGGCACTTCCTCCCTGCAGGATGGGGAGGCTGGCGCCTCTGTCCAAGGGCTTTGGTTGAGAGTTTATCCCATAGATGTTCACCTTGCTTCACTCTACCCCCTTTGCTGAACTATGTGCTCCTGCGGTGCCAGAGAAGGCCCCGGGGAAGCAGAGTCAGACACTTGGGGCAGGAAAGTGTCCAACAAACACATCTGCGGAGAAAGCCAAGGTGAGGCACAGGAGCGTGGAAGAATCTCCAGCAACACCTGCTATGGGTCTGACACATAGCATCTATGCAGTAATGTTCCGTATATGGATACTTACAGGAATCGTGGCTTATTCCTTGAAAACAGTAATTGTCTTTAAATTTTTTTATTTGAATATACTTGGCACACGATGTTACGTTAGTTTCAGGTACACAACCTAGAGATTCAATATTCCTATATAGGTGTATCTACCTTCTGTCACCATATGATGACATTACAATCATTGACTGTATCGTTTATTCCTGTGACTGATTCATTCCATAACTGGAAGCCTTCACCCCCTTCACCCAATTTTCCCATGCCCCCCCCAACTCTCCTCCTCTCTGACAACCACTGGTTTGTTCTCTGTATTTATATATAGGTTTGATGCTGCTTTTTGTTAGTTTATTATTTATTTTGTGTTTTAGATTCCACATATAAGTGAAATCCTATGGTATTTGCCCCTCTCTGCCTGACTTATTTCACTTAATACCCTCTGGGTCCATTCATGTTATCACAAATAGCAAGATCTCATTTTTTTTATGGCTAAGTAATACTCTAGTGTGTGTGTGTGTGTGTGTGTGTGTGTGTGTGTGTACGCATACACATATCCCACATCTTCTTTATCCATTCATCTGTCAATGGGCACCTGGGTTGCTCCCATATCTTGGCTGTTGTAAGTAATTCTGCAATAAACATAAGGGTGCCTATTATCTTTTTGAACTAGTGTTTTTGTTTTTGGGGAGGTAAATACTCAATAGCGAAATTATTGGATCACATTGTGGTTCTCCTTTTAATTTTCTGAGGAAACTCCACGGTTTTCCACAGTGGCTGCACCAGTTTCCGTTCCCAACAACAGTGCATGAAGCTTCTCTCCACATCCTCACCAACACTTGTTATTTCTTATCTTTTTGATTCTGGCCATTCTGACAGGTGTGAGGTGGTATCTCATGGTTTTGATTTGTGTTTTCCTGATGATAAGTGATGTTGAGCATCTTTTCATGTGTCTGTTAGCCATCTGGATGTCTCCTTTGGAGAAATATTTATTCAGGTCCTCAGCCCATTTTTAATCAGAGCATTTGTGTTTTGTTTTTGATGTTGAGTTGTAGAGGTTCTTTATATATTTTGGATATTAACCTTGTATCAGATTTATCATTTGCAAATAACTTCCCCCATTCAGTAGGTTGGCTTTTTGTTTTGTTGATGGTTTCCTCTACTGTGAAAAAGTTCTAGAAAATTGTTAGTAGGTGTTTTTTCTTTATTTTTTATTTTCTGAAAGAATAGTTTCAGCAACGGTGTTTTCCTGTTTAAATACAGGCAGGTATAAAGAAGAACGTGAAAATGACTGATTATCTGCATACATAGGTAAACCCTGGCTTTAAGGAAATGTGCATGGTAGGGGCACTTGGGTGGCTCAGTCGGTTAAGCATCCAGCTTTGGCTCAGGTCATGATCTCACAGTTTGTGAGTTCAAGCCCTGCATCAGACTCTGTGCTGACAGCTTGGAGCTTGGAGCCTGCTTGGGATTCTCTGTCTCCCTCTCTCTGCCCCTCCCCTGCTCATGCTCTGTCTCTGTCTGTCTCTCTCTCAAAAATAAACATTAAAAAAATGCACGTGGTAATTTTTTTTAAAGTACAAAGAATATAGAATGGTAAGTAAGTTTCTGTGCCCCCTTTTCTTTATTCCCAGAGGTAAGAATTACAAACAGCTTCCTGAGTATCCATACAGGAAAATAAATCTACCTATCAGTATATTATTGGAATATTCTTTTATTTTTAAAGTCCATTTATTTATTTTGAAAGAGAGAGAGCGCGAGTGAGGAAGGGGCAGAGAGAGAATCCCAAGCAGGCTCCACACTGTCAGGCATGGGACTCAGAACTCAGGAACCAGGAGATCAAGACCAGAGCTGAAATCAAGAGTCAGACGTGTAACCGACTGAGCCACAGAAGTGCCCCTGGAATATTATCTTTTTTTATTTGACCCAAAGGCTCATCTTTGGCCACATTCACTTTGCTTGGTCATCTTTTCATATCTGCTGGGAAGGCTCCCCGATTGCTACGTGGTTCACTCTCCACACTCACAAAATCTAGGGCATAGGTAATGTTAGACCTGTTTCACAGGTGAAGAAACTGAGGCACAGAGAGACTTATCGAAGGCTACCACAGCCTAAGTGACTCAGACGAGGTGCGGGTGAAGCTGGCTAGTGCAAGTGAGAATTCACACCCTACACCACCCCACAGCATACTTCCCTCCAGCAGGCGAGGCCAGTAGTGTTACTACCCATCTGTCACCCTGCCACCTGCTGCCTTTCCCCCATCCTCCCCTGAAAGGCCACTGTCTACTTTTTATGTTAAAAAAACAAAAATCAAACAAAAAATGGAACTAATCAAAAGGAAAAAAGTCTCTAAAAGTTTAGGGTTAAGGAGCCAAAATGCTGTTATCTCCTCTTTATGTTTAAAACCTGTTTCTTGTATTTGTGACATTACTTTGGCTTCTTTTGATGATATTTTCATCCTATTCAATATATATCTAGTTTTGATGACATCTGAAAAAGTCGCTGCTTTCTGAACTTGAAGTTCCGCCTTCTTTACACAGAGCAAACCACCCTTCTCTTCTGTCCAACAAAAACAGGAAGCATTGTACTAACCACTCAGACAAAATTGAAAAATCCAGGGAAATTGTTTTGTTTCAAAGTCAAGTCTCCAATCACAGCTTCTTGTTTGAAATATAATAAGTTCACTGTGTAGGAAGGAAGAACTTAGTGTATTTTACTGAATTTAATCCATCGGCATATAATACATTTCCACTGCTTACAAAATCCTGAAATGATTCAGTTGCATTTGGTGGCAAGAATGCCTTAAAACGAGGCAGGTGATAACTATGGGTATTGATGCTCAATTGTTTTTGGTAAAAATGCTTAATTACTTTCTTCCAAGTGGCCATTTAATACTCAGGCTCCCTGCTCTTGCCATTCTTAATGGCAACAAAAGACTTGAAGGTGAATTTAGAAATACACTGTGAGGGGTAAGCAAAATTGAGCTCTCTTCAAAACTATGCAAGAGGAGTGTCTTAGACTAGAGTTGCAATCAAAGCAAGATTGAACATCTAAGTTGCAGAAACAGCACTGCGTGGCCCAGAATTCTAAAGAGTGTTCTTTGTTCATCGGAGCTGGTTTTGCTAAGGTAGAAGGTTAAGGCTAAAAGACAATGGAAAACATTTGAGTAGTGATAGCTTCAATCCAAATCTGCTTTAGTACGTGAAACATTAGAGTGTATCCATTGTGCCACTGAAACTTTTCTTGCAGTTGACGGTATTGTGTTTCATACTAAAGACACAAACAACAATAGCTACAATGATTGAGCTGCACTGTGTTTGATCAGCTAGCTTTCCGAGATGCCCTCATGACTACTAAGTTGGCAATACAAATTCCCATATGGAGTATATATCAAGTTCCTCAAAAGAAAGGATATGCCGGGTGCCTGGGTGGCTCAGTCGATTGAGCGTCAGACTATTGATTTTGGCTCAGGTCATGATCTCTGAGCGGAGCCTGCTTAGGGTTCTCTCTCGCCCTCCTCCGCCCCTCTCCTGCTCATGGTTTTGTGTGTGCTCTCTCTCTCTCAAAAAAAAAATAATAAAAAGGAAAGGACATGCAAGGGCTAATGTCTCCATGATCACAACAAATCCTTGGGAACCTTCCAAATCCTTGTAATATTCTAGCGATGTAAGCAGAAGTGAACTGCAGAGCTTGTAAAAGGAACAAGTTCATGGCTGGGATAAACCTAGTGCTCAACTAATTAAACCAGTTCATTTTACAAAGGAGATAAAGATCATTGGAACCGTGACTGTTAAGACCAGGTGTTTGTTGTGAGGTGGGGCAAAAGTCAGAAGCCAAGCTGTGGGTGGACCCTGGAGCCTCTGACTCTTGGGATTTTTAAATAATGAAAATTCAGCCTAGCAAATTTGAAGATTGAATCGACTTTATTCGATGATTCATGGATGGGGCAGCGTCCCATCTAGCAATAGAAAGGGGCTCCAAAGGGCTATAGAAAGGAACAGGGTTTTAAAGGCAGAACAAGGAAATCTTAAACAAACAAACAAAAAGAATTATTCTGGGCCAAGTCATGGGTGCAAAGGGTCTTATTAGGTGGATAACCTCACTGTAGTTGACCAGAGTGACCCTTTAATATTGCATTTTGGGGGGAAGGTTAAAACTGCAATTAGGTCAGGTATTAATCCCCTATTTGGTGGCATGGTTTAGCACAAGTGACTCCATTTTGGTCCAGTGGTTTTGGTTCCAGTAACCTGGAACCTGGCTCTTTCCCTGCCTTCATAACCAGAGGCTCCCTTCGCTGCACTCTGGATCTTGTGCTACTCATTATGTTAATGTTTACTTATTTAGTTTTGAGAGAGAGAGAATGAGAATGAGCAAGTGAGGGGTGGACAGAGGGAGGGAGGGAGGGAGAGAGAGAGAGAGAGAGAGAGAGAGAGAGAGAGAGAGAGAGAGAGAATCCCAAGCAGGCTCTGTACTGTTAGCACAGAACTCACATACCATGAGATCATGACCTGAATGAAAATCAAGAGCTGGATGCTTAACCACCCAGGGGCCCCTCATGTTTCTCATTTGTATTTGTTTATTCAAGTCGTGCCAATCATCCTGTCTCCATCCCCTCTGTCCTGAGGACTGTAAGCTCAGGAAGGGCATGGCCTGTGAACGTTTTCCATCTCCATTCTGCTCCTAGCATCGTGCTTGGTACACAGAACATTCTCAATAGGTATTGTTGAGTAAGCGATTGCTGTGGAGGGATATACTGTTTCCACTGAGGCAGGTTTGGCGAGGTTGAAGTATGGATCCAGGTGTAGTTACAAACGAAGAAGACATCAGAAGAACAGACAGAAGGAGCTCTCTACTGACTTTTGCTTAGGAGACAAACTTTGTGTCTTAGTTTGACTCAAGGTCCCTGCTGACTGCTAGCCTGGACTCTGTGATAACCAGCTTCATCAGCCTCTGGATCATTCTCCAGCGCTTTGGCAAGAACACATACAACTAACCAATGTAGCTGCAGGAGGGCCAAGATAGCCTTCGCCCAAAATAAACTTTGCCCAAAATAGACTATTGAGGCTGGAAAAGGCATCACTAAAACCCCTGATCCATCAATCCGTCTCATAGACCAGGACATAAGCCTTGCTTTCTCATTCTGCGGAGGATGAAAATAATTTTCTCTTTACCCTTCTAGGTTCTTGGCTGAGACCTCCCTGTAATAAAAGGCACATTGACAAGAGAAAAACAAATGGAAATGTAATAACATGTATGTCTTCTGTATATTTAGGAGATGCCCAGGAAACTTAAGTAACTCCTCTAAATGGCCCCCTGCCACCACCTTAAATACCACCTTAAGCTAAAGACAAAAGGTATTAGAGGCAAGGGTGTCTGGAGGGCTCAGTCAGTTAAGCGTCTGGCTCTTGATTTCAGCTCAGGTCATGATCTCACAGTTGTGAGATTGAGCCCCACGTTGGGCTCTGTGCTGACAGTGTGGAGCCTGCTTGGGATTCTCTCTCACCCTCTCTCTGCCTCTCCCCCACTCACGTGTACTCTCTCTCTCTCGAAATAGATAAATACACATAAAGAAAAAGGTATTGAGGGCAAAGGGAAGGCCAGCTGTGGGAGGTTACCAGGAAAGGCACATTAAGCAGTGGTATGGTTGTTATATAGATTGAAGTTGCCATCTTCTCCATGGATAAGAGTTTCTAGAGATTAGTCAACTTCTTCCTGGCACAAAGAGGGAGACACCCTTTCAAATGGAAGTTTCCCTTATAAATCTGATTGCCTGTTACAAAGGGTAATTTTTACTTGGTTCTCAGAGCCTTTTCTATGTTAGCTCTTTCTTAAAAACAACCAGCTCAAAATAATCCTTATGCCAAAGAGGCATATTTTGGGGTGGTATATTCTGCTTTCCTTCAACTCAATACATTAAAATATTCAGAAAACTGGAGCAGGAAGGGAAGTCTACTGTTGCCCCAATACTTGGTTTTCAGAAAGCTATTAACAGGGGCCACTGTCAGATTCTTCAACTACTCTAGTTCTAGCTCAGTCAAGGATGCAGGTTTGATAAGGTGCAGCCACACTTCGTCTGTGCAATCTTTCTTTCCAATGACTGCAAACCAACCTGGTTGTCTGGGTATCTCTCACAGTATTAGAGGCTTTCTTCAGGACTTCCTGTGAGTCGGATAGCCCCACCGTCCAAGCTTGTCCTGGGATTTGGCCATGCCCGTTGTTCTTAAGAGTCACTGAAACTCTGGCAGGTCGAGTTACCTATGACTAACTACCCCACTTGCAAAAGAGCTTCTGATCTTTCGCATTTTATTATTTCTTCCCTCTTTCTTTTGATATTATGGATATTTGCAAAAGCTATTGAAAATACTTTGACATATTATTTTAAACAGCTGAATGAAATAGTATTTCATTGCATGAATGGTTCTTAACTAACCCTCTAGTTTGGGTCATTTCAGGTGTTTGGGTCATTTCGGGTGTTTCCAATTTGCCACTATTATGTATTTCTGAAATGTGTTTTTCTTCGATTTTTTTCTTTAGGTTACACTCAGGGGTCAAATGATCAGTCATAGGATAGGAAAAACATTAAGGCATAGTAAAACCTTGCATTGTGAGTAAATTGTTCTGTGAGTGTTCTGCAAGACGAGCAAGCATTTCTAATAAATGCTAACTTGATAAATGAGCGATGTGTTAAAATATTGGTAATACGTGCTGCCCAATGTCACGTGGTCACAACCGAGCCAATGGTTCTTAAAATTCGCTTTGATATACGAGTGCTTTCGATGACAAGCATGTTTCTGGCGTGAATTATGCTTGCAAACCAAGGTTTTACTGTCCTTTAAGTGGTCTCAAAGGAGAAAAGTCACCTTGAATTAAGAAAACCGCACTAGTCTGTAAGTTCCCTGATGGCAGGGGCTTTGTTACATTTTTCAGACACTTGTTTCGTAGTGCATAGTATATTTTTCTAACACTTAAAACAGCCACATATAGAGGTATTCAATACATTTTTTTGCCTGATTGACGTATGGTTCTACTTAGAGTTGTATTGATTATTTCCAGATGAGCCTGGAGCCAAGCTATCAAAGGAATATCTACTTCCCTTGAATACCGATCTGTATCAGTAACACAGAAGAGGGTAAATCTGCTATTCATCTTTTTTGGTGTTTCTATCCCTGGAGCAGAAGGAAGTTGACCCTGGGGATATTTTCAAACAGAATCTTTGTGTTTGTAACCTTTTAAAGAAACTGGCCGCCCCTCAGCTTTTCTAGGTGATGGTGGTCATTTAGTAATAGTAAGTGTTATCGGGAGAGTGGGGGATGGGAATGAGGGCCAAGATCCACTCTTCTCCTTTACCATTGTAAATATTAAACACCTTGGATTTTAGATATTCCTTCATGATTTCTTCAATTACAACTGAATTAAAAGGACATGGTTGCATATTTACGACTCGGGCTTTGAACTAACTATATACACTCACAGCCAATCTCAGCATCCTTTTAAAAGATGTACTTCTTGGGGCTGCTGGGTTTCTCAGTCAGTTAAGCGTCTGACTTCAGCTCAGGTCGTAATCTCACAGTTCGCGAGTTCAAGACCCACGTTAGGCTCTGTGCTGACGGCTCAGAGCCTGGAGGAGCCTGCTTTGGATTCTGTGTCTCCCCCTCTCTGTGCTCCTCCCTGCTCACACGCTGTCTCTCTCTCAAAAATAAATAAAGATTAAAAACACATTTTTTTTTTAAAGATGTTCTTGTTGGGGCACCTGGGTGGCTCAGTCTGTTAAGTGTCTGACTTTGGCTCAGGTCATGATCTAGCAGTCTATGAGTTCGAGCCCCAAGTCGGGCTCTATGCTGACAGCTCAGAGCCTGGAGTCTGCTTCGGATTCTCTCTCTCTCTCTCTCTCTCTCTCTCTCTCTCTGCCCCTTCCCTGGTCTTGCTCTGTCTGCCTGTCTCTCTCCCTCAAAAATAAAAATAAATAAACATTAAATTTTTTTTTTAAAGATGTACTTGTTTTGCTCAAATTGCCTATAGAATTGTGAATTGAAATACTTAAAAATACTTTTGAGTAGCAGATCTTTCTCAAGACATCACGAGTTCTTAACACTAGATGGCATGATAGAGTTATTATACTATTCATGGTAGGAGAAGTGCACTCCAAAGCACAGAAATTTTGGCCTTGAGAAAAGTAGATATCTGAAGTAGGAAGATAAAGCTTTGATCTAGGTGTAAGCGTGACTAATCTCTGTGCTTTTAAAAATTAACTGAGTGTATATTATGCCCTTTCCCCAACTTTATTGTCAAGTAATAATGCCCATTTTGAAATTTAAATAGTCTACAAAGCCAGAAAAGTGAAAGTCCCATAAACTCGCCATCCCCAAATATTCACTGTTAACCTTTTGGTAAGTGCTCTTGAGATTTTGAGACTTTTTAATGCATATATAAACATGTATAGACAGATCAATGGAAAATGCTGTTTTGTCATGTGAATGTTACTGAATAAACCAGACACCTTTTATGTCACTAAATATATATCAACATTTAAAAAGTTAGGCTTATAGAGTTTTCAGGTTGTTTTGGAATTTTTACCGTTGTAAACAGTGCTGAATTTAGCATCTTATTCTCAGTTTTTAAAATACTTTTCTGATTATTTTCTCAGGTTAAATTTCTAGGTCAAATGGTATACATCTTTAAAATCTTGACACATATATTGTTAGATTGTCTACCAGAATTACTGGACTAGTTTATTGCCGTTACTACCAAGAGTGCTTAAGAGGCCCATTTCACCAACACTTATGCCAAAAATGGGTATTTTTGTTCTTTTAAGTGTTTTCAGTACAAGGGATGAACAAATTACACACCGTTGTTTTATTTTATAGATTTCAAATTACTACTGAGATTATATGCATCTTTTCCCTTTTGAATCATAAGCTTGTAATTAGCTGATTACTCCTTTGGATATTTGTCTTTTTCCATAGATTTTTTTTAAAAGACTTTGTTTTTCCCTTAGAGCAATTTTAGGTCCACAGCAAAACTGACAGGAAGGTGTGGAGGTTTCCCATAAATCTCTTACCCCCAGATATATAGTCTCCCCCACGATCAGTATCCTCCTCTAGAATGGTACATTTGTTAAAATTGATGAACCTACATTGATACAGTATAATCACCCAATATCTATACTTTGCATTAGGGTTTACTCTTGGTATTATACATTCTATGGGTTTGGACAAATGTATATAGAACACATCATTAAGTTGTAGTATCATACAGAGTACTTTTGCTGTTCCCAAATGTCCATTCTTTGCCTATTTATCCCTGCCCATCATCTCAACCCCTGGCAACCACTGGTCTTTTTACTGTCTTTATAATTTGCTTTCTCCAGATTGTCACATAGTTGGAACCATATAAAATGTAGCCTTTTTAGAATAGCTTCTTCCACTTAGTAGTATGAATTAAGGTTTCTTCATGTCTTTTCATGGTATGATAGCTCATTTCTAGATTATCAGTTATTTCTTTCATGGATCATGCCATTGAGGTTGTATATTAACAGACATCACCATACCCAAGGTCACCAAGGTTTTTTCCTATCTTATCTTCTGGGGCCATTATGGTTTTACATCTTGTGTTGAGTTTGTGATAAATTTTGAGTTACTTCCTGTGAAAGATATAAACTCTGCCTAGATTCACTTGTTGTACACATCAATGTCCAGTGGCTCCAGCACCGTTTGTTGAAAAGACTGTCTTTGCTCCATTATATTGCCTTTACTCCTTTGTTAAAGATTAGTTGAGTATATTTATGGATCTATTTCTGGGATTTTGATTCTGTTCCCTTAATTTGTCTATTCTTTGACTGATCACACTCTGTCTTGAATGCTGTGGCCTTGTAGTAAGTCTTGAAGTTGGGTAGTGTCAGTCCTTTGATTTTATTCTTCTCCTTCAGTTTTGTGTTGGCAATTCTGTTTTTTGGTTGTTGTTTTTTTCTCCCTCTTTATGAACTTTAGAATCAGTTTGCCAATATCCACAACACAACTTGATGCAATTTTGATAGGAATTGCATTGAATCTATAGATCAAGTAGGGAAGATCTGATGTCTTGACAATATTGAGTCTCCTTATCCATGAATATGGAATATCTCTCCATCTATTTAGTTCTTTGATTTCATTCATCAGGGTTTTATATCTTTAATCATATAGATCTTATATATGTTTTGTTAGATTTATGCCTAAGGATTTATTTTTGGGGGGTGCTAATGTAAATGGTAACAGGTTTTTAATTTCAAATTCCACTTATTTGCAGCTGTTATTTAGGAAAGTGATAGACTTTTGTATATTAACCTTGCATCCTACAACCTTGTTATAACCACTTACTAGTTCCAGAAGTTTGTGTGTTGATTCTTTTGGGATTTTCTACATAGGCAATCATGTCATCTGGAAACAAAGGCAGTTTTATTTCTTGCTCAATCTGTGTACTTTTGATCTCCTTTTCTTGTCTTATTGCATTGGCTAGGAGTTTCAGTACAATGTTGCAGAGCAGTGGCAAGAAGGGATGTTTTTGCCTTGTTCCTGATCTTAGTAGGAAAGCTTTAAGTTTCTCATTATTAATATGATATTAGCCATAGGGGGTTTTTTTGGTATATATTCTTTATCAAATTGTGGAAGTTTCCCTCTATTTCTAGTTTACTGAGATTCTGTCACGAGTTGGTGTAAGATTTAATTAAATGCTTTTCTGCATTTATTGATGTGATTGTGTGAATTTTCTTCTTTAGCCTGTTGATGTGATAGCCCATTTAATTGATTTTCAAATGTTTAACCTGTCTTGCACATCTAGAATAAGTTCCAGTAGATCATGGTTTATAATTCTTTTTATATGTTGTTGGATTCAATTTCCTAATATTCTGTTAAGGATTTTTACATCTATGTTTATGAAGGACATTGGTGTGTAATTTTTTTTATAATGTCTTTGTTTGGTTTGGGTATTAAGATAATTCTGGCATTATAGAATGAGTTAAGTATTCCATCTTCTTCTGTCCTCTGAGATAGATTGTAGAGAGTTGGTATTTATTCTTTAAATGTTTGGTAGAACTTACCAGTGAGCCAATCTGGACCTGGTGATTTCTGTTTTTGAAGGTGATTCATTATTCCTTTAATTCCTTTAATAGATGTAGACTTGTTCAGGTATATATTTCTTCTTGTGTGAATTTGGCAGTTGTAGCTTTCAAAGAATTGGTTCATTTCATCTAGGTTAACAATTTGTGGGCATGGAGCTGTTCATAGTATTTTTTAGTTATCATTTTAATGTTCATGGGATCTCTAATGATGTCTCTCTTTCATTTTTGATAGTAGTAATTTATGTCCTCTCTCTTTTTTTCCCCTAACTTTGCCTGATAGAAGCTTATCAATTTTATTGATCTTTCAAAGAAACAGTCTTGGGTTTCTTTGTTTTTTTCTCTATTATTTCTTATTTTCAGTTACATTGATTACTGTTATAATTCTCATTCTTTTTTTCTTCTGCTTACTTTATATTTAATTTGCTC
This sequence comes from Prionailurus bengalensis, assembly GCF_016509475.1. Lineage (NCBI taxonomy): Eukaryota > Metazoa > Chordata > Mammalia > Carnivora > Felidae > Prionailurus > Prionailurus bengalensis. Next base: position 6,240,060 of record NC_057351.1, on the reverse strand, counting down.
TTTTATTTCTAGTTTCCTAAGGGGGGGAACTTTGATCATTGACTTTAGGACTTTCATCTGTTTTAGAATGTGTATTCAATGCTATAAATTTCCCTCTCAGCACAACTTTTGCTGCATTCCATTCAATATATTTTTAAGACTTTATAATATTTTATATTCAAGACTTTAATCCTTCATATTTTCTGTGTTACAAATCTGTTCAGTTTGCTGTTTTCTTTTAATCGCTGGTGGTATTTGTTGTTGTTTTGCCAGTATATGTGTGTGACACAAAGATGTGTGACATTTTTACACTGTCAAATCTATTCATCTTTTAGGCTTTTGGTTTTTGGTGTTGTACTTTCTTTACCATATAGAGATTCTAAAAGAATTTGGTCTCTGAGTAAGAGACATATGTGTTCTTCATAGAGTAAACAAGTACTATAAATATTCCATGTTTATTTTTCTCAGCCAATTATAGATTTTTGATATGTTGATATATTTAGATCTTTGTAAATCCATTTCTATTTTTCACTACAGAACCTGCCTAGTTTCTTGTCTTTGGTATGAGGATGGGTTCGAACATACATACTGTACTTCCAACCTCAAGTTAACATTGAGAATTTTCACGATCTCTTCTCTGCCACTGTCTTCAACACATGGAAGCCTCTGGGAGTGCAACTTAAGGTACCTCTTCTAGACCAAGTCTTCAACTATCAGCATCTTAATTGCAGTTGCTTAATTGCATCTTAACGTTTATTAATTTTTGAGAGAAAGAAAGAGAGATCAGGGGAGGGGCAGAGAGAGAGGGAGACAGAGGATCCAAAACAGGCTGTGCACTAACAGTGCAGAGCCCAGTGTGGGGCTTGGACCCATGAACTGCGAGACCTTGATCTGAGCCGAAGTCGGGCACTTAACAGACATAGCCACCCAGGCACCCCTTAATTGCATTTCTTATATCATTCTTTTTTTCTAAACTGTTGTTCAATTTGAAGCTTAGGCTGCACGCTTTTCCCCCTCCTCAAGTTAATAACATGTTTTTAATGTTTAGTTTTGAGAAAGAGAGAGAGTGTGTGTGAGCATGAGTGGGAGGGGCAGAGAGAGAGGGAGACACAGAATCTGGAGCAGGCTCCAGGCCGTGAGCTGTCAGCATAGAGCCCAACATGGGGCTCGAGATCATGCCCTGAGCTGAGGTCAGACGCTTAACCAACTGAGCCACTGAGGCATCCCAATAACATCTTTAAATGTAGAAATCTGATGTTGTTGGGGCGCCTGGGTGGCGCAGTTGGTTAAGCGTCCGACTTCAGCCAGGTCACGATCTCGCGGTCCGGGAGTTCGAGCCCCGCGTCGGACTCTGGGCTGATGGCTCAGAGCCTGGAGCCTGCTTCCGATTCTGTGTCTCCCTCTCTCTCTGCCCCTCCCCCGTTCATGCTCTGTCTCTCTCTGTCTCAAAAATAAATAAAACGTTAAAAAAAATTAAAAAAAAAAAAGAAATCTGATGTTGTTGCTACTAAAGTAAATGTACCAAGGGGTAACGCTTACATATTTTTTCTTGTTGTTTTGTAACTTATCTTGAGAGAAATCCATGATGCTTTCAGTGACTAACATGCTGAGAAACCCTTCAAGAGAAACTATACCATTTCTCAATCATTTGTATATTCATCCATCCGTTCAAAATATATTCTTCAGCACTTACTAGGTGCCCTGAGGATATGAGGGGAAATAAATATAAAAATGATTTTAGCTAATGTGAGTATTAGAGTCTGGTGGGAGGGGCAAACATTTTAGAAAAGGCGCCATTAGTGCATCATTTGTAAGGATGGAAATATGGGGCCTCTGGGAGCATACAGCAAAGAATCCTGACATCTGTGGGGATGAGGAAAAGTTTAGTTCTGAAGATTGTGTCAGAGTTACCCAGAGGGGCAGCAGGGTTTCCATGTAAGGAATCATCCCATGGAAAGGATTTGTTACAGGGAAGGATCCTGGCATACTAGAGGGTGTGAAATGAGGTCATCGTGGCTAGGACAAAGTAATTGACGGCTAAATGAAGGTGGTGAGGCATACAGGGTATAGACTAACTATGCAGGACCACATTAAAGATGCTGTTCTCAATTACAAGGGCAATAGGAAGTCATGGAAGGTTTTAAGCTAGAAGGGTGACCTGGTAAGAACTGACTTCTGTAAAGCTCACTGTGGTATCGGGGACATCTTGAGAAAGAGCTGCAATAAATGAGAGGGACCATTGTGAGGGCTTCTGTAGTGGTCCAGCAGGGCAATGATGGTGGCATGAACCACTGTGGTGGCCGTGAAGAGCACAAAAAGTGGATGGCTTTAAGAGATGTTTAGGAAGTGAGATTGATGGAACAAGGGGATAGGTTGAAAATGGGTTTGAGGCAGAAAGATAGGTGAAGCGTGACTCTTAAGTTTATGAATTTTGCAACTGAATGGATAGTGATGTATGCTGGAAAGCACAGGCTTGAGACAGAAGAACACAAATGAAGTCCAAAATATGTTGCAGTGGAGAGGCCTCTGAGACATGAAAGTGGGAATATCAAGTGGGCAATTAGATCTTAAATCTGGAGCTCAAAGGAGGGATGTCGGCAGGAGATATTTGGAAATCATAGGCACACGTAGGTGCACTGAAGCCATGGGCGTGGTAGAGATCATATAAGGAGAAAGATGATGGGGAAAAGAAAAAGAGGCCCAAGGTTCAACCTCAAGGATATCCCACATTTAAAGCCTACACAGAGGACCACAAGCTTGGAAAAGAACCCAAGAAACAGCCAGAGAGGTAGTAGGCCATCTAGGAGAGTGTGGTATCCCAGCACCACGAGTAACCACATTCTCTTTTCTGTGATTCCATTGTTCCGGTCACAGCTACTGGACAAGGTGCAGGCATCTTACCTAAAGACAGCTGGCCTCTGGCTAGCTAGAAGCATGTTAGGTTTTCCGACACAAATACTGTTCCCAGCAGGAGCTCTCTATGGGATGGTGGGCTAATGAACAAATTGGATCCTCTGCCTTGGAGATGTTTCATGCCAGACCCACGGAAGGAGGGAGTGCTTAGAAGGAAGGGCCAATGACTTGCAGAAAAGGGCACAGGCAGAGAGGGCTGTTGAATTTCCATCATGGCAGAGCAGGAAACAAAGAGCTTCTGTTGCTCAGGGGAGGGGAGACAACTCAGTATGTAGAGTTATGTCGGATTCTAAACAGTCTTCTAATTTCTGAGCTAGATGTCCTTCTATGTGAAGCCAATCTGGGTGGCTATTTATGAGTTTATGTTAGCCCAGGTCACTTAGTAATGGGTCTTGCCATTCTTACTTCCACATGTATCCTATAAACAAACAAACAAACAAACAACGCCTCCCTACAGGGGAAATCTAAGTCTGTTCCTTACAACCTTAACTGCCCATTCTCTCACCTTCTGCAGGATCTTTTCCTACCCTTTTATTTTCTCATTCTTGTGTTTTTTTCACATGAATTTCACCCCTCCAGCCTCTACCAGCCTTGCGCTGATTATGTCCATATGTGTTCTGTTGATTCTTTTATGTACAAACTCCAGTAAGACTCATAAACCATGGACCCACTCGTCCAGCCTCTGGAGTGGTTTTGCATTTAAAGAAACATGGTCCCAACAGGATTTTGATCTTATCTCTTTGAGGGATCCAAACCCTTTGTCCACACTTACTCTTTCAAAAGTGTTTTTTATTCTTCATCTCCCTGAAGCTCCAGAAAGAGTCTGTCCTACCCCAGCAGATAGTGGCAGCACCAAGAGATGACAAGAGGGTGGGCACTAGCTGGGGTGAGGCAACGTCCGGAGCTGTGTGTCTGTTGACTCATCATAATCAGCAGTGCCCCTTTCCACTCTCAGAAGTGAGCCAGATCGGACTGATGGTGGGGTGCCTGGGTGGCTCAGTCAGCTGAGCATCCAACTTCGGCTCAGGTCATGATCTCATGGTTCCTGAGTTCGAGCCCTGCATCAGGCTCTACGCTGCCAGAGCCTGCTTGGGATTTTCCCTCTCTCTCTGCCCCTTGCTTGCTCATGCTCTCTCTTTCAAAAATAAAAACAAAACAAAAAAAGGTTAAGAATCAGACTGATGAAACATGGGCACCTCAGGGACCATGACTTCTGTCTCATTCAGCTATTCCATTCTGGAACAATTGGGCCAGTGGGTCAGTGATGCGCCTTCAGTTCATCGGTTCATAACAGTATGTGACGTGAAGAGCATGTTAACCTGGTCATGAAGCATCGATTCAGGGGGGAAAATGTTATAATTAGAAAGTATGTCACTAGTGATAAAATGCATATTTTTTTTCTTTTCTTTGAGTCTTAAAAACCAAAGGAACTGTATTAGAAAACGTCGTAAGTGCTTAGCATAACAGTCAGTACTTACCAAGCTTTAGTCTTCCTAAAGTACTTCTGACCAAAGGTCATCCATTGAGTTTTATTTTTGAAATGTTCTCGTATACCAAAAATTGAATGAAATTGAAAATAGAAGTCTCACATTTATAGGTCTTTTGAATGTTACATATATTGTTTAAGTAAACAGTCATTAGCCCCCTTTTTTGCTATTGTATTAACTCATTAACTAATAAACTCATTTGCCATGGTCTTCTGGGTGGGCGTTCTCCCTCGTTATAGTAATAGATGCCTTCTGTTTTCTTGGTAATATGGGTTGAGAGTATTGGATTCTCACCTCAAACCTCCTGAACTTGAGTCTCCCCACCGCCATTAATAACTCTGTGGCTCTGGAAACTTATTTAGTGGCTTTAAACCTTAACTTTTTCCCCTAGAAAATGGAGAGAAGAATAGTTCTTACCCTGTGAGGTGTGCGTGCATTCAGTGACAAGTTGCCTATGAAGCACACGACCCCGCCTGAAACTTCAACGCATATTAGGAATTCTTGTTTTTGTGATTGTAGAGCAACAACAGATTACCAAGTGAAAGAATATATATCATCCTAAGCACTTCTGATGCTGATTCTTTCATCATTTCACGGGAAACCACTCTGACTGTTAAAATTTTATATTCCCATAGTGGAGGAAAAAAGAGCAAAATGTCTCATCCCATTGATGGCGTAAGAAAATTCAGACTCAGAGTCTGCCTGAAAACAAAATTTGGCATCCCAGGATAAAACAATGAATCCTTTTAGGCAGATGGCTTTCTGGACTTGAGCAGTTCACAGAGTTGGCCCGTTACAGGCAGATAGTTTTATTGTCACGTTGCAATGGTTAAGTAATAAGGGAAGTCTTATTACAAAATGTCAGTCTTCACTTTGCATAGTTGGTCCTTAGAGACCGTAGTTGTCATAAAATACCCAAATGGAAAAGTTGTAGCAGAGGAAAACATGAGCAACTTTCTCATAAAAGTTGACTCCGTCCTCTGTCTGCCTCCCTAAATTGCTTTGTTGCAGAGCAATGGCTCACAGGACCTGGCATTAGCTGCTGTCATTTGTTGTTTCTTCACCAGATGAGAGAAAGTGCAAAAAATTGTACAAGCCTGTGGCCATGGAAAACCCATAAAAAATAGCTGAAATTTAAGTCAACAATCTTTTTCTTTTGAAACTCTTTGTAATAATTCATTTGCTCTATCCCAATTAAAAACAACTCCCTACGTCTCACGTCTAAGACATTTAAAATATGCGTGGCTGACTCCAGATGAACAGAGCTTTTGTATTCCCACAAGTTTTCACTCCGAGGATGACCTAATTAACATACGGGATATCATCACGGATGATGCTGTTTGGACGGTCTCCACAATGAATACAGCCTTCGTTTTGTCTGGGTGCTGTTGCGAGGGAGGGATAGATTCACGTGGGCAATTCTTGCCGGCCTTGACAAAAGTAGAAGCAGATGCCTACGTGAGGTGGGAAAGAATGGGTGGCCGAGTCAGTTAAGCATCCAACTTTTTGGTTCAGGTCATGATCTTGCGGCGTGTGAGTTTGAACCCCACATCGGGCTCTGTGCTGACAGCATGGAGTCTGCTTGGATTCTCTCCCTCTCTCGCTGCCCCTCCCCTGCTCACGCTCTCTGTCCCTCTCTCTCTCAAAAATAAATGAACACTAAAAAAAAAAATGAAGCCAAATACCTTATATACCAGGTGGGTTGCCTTGGACAAACCACCTAACTCAAGGTCACAAAGCTCATGAGGACTGGAATTAAGATGAAATCCCAGGTCAAAAGTAGAGCATGTATGAGATTGAAGAATTCATAGTAAACACACACGTATGTCCACCATGAAATACCACAGAGACTTTAAGGGGTGTCTGAAAAAACACACATAAAAAAACCACAGTGCGTGAAGTATCTATCATTTTCTTTTTTTTTTAAGATATTAAAAACTTGACCGATAACCACACTGTGAGTGCGCGTGTATCTCACTGTCTCTCTGCGTGTTGTAACTTTAAGCACTTTTCTCCTTCTCCTTGGTTCTCATTTACTCTTTGACCCACTATAATTTGTCTTTCTTTTCATCATTTTATTGAAAACACTGCCACTAAGCAATCACGTTCTAACTGTCCAAGTTGTATCGTTGACACTTCCCCTCTTCATTTTACTTGACTTTTCCACAGCATTTGACTCTCTTTATCAGTCCTCTCTTGAAACCTTTTCTGGATTTTTATATTACCCTGGCCTGGTTTTTCTCTTGTCTCTGAGTATCTTATGTTTGTGAACTGCCTTCCAGGGTCTAAATTTCTTTTCTCATCCTTCAAATATTGGCATTCCACATTCGTTCCTCTTGTCTCCTCTCTCTCTATACTTTCTCTAGATGGCTCTCAGGTCTCTCCCAGCACACAGTGTTCTGCTAATATCTAGCCCCACATCTCACCTCACCTGCATGGACACATCCACCTCAAGGCACCACAGGCTTTTCAAAGTTTATATGTCCCAAAGTGAAAATAATCTCTTCCTCCACCTCAACTTTCTCATTGTCCTATATTCTCTATTATCCATCAGATTTCTAAATCAAGAAAATCCTTCACCTCTGTATGCTACCTGTCATTCTTCAAGGGGAAATGGGTCGGAAAATGTTGGTTACCTATTTAAAAGTTATTCCTGACTTTTTTCTTGATAAGAGTACTCTGACTTTGTTTGTTTGTTTGTTTGTTTGGATGTGTCTAGATCAAAAGGATAAGTTATGGGTTTCTCTAGTCTTGGCCATCCCATTCATTTTTTCCAGATACTCATTTCCACATCCTCTCCTAGACCTAGGAGTGGCCCAGGTGATTTGCTTTGGGTCAGTGAGGAATAATGAGAATTTATCTGGGTGTCATCTTGATAAAGTTTTTTCCTTGGTAGAACTGGAGACATGTGCACTATGTCTTTGTCCCCTTTTTTCCTTCTTGAGATACTGACATGTGAGAAGGTGATGCTTGGACTGCAGCAGCCATCTTGATAGTATTGGAGAAAAGTCTTAGGACAAAGGCTGGTCCGGTAAAGACGATGGCACACAAAAATGGTGTCGTGTCTGTGAGTTGTACTGTACCCAAATGGAGGACTCCAGAAAGCTACTGGCAGCATAAGTGTATCCAAAGAACTGAGGGAGATTAACAAGTTAAAGTATCAATGTTTTCTAGCCTTGGTAGGCATATTCAATTCTGTGCACCAAAATGTAAGGGAAGGAAAAGCAACTCAGTGGAGAGGCATAAAGAAAATTAAATGGCTAGAAAGGAAAGTCTGCTAAAACACTGAAATATTAGCAGCTATTTGTTAAATAATAAAATCTTAAAGCCTTAATTATATTGTAGATACAAAGAAGTTTATTACGGATAGGCTATTGATCAAGTCTTAATGTATATTTGTGTAATGCCATAAGATAATGCTTCACATTTGACAGCCAGATATGTCTAACTTAAATCAGTTGTCTTTTCCCTCTTACCTATTTTCTCAAATGTTGTTAGGATTCAACATGCCGTTGCTCAACTCATTACCCAGACAGTGAATCTCAAAGTCATGTGTAGTGATGGTCTCTCCTTAGCCTGCATTGTCTACTAGTGTTACAGGTAATTCTTTTTATAAGACAACATTTTCTGCTTTTTAATTTTGCTAGTTTTTTTTTTTAATTTAAATGTTTATTTTTGAGAGAGAGCAAGAGAGACAGAGTGTGAGCAGGGGAGGAGCAGAGAGAGAGGGAGCCACAGAATCCGAAGCGGGCTCTAGGCTCTGAGCCATCAGCACAGAGTCTGACACGGGGCTCGAACCCACCAACTGTGAGATCATCACCTGGGCTGAAGTCAGACGTTTAACCAACTGAGCCAACCCGGCGCCCCTCATTTTGCTAGTTTGTGATTGAGTATATTCAAGTGGAAATCTTTCCTTGGTTTAAAAATCTGTGGAAAACCCAAAGGAAACCATGAAAATGAGAAGCCAAATCTAAAAGGCTAGAGGAATCTAGGGCTACCTACCAAGTAGTGGTAATGGGACTTGCTTCTTGGCCAGTCAATGTCACAGCAGCCCTTTAGAGACTCGTGAAGCCAGAGGTCACAATGAGACGAGAGGATCAAAAACTATTTACATTATGCCTCGGCTGAGCCATGTACCAGTCAGTTCTTCAGGAATCAGAGGGGACCGTTGTTATCGGTTAAATCAGCGTCTATGTCAGCTTTACTAGTAAGTCTTGAAAGAGCCAGGACGCAACGAATGCCGTGAACCTACTCATGTCGATCAGTGATCTTTCAGGATCTAGAAAAATGGGCCAAATTTAATGAATATACTCTGGTGGTGTAAAATTGGCCTGTGGAAGGCCACTTCTGCCAGGGCCAAAGAAAGAGCCATCAATGGCTCCTCACTGCCAAAGCAGGAAGTTGAGAACCTGACTTTGGCTCCATCCGTCTCCTCCCTTCCTTCCGGAATGGAGGCATCGCTGATGACTCTAAATGCAACCCCAGACCCTTTACACAGCTCTTCAGGAAGCTGCCAACACTGGATTGGGGTTGGCTTTCTAAGAAGCCCTGTCTTCAGGTTGATATGTAACTGCCTTGCAACTTCAAGCGCCATCAGTAATGAACTACTTGCGATTCTTGTTGCTCGTGTTGTTGCCGAATCCATCTGCTTTGTCTGAAATGTCCTCCCCACCCTCCCCAGTCGTCACCTGGTTGACTGACATTCAGTGATTTAGTCTCTTTTTTTCATGCAGGTGGAGGGCCCAGAATCACATTCTGAAAGTCTCTGGTGATGCTTCAAAAAGCAACCAAAATAACTGCCCCCCAAAACTATTAGGGTGTTATTAAATCAAAGTATAAACTTGGTCACTGTGGCCACAAAGTGGCACTGCTTGTGTCCTATGACTCAGAAAGTCTTTCAAGAATATATCACACATGGGGGTGCCTGGGTGGCTCAGTCGGTTAAGTGTCTACAACTTCAGGTCCAGCATGATCTCGTGGTTTGTGGGTTTGAGCCCCGGGTCAGGCTCTGTGCTGACAGATCGGAGCCTGGAGCCTGCTTCGGATTCTGTGTCTCCTTTCTCTCTGCCCCTCCCCCACTCACACTTCGTCTCTCTCTCTCTCAAAAATGAATAAACGTTAAAAAAAGTCTTTAAAAAAATCTACCACACATTGAATTTACTGCAGAACTACTTGACATTTACTTCTTCTCAAGAATCAGACCTCGTCCTGGGGCTAGCCTGAGCTAGGCACCTGCCATCATCCTGTTCTCTCCATCAATGCCCTTCTACCCTCGGCCATAAGCCTATCTGCACATGAAAATCTTCTCTGGGCTCTGTTCCCCTTTCCCAACTTGCCCACACAGGTCAGTAAAACCATGACCTCACATTTGGGCAGACCCTGAATGCCACTTAGATTCAGCTGAATCCCTCAGGAAAACTGAAATTACATGTCCTAAGGAATTTAATTCATCTTATCACATGTATAGCAGACTCCTTCCTGCCTTTAGGAACCCGAGAGGGAGTGAGGGAGAGAGACACAGAAATAAAGAAAATGGTTTGTGTGCGGGTTGAGGTTGAAGAATGGAACAGACCGTAAGACGGAGAAAGAAAGTTATTTAAATAGTGACTCAAAGCAAACCCCAGAACCTTTTAAGATTCATTGCCGTACATCACAATCACTTGGTACTTTTCAAATTCTGAATGCGTGTCCAGCGCTGTGTCAAGTAAGGAAGAACTAACCAGAAATAATAGACACATGCTTCTTAAGGAACACGATATCCTTGAAAATCCGATGTATACAACTGCAGCAAAGAATTCACAACAACATAGGAACAAGTATTGGCATCCTTGACCTTGGGAACCCTTATGTTTGATTAGCTTATTTTTGCTTTGTTGGCAGGGAGAGTAAGGAGAGTGACTTTTTCTAGGTCTGCAGGGCAGGCTTTGTATCACCTCTTCTGGCACTAATGAGGACAAAAACCCAACCAGTCGTTTTAAGAATTAAGCACCATCCACATAATTAAACCTATTGAAAAATACTTTGTGATATAGATGGATGTTTGTCCTCACTGTCCTTGAGTTGTGGAATTAAAGGTTACCTTTGCCTCTACCGTTGAAGAAAGACTTTCAAGAACTTCTGAAAACATCTGTTCTACTCACCTTTTTAATTTTAAGAGCCTATTCTCAGTGGCGTTGATAAATGACAGAGACAGAGGGAGAGGGATAAAGAGAGGGGAAGAGAGAGAGAGAGAGAGAGAGAGAGAGGGAGAGGGAGAGAGAGACTGAAGCTATTGCACTAAGTGGTGGTCCCTGTTATTCAAACTCTACTCATCAATTTTGACCCTTAGCGTGGACAACAATTAATGTAAAAGGCTCCAGGTCCCAAACTGGATGTGTCTCCAGGAAGAATAATTCAATGAATTGAAAAAAAAACAAACCATACTTTGCATTTTTTATGAACTGCTTTGGATTCCTGGAAATGTCAGCTATATATAAATAGAGTGTATTATGTCATTCTTCACCATTACTTGGATGGAATACAAGTATTTTACTTTAGCCATGGCACCACTGAAATCTCAGCCTAAAAACTTACAATTGCACCACAAAGTTTAACATATCCTAAACTTAAACCGCTGCCCTCCCTCTTAAATCTTGCTCATACCCAGTTTTCTCTTGGTGAATGATCGCCCTATCTATCCACGTGCTCAAATGAAAAACTTGAATCTCTTATTCATTCCCTCCTGCTCACTTTACCACATATTATCTCTCAAACCCACCTCCTCCTGTCCACCCTCATTGTTAACTACCCTACGTTATGCCATAGCCAGATCTTACTGGAATTAATAGCCAGTCACCTCTCATGTCTGTGGTGTTTGATGTGTCTGACCCATTCTTCACACCGGGGCCAGACAGATCTTTCTAAACGCGCTCCCTTGCTTAACATCCTTCAAATGGACACTCACACTTGGGCACACATTAAAATTTGCTTCTTGCTTGTATGGTTCTGTGGGTTTTGACAAATCCATACCGCTTTGTAGCTACCCCCCCGCCCCCACAATCAGGATTCAGAACAATTAACGTCGCCTTCAGAAACATTTCCCCAGGCAGTTCCGCTGTAGTCAATTACAACCCTTACCCCTTGACAACCACTGATCTGTTCTTCATCTCTGGCCTCCCCAGAGAGTCATATGACTGGGATGAGACAGTACATAACCTTTTACTTTGCCTTCTTTGACTTGTCATAATGTACATGAGACTCATGTGCTGAGTGTAACGGTTCCTTTTTATTGCTAAGTAGCATTTTACGGCACCGTAAAACTGGTTCATGCGCACCCCATCTGCTTAGTATGGTGGTTGTGAGTATTAAAAAAGCTTCCATTTGGTGGAAACTGATTGAAAAATAGAAAGCACCAGCCTCACGTCAACACAGGGAGAGCTCTTAGCACAGTGCCCCCCCCCCCCCGACCTTTTTTCTGTGCCTTGCACTTGCCCGTCCCGTTGCCTCCTGACCATATCCACTGGGATGCCCTGATAGCATCTCAAAAGCAACTTGTGAGAAACTTCTTCTACCTCTCCAGTCTCCCTGGCTTAGTAAATGAAAACCTGTCCACACAGGTGTTCAGACTGAATCCAGAGGATTGTCCTGACATCTCTCTTTCTTGGTCTTACCATCCAAACGATCATCAATACCCATTGACTCATCTTCTGAATTATATCTTGAATTGGTGTTACCACCATCTCTTCTCTGGATTACTGTAGGAACTTCCTTTGTGGTATCTGTTTTCACTCCTTCCCCTTCACTCCAAACCATTCTGCGTGGAGCAGTCAGAGGGACTGTTGCAAAACTCATAGATTGCTTTAGTAAATAGTGAGATATGTCTATAAGCAAGTGTTTTGCTCCTTTATCCAGAAGAAAGTCACACTGATTCTAAACTATCCCCAGTGCTGAATTTGTCTGCAATTAGATTTATTTAATGCTGTAGGATAAGATGTGCCAATGGGCACTTTTCCAAAATAAACATTTCTTGGAAAATGTTGCCAGATCTTTCCTTACGTTGAATTACAATTAGTTGCCATCTAAATTTTGGGAGCGAAAAGCATAAGAGACTCTTAAAAACTAAGAACAAACTGAGGGTTGATGGGAGGGGGGAGAGAGGGGGGGGGTGATGGGTATTGAGGAGGGCACCTCTTGGGATGAGCACTGGGTGTTGTATGGAAACCAATTTGACAATAAATTTCATATATTAAAATAAAATAAATTCTGGGGCTGAATAGGATCCTTGTTTTAAGAATAATAAAAATGAATATAGGGGCGCCTGGGTGGCGCAGTCGGTTAAGCGTCCGATTTCAGCCAGGTCACGATCTCGCGGTCCGTGAGTTCGAGCCCCGCGTCGGGCTCTGGGCTGATGGCTCAGAGCCTGGAGCCTGTTTCCGATTCTGTGTCTCCCTCTCTCTCTGCCCCTCCCCCATTCATGCTCTGTCTCTCTCTGTCGCAGAAATGAATAAATGTTGAAAAAAAAAATTTTAAAAAAAATGAATATAAAAATGGAAATCTTTTATCCTTCATCAAGCAGCTAGTAACCTATAGCCATGAGAGTAGTTTTGCCCATAAACATGTATGAGAAAAGTGTATATTTTAGATAGGACAGATATATCTAATTTAGTATCATTTAAAACACATGAGTGTTTCAGATACAATGGATTTTTTTAAAACCTCTTGGTAATTCAGGATTGTGGATAGCTTATACTATACTAATGAGGACCAAAAAAGAGGGGAAAGCATTTATTTTATAATTTCTGGGATTTAAAGTTTTACTTTTAAAAGGTCCTATACCTCCCCCCATGCCTATTAATTACAAAGGGTAAAATAATAACTTTATAGTACCGAAAGTACCTGGCAATAGCCATCTTAACCCATGTTTGAAGTTAAACATTCATTATTAATGGGACAAGTTGGCATTGAGTAGCCCCTGATATGATGCCTGGAGACAAACACCGTATCACCGATTCCTGCCAAAAGTGGAAACCTCAACCGAATCATGAACCACCATGCAAAGGCTAACTGGTCTGGCCTATGCTCTTCAAAAAACATCGCTATCCTAGGGGCACCTGGGTGGCGCAGTCGGTGAAGCGTCCGACTTCAGCCAGGTCACGATCTCGCGGTCCGTGAGTTCGAGCCCCGCGTCGGGCTCTGGGCTGATGGCTCAGAGCCTGGAGCCTGTTTCCGATTCTGTGTCTCCCTCTCTCTGACCCTCCCCGTTCATGCTCTGTCTCTCTCTGTCCCAAAAATAAATAAAAACGTTGGAAAAAAAAAAACATCGCTATCCTAAAACATAAATACTGAGAAATTGTTCCCAGTTAAAAAGATGTAACTGAAGGCAAGTCATGACCTGGGACCTTCTTTCCCCCCAAAAGGACCTTCTTTCTTAAAAATGAATTGTGACTGGGTGTATTTCTAGGAAACATACACTAATATATTTAGGACAAAGGGATCCCAGGTCCACACTTACTCTTAGACTTAGAGGGGAAAGAGTGTGTGTGACTGTGTGCATATGGGTGGGGGGTAGGGAGAGAAGACAAGATAAATAGGGTAAAATGTTTACATTTGGCTAATCTGGCTAGAGGATAAAAAGATGTGTGGAATGTGTATTGTTTTGTACTATTTTACTTGAAGTCTGAAACGAGGTCAAAATAAAAATTTTAAAGGAAAACTAGACATTACCTATTTTATTACGTTAGAGACATAGTCTAATATTTTCCCACCTGCCTGAGAATGATCCTTTTTGTCAGAGAAACAATCATCTTTCTCCTCTGTGTTCAAATACAGTCTGTTTTCGGAGGCTCCTGAGATTGTTTTCTTCCGCCTAAACCTCAACCTTTCGACTGTATTTATATTTGTACAGTTTAACTTACGATCTGTACAATGATCTGTCATATAACAATTTTACGTTTAACTGAATAGGATGATATTTACGGAAAATGGGTTCCCCTTGACTTTCACATAGAAACTTTGCATTTATTGTTAGCAAAAGTTGTGTATTCCTTGACTGACAAGGCGTGCAGGTCAGGTGCCAGAGAGGGGAGTATAGGGATGATTGAATTCGCCCGTGCTCCCAAAGGTCGCTTACAGTGTAGTTAGGGGGAGATAGGACATCTGTGTGCAAAGTCAGATGCCCATGTGTGAAATAGGGCAGCCCTGAGGCAGATGACTAACTTAATTTCCTACTGAATTAAAGGCAGTAAACTTTGGTTAGGTGTTCAGATTCCAATATAGGCTAAGCAGGTTTGTGGACACCCAAATATGGAGGAGAAGATCAGGGACTTCAAGGGCCAGACCAAATTGGACATTAACTCTGCTCTTTGCTGGTCTGATAATCCTGGGAACGTTCCTTAGGCTCCGCCAGTTCAGTTTCTTTATCTGTACAATGAAGAAAATAACCCCTGCTCTAAGCGTCAACATTGGCAGATCACCTGACGTAGACCGGGCATTTTATTCACGGAGTAGTATAGGCTCATGCTCGCAGCTTCCAGGCTTTTCGTGGATGTACTTGGAAAAAAGCATATGAATAAATATGACAAAATTCCATTCAAAACTCAAAAACTAGTTTTAGTGGGAGTTGTATACTTTAATATATTTGATATAATGATGGTTTGGGCTTTCAGAAAGAAGCCACGCCAACAGTATGTTAACATCTGTCACCATACATAGTTACAAGACATTTTTCCCCTTCTAAGATTTACTCTTAGCAACTTTCAAATATGCAACACAGTGTTATTGACTATAGTCTCCATGTTGCGCCCTGTATCCCCGTGACTATTTATAACTGCAAGTTTGTTCTTTCTGACCCCCCTCCCCCCACGTTGGCCACCCCCCTACTCTACGTCTGGCAACCACTTCTGTGTCTGTGAGCTTGTTTTCTTTCTTTCTTTCTTTTTTTAGATCCTGTGTGTAAGATCATAGAGTATTTCTGTCGGACTAATTTCGCTTAGCATAGCGTCCTCAAGGTCCATCCGTGTTGTAAGCAGGTGACAAGATTTCATTCTTATTTATGGATGAATAACATTCCAGGGTGTGTGGGTATAACATCTTTATCCATTCACCCAACCACGGACACTTAGGTTGTTTCCATATCGTGGCTATCGTATTGTAAACAGTGCTGCAATGGACATAGGGTTGCTTATAACTTCTTGAAGTCGTTTTTGTTTGTTTGTTTGTTTGTTTTTTCCAGATAAACACCCAGAAATGGGATTGCTAGATCATATGGTAGTTCTATTTTGAATTATTTATGTGGAAACTCCATATTAATTTCCACAGTGGCTTCACCAATTTGCATTCCCACCAACAGTGCACAGGGGTTTCCTTTTCTCACTGCCAACCCTTGTTATATTTTGTTATTTTGTCAGTGGCTATTCTAATAGGTACGAGGTAATATCTCCCTATTGGTTTAAAAAAATTTTTTAATGTTAGTTTATTTTTGAGAGAGAGGAAGGGAGAGAGGGGGACAGAGGATTCAAAGCGGGCTCTGTGCTGACAGCAGAGAGCCCAAGGGGGGTTGAACCCACAAATTGTGAGATCATGACCTGAACTGAAGTTAGATGCTTACCCGACTGAGCCACCCAGGCGCCCTTCTCCTTGTGGTTTTGATTTGCTTCTCCCTGATGATTATTGAGGTCGAGCACCTTTTTATGTACCTGTTGGCCAACAATATGTCTTTGGAAGAATGTCTCTTCAGATCGGCCCACTTTTAAATTGTTCGGGTTTTTTTGCTATTGAGTTGTGGGAGGTCTTTATATGTTGTGGATCAGATACATAATTTACAAATATCTCCTCCCATTCACGAGGTTGGCTTTTCATTTTGTTGATGATTTCCTTTGTTGTGCAGAAGCTTTTTAGTTCCATGTCCCACTTGTTTCGTTTTGCTTTCATTGGCTTTGCTTTTGGAGTCAGATCCAAAAAACCGACGTGAAGAGCCGCGTCAAGGAGTTTCCTTCCTATGTTTTCCTCTGGGAGTCTTAATGTGTCAGGTCTTCTATTTGAGTCATGAATCCCTTCTGAGTTGATTTTGGTGTAGGGTCCACTTTCAATCTTTGCATGTTGCTGTCCAGTTTTCCCAGCACCGTTTATCGAAGAGACTGTCTTGCATTCGTTTGTCTCCTTTGTCATAAATTAAGTAACCCTACACGCATAGGTTCATGTCCGGACTCTGTTCCCTTGATCTTTGTGTCTGGCCTCGTGTCACCAGCATATTGTTTTTATTTCTGTAGCTTTATAGTTTAGTTTGCAGGGAGTATCATGCAGTTTTTCTCTTTCTCAGGATTGCTTTGGCTCTTCAGGGGATTTTGTGCTTCCGTACACATTGTGGGATTGTTTGTTCTATTTCTGTGAAAAGTGCCATGGGAAGTTTGGTAAGGATTGCAAAGAATCTGTGGGCGGACTCCTCTGGGTAGTATGGACATTTAAAAATTTTTGAAAATCGTTAAATTCTGATTCTTTTTTTTCTCTAATGTGAGACGTTGCCAGCCTGGGGCTGATTTTCTTGTCACATCTGTAGGAGTGAGACAAACAACCAGCCCCAAACCATGGATTATGTGTGTTCAGACAGTAAGAGTAAGGGAAAGTTTTTTTTTTTTTATAGAAACTCCATCTCGTGTGTTCTGCTGTGTCCTCCCTCCAGCTTTGACTATGACCTTCAGTTGTCAGGCTTAAACGCAGTAGTTTTATTTGGCGATTGAGCCTAATTATAATGAGTGAAAGGCTCTAAGACGTACCACAGATGAGGTGGTGAGCCTTTTTCAGAAATGTCGCCTTCAAATAGACTTTTGTGGCTTAATATATTTGTGGCACCTAACAGCTGTGTGCTACTCCTAGAAACTTTAATTATCACACTGATTATGTGGCACAAAAAATAAGATGGGGGGGGGTAAAAACCTTAGGTTTAAATTGTGTATGTGAATATTTATGTAAGTATAAAACACTGTCAGTAAATACACTGATGCTATATTATTTAGACTTCTTATGGTGAGAAATTGAAAGATTCATGTTTGATCTCACATTATCATTTCCAAAGGGTAGATTCTTCTCAAAGGAGTTCAAATTGTTTTCAGTGACATTAACGGTGAAGTATTCTTTACATATGAAAGAAACCTCAAAGTGCCAAAGAAGAAAAAGGACAATGGAAAAGTATGGTTCCATTCCTTAAGGAACAGCTTGTATTTTTTAAGTTTACTTATTTATTTTGAGAGAGAGAGAGAGAGCGAGCGAGCAAGTGAGTATGGGAGGGCAGAGAGAGAGGGAGAGAGAAAATCCCAAGGAGGCTCCACATTGTCAGCATAGAGCCCAATGTGGGGCTTGAACTCACAAACCGTGAGATCATGACCTGAGGCTCAGCCGAGAGTCAGATGGTTAACTGACTGAGCCACCCAGGCGCCCCTAGCTTATGGTTTTTAAGAACAAGTTAAGGCATTCACATGTGGAAACCTGAACTAGTATCAGATCTTTGGAGGCCACATGTCATTTGTGTGGGTTATAGTTGAAGGATTTTAGATGCAGGAGATCTACACAGAAAGGGAAAATAAAAAAGGGATTTACAGAGAGAGACAGGAGTATTGAGATGAAATTTACAGGAAAGTGTATTGACGGTAAGCAAGGGCTGATTTCATAGTGCAGGGTTTTTGCGTATGTATATAAACTCAGTGTATGCCGTATAATGCAATTTACTGTGATTTTTAGAAAAATGATAAACCTTAATTTTTAGGGCAGTTTTAGGTTCACAGCCAAATTGAATGGAAGGTACGGAGAGTTCCCATATACTCCCTGTCTGCCGCAACCACACCATCCCCCATTACGGATAGCCTGCACCACGGTGGTATCTTTGCTACACTTGGTGAATCTACGTCGACATTGTTATTACCCAACGTCCTCAGTTTACATTACAGTCCACTCCTGGGGTTGATTTATAATGGCCTATAACCATCATTGTAGTGCACAGAATAGTTTCATTGCCCTAAAAGTCCTCTGTGCCCTCACTATTCTTCCCCTTCCCCCCGTCACTTCTGGAAACCAATGGTCTTTTTAACTGTCTCCATGGTTTTGTCTTTTCCAGAATGTCACATAGTTGGAATCACAGGAGCCTTTTGGGATTGGCTTCTTTCACTCAGTCATCTGCATTTCGGTCTCCTCCGTGTCTTTTCATGGTGTGATAGCTCATTTTTTTTCAGCACTGAGTAATATTTTTTTTTGGTCTGGATGTACCACAGTTTCTCCATTCTCCTGGATATCTCTATCTTCATCTCCACAGTTTATCCATCTCCTGAACGATAGATATCTTGGTTGCTTCCAAGTTTGGGCAATTACGAATAAAGCTGCTATAAACATCCATCCATGCTCAGGTTTTGTGTGGACACAAGACTTCAATTAATGTTGATAAATACCAAGGAGATTGGTTGCCGGGTCATCTTGTAAGAGTACGTTTAGTGTTTTAAGGAACCTTCAAACGGTCTTGTGAAGTGTCTACATCATGTGCATTTCACCAGCAATGAACGAAAGTTCCTATTGCTCCACATCCTCACCTACTGCTAGGTGAATATATATTTATTCCTTAACTATTTAATTCATAAAGTGAGAGTAGGTCATTGTATTAGACACTTATAGTTGAATTCTCAACATCTCTTTGACAGTAGATGATTCTAAGCCATGCACGGTCACTCCGTCCACCTTGCTAAGGTGAGCTGGTGAGCATGTGACTCAATTCAGCCAATAGGACATGAAGGAGGAACTACTCAGTGGGTGATTAGAAATGTCTCTTTCCTCGTTAAACAATTTTCTCGGAAGAGACCGTCTTTCTTCTTCCCATGGATGTTGTCTTATTTGGGTATGGACTGCAAACGTTGCAGCCTTCTTTCGGCCACGAGAAGAACCAGTGTTCGGTTGAAGATGATGCCGATGATGGCAGAGTGAAGGTAAGGTAAGAACGTGGAGACTCAGGATAAGTAGTGAACCTTTACGGCAGCCATATCTTCAGCTTGCCCTTCCCCTGAGCATTAGATTGTGTGAGGTAATAGTATTCCTTATTGAGATTTTTTACTATTTTTTGCAATCAAAAACATCTTGTGGGATACAGGTTTCTCCATTTTATGTGTGAGAAAGCTGAGGCTTAAGGAGGCTACATAACTTTCCCATGTTTACATATCTAATAACTGTCTGAGCTTGTACCTGAACCCTGGTTGATCCTGTTCCTTCGTATATTCACTACTTCTCATGCGCAAACAGAAAAATAAAAAATATAAGCTAGAAGAAGTAGTGTTGGTAACTTTTATTAATTCCCAAAGGCAGACCGTGCTCTGGCAATGCCTGTTGCTCTTGTACTAAATAATTCTCCTTTCTAAGTGAAGAACTAGTTTTGTAGCTTCTCGGCTGAATTTATCCTGTTTAGCTGAGATGAAACAATTTTAGGATTGATGAAGATATGTAGTGGCTTGAATAGTGGTCTTTCTGATGCCACCCACCCACAAAGATGTGTCCACCCAGAATCTATAAATGTGACTTTATTTGGACGAAGTGTCTTTGAAAATGTAATTAAGCTAAGGACTTTGAGATAAGATCATCTTGAATTGGGGTAGACCCGAAACCAATGGCAGGTGACCTTAGAAGAGAAGACACCTTCACAAAGAGGAAGGGAAGAAAACATAGTCATAGAGAAGACAATCATGTAAAGTTGAAGGCAGAGATCGGAGTTGTGCAGCCCCAAGCCAAGAAACACTTAGAGCCATTAAAAGCTGTAAGAGGTAAAGAAACATTCTCCCAAGAGCATTCCAAGAGAGTGCAGCACTGCTGATACTTTGGCTCCCAAAAGAAGCCAATGCCTCTAAAACTGAGAGGGAACAAGTTTCTATTATTTTTGAGCCACTTCGTTCATAATAATTAGTTATAGAAGCCATGGGAAACTAGCATGGGAGTGTCTTGACTTAAAGAATTTCCACCTCCTTTCCTTCCCTTTAACAAGAATTTGTCTCAGTGTTGCTCAGTGTCTCAGTTAACATGGTAGACGTGACTAACTGTGTGCTCCACCTTCCACGAAATGGAGTTGGCTCTTACAAGTGGTTGCCCAGCCAGGGACTATATTTCCTAGTGCTTCTTGCATCCTGGTCAAATGTGTATCTAGTTCTGACCAATGAAATGTGAGCAGAAGTGATGATTGTTACTTCTGATGTAAGGAAGCTAAAAAAAAAAAAGTGCTCTCTTCCCCCTTTGTTGAATCTTCTTCATTGGCTGGATCAAAAGACTCCAAGGTCCTAGCGGATGGTCCTATGATGGCATCGCCATCATAGCTTAGTGAAGCACATGGCACTGTAGAGGAGAGCATACTTCTTGAATAAAAAGTGAGGTTCTGTCCATCAGGAGAGAGGGATGGGGGAAACACAGTGTCTACTTCAACTGCTTGTTCTGTTCATACACTTTGTTACTGGAGTTGCTTTGATGGAATTCAGATATTAAAAAAATACCTTTCCATGGGATACATTCTCAGTCTCTTGAATAATAACTATAGTATTTAACAGCGATGTATTGCTCAAATGTTAATGAAACACTTTCACTACATACTGATGTACTTCTTACAAGAACCCTGTCATGTAGCTAAAATCAGCTGAGCTAATGTTATAAATTAATAAATTTGATTTCTAATCCATAGTTCCCTTTGCAAGTTTACTCCTATTTATAAATGGGAATTCTTACCTCCATCTGGGAGACACAAACTTATCAATCTTGGTAAACATGTCCTTTTTTTTTTTGGCTACCCAGTATACCTTTTCCTTTCTTTTCGCGAATGCTAAATAGTTTATGCTAATCTAATGGGGCCAGGACTTCCACTATTCTCAGCCTGAGTGCTTCAACTGGAGTTGACACTTTTTCCCATTCTAGGGACGGAGAAATGTCTCATACTGGCCAATGAAAAATAACATTCCTCTAACACGTGACACAATATGGGCCAGTGAGAGGTCCAGAGCTTTCATTGCATAGGGAGAAGTGGAAGAAACCACTCAGGACATCCAAGATGCTAACCATGTGGTGTCTGAGAGAAAAGCCTACAGTGCTGGTATAGCTGATGGTGGGGGAGTATAGTGTGGATCTCCATAAAGCTCCAAGTTTCTGTTCTTCCCTTCTGTTTACAGAGAATAACACCTACATTTTAATTTGGTGAATGTGGGCGTGTGTGTGTGTATGTGTGTGTGTGTGCACATGTGCACGCTGCTGGGGGGGCTGTTAAAGAAGTCTCTTTGGCAGGGCTGGAATTTAAAACATAGCTCTGTATTGTTTCTGCCTTATTCATATTTCTCCTTCATTATAACCTTGAGTCGGGCTATTTCAGATATTGGGTTATGGTTAAGGGCTGTGAATAATCTTCACTGAGTTAATTTCATTTCTTTGGTATGTATATGGCAATTTATCCATCAAAAATTGGTTGTGCTGTTTCTGAGTCCATGCTGCTTTAGTGTTTATAGGCATTCATGAAATTTGGGAATACAAGTTTCCGTTCCTTCCAGGAAAGTGGGATGTTTTTAGTGGCTTGCTTTGCATGGATTCCCTCCTACCTGTAGAACCTGGAAAAGGTAGGTCCTCTGGTTTCTGCCTCCATATGGGCAAGTGGAAAGTATAAAGTGAGGACAGAGATGGAATAGTGTGTGGAGAATACTGTTTAATGGTATACAGACACCGGAAATCTTCACATCCATTTGCTCCCTGGTTAATGTGTTCTCATGCAGAATATAAGCTCCTTGAGCCCAAGAACCTCGTCTGTCCAGTTCATTTACTGCTTAGGCACAGCCAAAGCCATAGTAAACACTAAAGTATTTTCTGAAAGATCGTTGAAAGGTGAGGTGAATAAAGAATTCTACAGAAATTAGGAAATAATGCTGTGGTAAATTTCCTTATAAAGCCCAGGTTCTTATCATCCTTTAGCCTAATTTAATCGTATCAATCATTAGTTCTTACCAGCACGGGCCTGGTTATTTTACATATTATTGTGTTGGTTTATTCATTCAACAAATGATCACTGGGCGCTTACAAAGTGTTAGCTGGGGGTGGTCAAGTCCCCCTATGGGAGCATTGGAAGATGCGTTTGTTGTTGTTACAATGCTGGAATCTAGTGGGTGGGGACCAAGCATGCTAAATGTCTTGTAATCTGTTCTTCTATAATGGACATGGACGTTTTAGTCATTATGAACATTGGGTACTTGTCTCGTGGTGACAGTCCTTTCTTGGGGCATGTGTACGAGAGTTTCTCCAGGACAACCAATGGCTTTCAAACTCTTTTAATCATAGCCATGAGTAGTTAATACATTTCATGTCACGACCCCGAAACACCCACACGTGTGTATGTGTGTGTATAACTGAAACAAAAATTTGCAAGACAATACTATACCCTGTGGTATGTATTGTGAGCTATTTCATTAAAAAATAATGCTGCCTGTAGTCCATTAACTTGATTTTCAAAAGCCACTCACTGATAAAAGCTCAGTTGAACAAGCAAAGTACTAAGGACACGCCTCACAGTGGAAATATTGGGTCTAAGGGTAGCTCATGTTTAACTTTTCTACGATGCGCTAAGCTATTTTCAAAGTTGTCATTCTAACCTACACCTGTTGAAAATGGACGAGAAATTCTGTTGCTCTACAACCTTGGTTTTAGTCTTTTTCCCTCTACGGCATGTGTATATCACCCTCTATGCAATTTTGTATCTTTTTTAATGTGTTATTTATTTTTTGAGAGAGAGAGAGAGAGAGAGAGTATGAGTTGGGGAGGGGCAGAGGGAGAGGAGGACAGAGCACCTGAAGTGGGCTTTGTACTGACAAGCTGACAGCAGTGAGCCCCATGAAGGGCCCGAACCTACGAAATGTGAGATCATGACCTGCGCTGAAGTCGGATGCTCAACTGACTGAGCCACCTGGTGCCCCAATTTTGTATCTTTTTTTTTAACTTAACGTCAATGTGAATAGTTTTCAATGTTATTAGTTGGCCTTAAAACCTGAGATTTTGATTTAGAGCATAATATTTCATTTTAAGAATATATTAGAGGCGCCTGGGTGTCTCAGTCAGTTAAGTGTCCGACTTCGGCTCAGGTCTTGATCTCACGGTTTGTGTCGGGCTCTGTGCCGACAGCTCGGAGCCTGGAGCCTGCTTTGGATTCTGTGTCTCCCTCTCTCTCTGCCCTTCCCGGGCTCATGCTCTGTCTCTCTGTATCTCAAAAATAATAAATAAACATTAAAAAAGGAATATGTTATCATATACTTGACTTTCCCTGGGATGCTGACATAACTATGCTTCCAAGATTTTTGATAACTCTAATGAGATCAGTAATTAAACTCTTTGACTAACCAATCTCCCACTGCATCCTCGGTCAGATGCTAAGTCTGAGGATTACAAAGTCAAAGAATGTGATCATATTTATGACCGCTGATATGCATGTTCAAATCGCACTCCAAAAAAATGTGTACCTGTTGATTTTTAGATGAATCCAGATCTTCCTGATTCTGCCTGGGCAAAATCAAGTTTAGCTGAACATATAACATTAAACAGTGGTGTTTTGTTTATGAAACATTGCTCTGAAATAGATTTGGAAACATGTTTTCCATTCTCCATATTTAGACCTGTAAATGTAAACACAAGTAGGGGAAGAATTTCCAGCCTTCACACTATATTAATTCATTTCACTTTAATAGTTGCTTGTCTCACTGTGGAGTAAAAATAACACAGTACTAGCCATTAGATGGCCTGACTTTTAACTGTCCCCCATCAAAACCACGTGATCTTCAGCAGATCATTTAACCTCTCTGAACCTTCGCTCATAGACTAGCAATGCTGAGTTCTATTCTGCTCACCTCCTAGAATGGGTAAGAATTAACTGACTCATGAGAGGGGAAACCATTGACACTGAAACTGATCAAAGGAAACAAATGAAATCGTAAAAAGTTTATGTGAATTTAGCCAGGAGATTTACCACTGGGACATGGGTCCTGAATAAGTAACCCGATACTTTATGGCTTTTACCTGTGAGACGATGCTAATGTCTTTCTTGTCTGTTTATTTTTTTTTTATTGAAAGATAACATTAAAGAAAGAAGTAAGCTTCCCATAATTAAAATATATCAGTGCCTGGATCCCAGCAACTTAAGGTCCTGACTTAGCTGGTGTAGGATGGGGGCTGGGCTTTGGTAGATTTTTAAAGCTTCTTAGGTGATTTCAATATGTAGCTGGGAATGAGACCAGAAATGTGCTGTTAGTACGGTAGCCACTGGTACATATGGCCATTTTAACTTAAATTCAAACGAATTCAGTGGCACGAAAAAGCTAGTTCCTCCGTTGCAGGCACATATGTGCTCAGCTATCAAGTGTGGCCAGGGTGGTGGCTGTCCTATTGACCAGCACAAAAGACCTTCTCTATCACTATGGAAAATTCTGTTGGCCCCCATTTCTCTCTTTTCTTTCAGTTTATCATCTCTGTTATGTTTTTTTGTAAGTGAAGTAAAATTTACATAGTGAAATACACAGGTCTTACTGAACCATTAGATGTGTTTGGACAAATGTATGTGCCCGTCTATCCAACACCCCAACCAAGATAGAAACATTTCCATCATCCCCTGAAGGCTCCCTCACACCCCCTTCCAGTCACAACCCGTGGTCAACCACTGTTCTGATTTTTACCATAGATCTATTTTGCCTGTCTTTAATTTCATGTAAATTACTTCATTTAGATTAAACAAGAAACTAATATTCATGCCTATAACAGACATTGCATTGTTAGGTTTTTAGCATAAATGGCCGATTTCAATGTCTAATGTTGATGAAGAAAATTTTCTAAGAATTTCTTTTTCTAAAAATATTTATTTTGAGAGAGAGCATGCTAGCAGGGGAGGGGCAGAGAGAGTGGAAGAGGGGGAGAGAGAAAGAGAGAGAGAGAGAGAGAGAGCGCAAGCAGGGGAGAGGGGCAGAGGGAGAGAGAATCCCAAACAGGCTCCACACTCAGCATGGAGCCCAAAGTGGGCTCGAGCTCATGACTGTGAGATCATGACCTGAGCCGAAATCCAGAGTTGGAAGATTAACTGACTGAGCCACCCAGGCGCCCTGCTAAGAATTTCATAGTGTGGACATCATTGGTCTTCATACATGTACAGCTGACGTAGAAGGAAACTTTTAATGAGAGCAATATTTTTTCCTACATACTCATTTAACCATTAAATGTTTATCGTGGGCTTACTGTATGCCCGGCAGTGTGCTAGATTCATGTTTTCCACTTACCTGTTCGTCTCCTGATATTTGTTGTGTCTGAGTAACACCTTCTCTGGTGTTTCTTTGCCGTTTTTCCAAATAAGATTATTTTAGGAGTAAACATTTTTATTGTTATAAAAAATGGAGAATGACTATCATTTACATTAAATATAAAGGAATGTTTTTTTTTAAATTTTTTTTTCAATGTTTATTTTTTTGGGACAGAGAGAGACAGAGCATGAACGGGGGAGGGGCAGAGAGAGAGGGAGACACAGAATCGGAAACAGGCTCCAGGCTCTGAGCCATCAGCCCAGAGCCTGACGCAGGGCTCAAACTCACAGACCGCGAGATCGTGACCTGGCTGAAGTCGGACGCTTAACCGACTGCGCCACCCAGGCGCCCCTATAAAGGAATGTTTTTAAAAAATAAGGGGGATATTGCTGGCAAGTCTGGCAAATCCCTAACTATAACGGCGTTCATTCTACGACGTAGAAAATGCCAGATTAAAGGTAACCGTTGTTAAGATTTCAACACATATCTATCTGAAGGCAAAATGTAGAGAACTCTTCAAAGACAGAAAAGACAGAGAAATCAAAGGCAGTGTGGTGAGCAGGTGGGAAATCCTGGTGGCCCACCGAGGTGGTGTCCCTGTACAGCCATGGAGGCTGGATGTCCAGTTGCCAGACTGTGTCATACGAAGGGGTGGGGAGACTAAGAGCAAGACATCCTTCTCCACCACCCTACAAAGAAACATACACACACACACACACACACACACACACTCCCCAGACTCTAAGAACTTCTTTGGTAGAAAGAGCTAGGATGTATGAAGTGTGTGTTTTGGATGAACAGAACATTTATACAGGTGACCAAAACTAACTAAAAACTCTAGGCTCGCCATCATGGTTAATTTTGTGTGTTAACGTGACTTGTCATGGGGTGCCCAGACATTTGGTCAAACGTGATTCTCGGTGAGGGTGTTTTGGGATAAAATTCACATTTGAATAGGTAGACTGATTAGAGCAGATTGTCCTTTCAAATGTGGGTGGATCTCACCTACTGGACTGAAAAACACTTAATAGAAAAAAAGACTCAGCAAGAGGAGACTTCACCTGCTTGACTCCATATACATTTATGTATATGTGTATATATACACATACACATACATACACACATACACACATATGCACACATACACACATATACACACATACATACACACAGGCACACATACATATACGCACATACACAATACACATATGCACACACATATACACACATACGCACACACATACACATACATACATACACATGCACACATACATATATACACATACACATATATACACAAATACATATATACATGCATACACACACACACACATATACACAAATACACACACATATATACACATGCACATACACACATACACACATATATATGCATACACACATATACATATATACATACATACGTACATATACACATATACACACATATACACATAAACACATATGTACACACTCACCTACACACATACACACAAACACACATGCACACACATACACACATACATGCACACACGCCCACATATACACATAATTATACACATACACACATACACACAAATACATGCGTACACACATACATACACACGTATACACAGATATACATACACATGCATATATATGCACACACATGCACACACATGCACACATATAGACAAATACACATATGCACACACATATACACAAATATACACATATACACACAATACACATATACAATATACACACATACAAATACATACATATATATACACATACACGTATAAACACATATATACACATACATACATACACACATACACATATACACAAACATACACATATACACACATATACACAAATATACATATACACACATATAAGTACATACACACATGTGTATACACATACACACATATACACATATACACAGACACACATATACACAGACACAATGCACGCACATATAAATATATGTATATACACATACATAGATGCACACATATACATGTATGCAAACACATATAACACACATACACATACACACACCCCCACTTACACATATACATGCACATAAACATATAGATACACACAGATACACACATACATATACACATATACATATACACATACACACATGCATTTACACAAACATGTATACACACATGCATATGCACATACATATACATGCACACATATACATATACCCACTTCCACATATGCATGCACATGCATACATACATGCATACATGTATACACACATGTGCATGCACATTGATATCCACACACACATAGACCTACACATGCATACCTGTATGCATATGTATATAGAGACACAATGTTGAAGCTGAGGGGAACAGTTGAATATTCTCCCTGCTCCCTGGCAGATGGAAACAGATAGAAACTAGGAGCATGACCTAAATTTACTCAAATATTCCCACTGGGACCCAGTGGGATTGTTGAAAAAACTGAGGCAAAACCCAAATAGTCAGTGATGATTTTGCACTGAGCACATAGAATCAAGAATCAAGGGTCCTGTGGCATGTGACTGAGTGACCAGGGGGGAGGTAAGCCAGAAGCCAAGCTGCCAGCATCCAGGGTGACCACGCCAACTCGATGGCATCAGAAACATCCACTCTGGCGGGATCTTGGCCACAGCTGGTCTCCCCCGATCCCGACCTCTCCGGCAGTTCAGCTGAAATGCTCCACAACTGGTTTCTGTTTGCCAGCAGGCTTTGGGAACTCACTCAATAATGTAAACAGGAAAATGACAAGATCAGTGCTGTGGGCTTGTGTCTCTGTGATCAAAGAATGCTGGTCATTTCTTATGGGAACAGCCTCTCCCTCAACACACATGATGGGATGCTTCGCAAGAGTGTACATGTGGATGGCATTTTCCGCTGTGCTATTTGCTCTCTGGGCCAGCTCTCTGCCTTCAAGAAGAGGTGCCTCCCACCATGAGAAGCAGGTGACATGATGAAAAGATCCCCGCTCCCAAACGTCCCCCTTTCTCAACAACTGACCACAGAACCTTCTCCTGCCCCTACTTTGAAATTCCAACCAGGAGTCTCCGGGTGTTAGTGACCTCTTCACGTGACTTTGGTTTTGCCTGCCCGCTGGCCCCCATGCATCATTACCAAAGGGTCGGAGAGATGCAGACTTCCATCCCAGCTTTAGCTGGAGTACCTATGGGGTCTTAGGCAACTCAACTGGATCTAGACCCTCAGTTTTCCTTCTCTGTAAAATGGGCATATCATTAGTTCTTAATTCACAGAGGCATTGGGAGGCTTAG
Organism: Prionailurus bengalensis; assembly: GCF_016509475.1. NCBI lineage: Eukaryota > Metazoa > Chordata > Mammalia > Carnivora > Felidae > Prionailurus > Prionailurus bengalensis. The sequence continues at coordinate 6,211,102 of NC_057351.1, read as the reverse complement.
GGAGGTATGTTTGCGAAGAATGTCTCACAGTCTTGCAGATGCAAACTGTTTGATAAGTAGCAGACCCATTTTTAATACCTTGGAAACCCAGAGGGTAGATGGTGTGTGATGGAGAGATGGAGATATTCCTGTTCAGCGCGGATGGAAGAAGCCTTGTGTGTTCAAATCCAGTTGAAGCCAGGTCCATTTTCACAAACTCCCACGTGCTTCTATAAATTCAATCTCACATTTTATAAAACATATTACCGTAAACCCACATCCTACATTAAAAACCCTTTTTGAAATGTTTTTTGGCCATACACTATTGAAAATATTTTTTATGACTGCTTTTTCTGAAGTTTTAGCACTGACCACTCATTTAGCTTACGTCACTTAGAAATTTCTGTGCATGCAGTGAGATTCTTTTGAAGTAATCATGCGATCTACAGATATCAAGGGAATACCATTTTTGGAAACATAATTTTTTTTTTGGTTAGGCTTCATAGATGCAGAAGTTTCCTCCAACTTAAAAAAAAATTAATGTTTATTTTTTTGAGAGAGAGACACAGAGTGAGAGTAGGGAAGGGCAGAGAGAGAGTGAGACCCAGAGCCTGAAGCAGCCTCCAGGCTCTGAGCTGTCAGCACAGAGCCTGACGCGGGGCTTGAACCCATGAACCATGATGAGATCATGACCTGAGCCAAAGCCGGACACTTAACTGACCGAGCCACCCAGGCGCCCCACTCCAACTTTTTGTTATGAAAAATGAACACACATAATGCTGACAAAATACTTGAATTTATACCTTTAGATGCTGAACCTGGATTTAGCAGTCTATATTTTGCTATGTTTCTACTCTATCTGTACACACAAATATATGTACATGTATACATACTGTATATCTATTTTTCCCCTGTTTTGGCTGAAAAGTTTGAAAGTAACTTGCCAGGTATCCTAACGCATCCCCCCTAAATCCCTCAGCAGAAGTTTCCTAGGTAATCGTAACCCTTTTTATCACACGTAAGAAAAGTAACATAAAATTCTCCAAAGTCATTCAATATTCAATCCATTTTCAAATATCTCTTGTAACTGATGTTTTGTAAAGGTATTTTTTTAATGCTTATTTATTTTTGAGAAACAGAGCATGCGTGGGGGAAGGGCAGAGAGAGAGGGAGGGAGACACAGAATCTGAAGCAGGCTCCAGGCTCCGAGCTGTGAGCACAGAGCCCGATGCGGGCTGGAACCCACAAACTGTGAGATCACGACCTGAGCTGAAGTTGGACGCTTAACCAACTGAGCCACCCAGGTGCCCCTGCAACTGACTTTTCTGAGCCAGGATCTGTGAGGCTCCAGAGTGACATTTGGTGTGCCTCTCTTCTTTCAAAGTGGAACCTTTTCCCCCCTCGTGACATTGACTTTTGGCATCACACTGGGGAGCAGACTCAAATCAGACCGAACCTGTGTCCGAGCCTAAGCCTGACCCCTTGGTAAAGATGGGCGCCCCAGGGCTGTCCTTGTGAAAGTGTATTTTCCATCCAGTACTTGTTATTGATCCTTGCCTAAATTATCACACTGGGGATCACAAAAGGGTGATCATCTATTATTGTCCTTGTAGTTTATTAACGGGTATTTCTTCTTTTTCTCTGTCTTTTTCCATCTAGCGATACCTCCGTAAATGCAACAATATAAAGCCGTTAAACTTAATAATAAATGAAACTGACACCATGTGGTACAACAGCACATTCTACTTTCTTTTCCTTTGATAGGGAAAGCCACCACATTTTCTCACACATGGTCAGCTCCTGAAAAATTCATAGCCTCCGTGACGCTGTCGTGCCTAGCGGATAAAACAGCTTTGACGTGGACTTTTTCTAAGGACACGGTCAGCATTACAAACAGCTTGACTTGGGTCGTTCAGCACCGCGAGTGAGGGTGTCGGCAGGTAAGGAAACATTTTGTGCTTAGGGGAACTAGTCTGCCTGAAACCCAAGGACCCGGGAGGTCTGTCTGAGATCATCTGGAGGGGGAGAAAGGGTGGGACACAGGGAGATCGCAGACTAATCTGCTACCTTCCCTGCTATGACTCAAATCACATCAACACACATGTTATGGGTGCTTCTTCACGTTAAAGACTGCGCAAGTTTTCTTTCTTGCTTTTTGTTTCCAAAGGTTTAAGAAGGATCGCTCATTCACTGAGGTCTTTCTTCGTTTATTCATTTATGTCAATCGTTTGGATGTCTACTCAGTGCGGCCCAGGGAAGGTTCTCTCTCCTCTAGGAGATGAGAGCATACCTGAACTTTTGTGGCCAGATAGAAAGCATCCTCATGTCAACGCTTGCATTAAGGGGAACCTTCTTCTTCTTCTTCTTCTTTTTAATGCATTTTTAAAATTTATGTATTTACCTTGAGAGAGAGAGAGAAAGAGAAGATACCAGCAGAGGAGGGGAAGAGAGATAGAGAGAGAATCCCAAGCAGACTCTGTGCTGTGAGCTTAGAGCCTGACGTGGGGCTCAAACTCATGAACCAGGAGATCACGACCTGAGCTAAAGCCAAGAGTCAGACGCTTAACCGACTGAGCCATCCAGGTGCCCCTGAACCTTCTCTTTTTGGGTCATAATTCTCCCCAGTCTCCCTCAAATGCTATTTATTTGCTTATTTATCTCACTAATTTGAGTCCTGTTTTGGTTGTCATTTGCTTTCCTGAGCTGTTCTTAGCAGCATCGAGGAATGAGGTCTATTTTTAAAACTACTAGCACATTAAAAAAAAAATTTAATTCGGGGTTTATGGGCCCTACTTCAGGAAAAGTGATATTTTGCCCAAATTGTTTTCAGCAGAATTATTTGCTCTGCGGTGGTTACAAACATGATGTAGGTTCAAAACCTTACTGTACAGGTAAGACGTGCTGTACCTTACGTCTCTCGTGATTTGTAGTTCCTTCATCTGTGAGATGGAAATACGATATCTGGTCCATATGGGAATAGAAAAGACTATATGTGATGCCTACGTCTCACTGAGCCCACAGCCCGGGGAATGGTAGCTGTGACTGTGATGTTAGTAATGACAGTGTTCGGCACCTCAAACAATGTTGTGTACATTTATTTTTATTAACAGGCTGTCATGGTAAAACTCCGAGGGATTTGCCTTGGTTTGCTTACTTCTTGGCTTTTTTTTTTAATGTTTATTCATTTTTGAGAGACAGAGAGACAGAGAGTGAGCAGGGGAAGGGGCAGATAGAGAGGGAGACACAGAATCCGAAGCAGGCTCCAGGCTCGGAGCTGTCAGCACAGAGCCCGACGCGGGGCTCGAACTCACGGACCACGAGATCATGACCTGAGCCGAAGTCGGATACTCAACCGAATTGAGCCACCCAGGAGCCCCTATGCTTTGCTTGCTTCTGATTTTACTCTGGTGCTGTGTATGTATCAAGTCCGGAGCTCCCGCGGCATTATTTTCTCCCTTAGAAATCTCCGATGATTTTCAAAAGCTCCTGGAATTCTGGAATGAACCCCACATTCCTGAGGCTGGTGCTCTAGGACCTCACCGGTGGAACCGGATCACTTGGTCTCCTGCAGACTCCTGCGGCATGAACCCACTCCTGTGGGCTCGAACCCACAAACCGCGAGATCCTGACCTGAGCTGAAGTTGGACGCTTAACCGACGGAGCCACCCAGGCGCCCCTCCGTGTTCACCTCTTGTGAGCATGGCTGGATGGCAGGGTTCCCTGGGGCACCGTTCATTTTCCCGCCACTCGAGCTAGTAAGTTCTCAATAGACGGTTATTGGATAAATAAATGAATGCGTTAAAATAATAATAGGGGCCCCTGGGTGGTGCAGTCAGTGGAACATTCGACTTGGGCTCGGGTCATTGTCTCGCAGTTCGTGAGTTCGAGCTCCAAATCGGGCTCACTGCTGAAGCGGGCTCCGTGCGCAGAGCCCGCTTCAGATCCTCAGTTCCCCTCTCTCTCTGCCCTTCCCCTCCTTGCCCTCGCCCCCAAATACATACATATTAAAAAATGATAATAGCTAATAGTTTTTGAGTGCTAGACACTATTTCTAGTGTGTTATGTACATTAGCTTGTTTAATCTTCGTGATAACTCTGCAAGTGATACCGTTACCCCGATGTGGGACCTGGTATCTTCCGTTGGGTCCCGCAGACTCGCCCTCTGCCCTGCTGCACCTGTTGTCTGCCCCCGGCCGGTGGCCCTTGATGACCACTCCGGTAGGACCCCCTTTCCTTCTGGTTAGTATGGGTTTGGCCATTGGGAGGCAGGGTGGGAGAGGGATCATTCGCGGCCCCTTCTTCGTGGTGTTGCCTTGGACAGGCTGGGACCCTGTCCTTCACCATCCCTGGTGGTTTCTTCTCAGCTTACGTGTCACCTGCATGAATAACCCATTTGTGAAGCCCTCTAATTATGTCTCGTATGTCACCCGTATCTCTCCAGGACTCTGAATGTAAACTGTGTTACTGGTGAGGAAACAGAGGCCCACGGAAGTGGAGGAATTTCTCAGGATTGCCATCCTAAAATTGTTGACCTGGAGATTTGTTATCTGAACCCGTGGCTCTGGCTACCACGTCGTGCACACAAGGAAGGGCTGCGTTTGGGTGCCGGGGGTGGTGAGGCATAGTGGATAAGCTCGTCACCGTTGCAGTCACAAAGATCGGGACCCCAAAATTGGCTCTGTAACCTAGTTAGGGGGTAACCTTGGGCAAAGTATCCTGCCTCTTTGACAGAAGTTCCCACATTTGTGAAATGGGAATATTACCTACCTTAGAATTATTACAAGGCCTACAGTAATGAGCTAATTTTTCTTTCTTCCTCTCCCTTTCCTTCCTTCCTTCCTTCCTTCCTTCCTTCCTTCCTTCTCTTTTCCTTCCTTCTTTCTTTCTTTCCTTCTTTCTTTTTCTCTTTTTCTTTCTTTCTTTCTTTTCCTTTCTTTTTCTTTCTTTCCTTCTTTTTCTTCATTCTTTTCCTTTTCTTCCTTCCTTTCTTTCTTTTCTTCTTTCTTTTTCTCTTTCTTCCTTTTCCTTTCCTTTTTCTTTCTTTCTTTCTTTCTTTCTTTCTTTCTTTCTTTCTCTTTCCTTCTTTCTTTTCCTTTTCTTTCTTTCTTTCTTTCCTTCTTTCTTTCTTTCTTTCTTTCTTTCCCTCTCTCTTCTCTTCCTTCCTTCCTTTCTTTTCTTCTTTCTTTCTTTTTTCTTTCTTCCTTTTCCTTTCCTCTTTCTTTCTTCCTTCCTTCCTTCCTTTCTTTCTTTCATCTTTCTTTTTCTCTTTGTTTACTTCTTTCTTTTCCTTTCCTTTCTCTTTGTTTCTTTCTTTCTCTTTCTTTCCTTCCTTCTTTTCCTTTTCTTTCTTCCTTCCTTCTTTCTTTCCTGTTGAAGTATAGCTGATATAATGTCACATCAGTTTCAGGTGAATGACATAGTGATTGGACAACTCTATGCTATGCTCACCACGAGTGCAGCTGCCATCTGTCATCACGGCACTGTTACACTACCATTGACTATATTCCCTGTGCTGTGCCTTTCATTCCCGTGACTTGTTCCTTCCATGACTGGAAGCCTGTATCGCCCTCTCCTCTTCACGCATTTCTTCCACCCCCCACTCGCTTCCCTCTGGCAACCATCATGTTGTTCTCTGTGTTTATAGGTCTGGTTTTGCTTTTTGTTAGTTTGTTCATTTGTTTTTTAGATTCCACTTGGAAGTGAACTCATATGGGATTTGTCTTTTCTCTGACTTATTTCACTTAACATAATACCCTCCAGGGCCATCCACGTTGATGCAAATGGTAAGGTCTCATTCTCTTTTATGACCGAATAATATTCCATTGTGAATATTTGCCGCATCTTCTTTATCCATCTGTCTATAGATGGACTGTTGGGTCACTTCCATATCTTGACTGTTGTAAATAATGCCGCAATAAACATGGGGGTGCGTATATCTTTTTGAATTTGTGTTTTCATTTTCTTTGGGTAAATATCCAGTAGTGAAATTACTGCATCGTATGGTATTTCTATTTTTAATTTTCTGATGAACTTCCTCACTGTTTTCCACAGTGGCTGCACCAGTTTGCATTCCCACCAAAAGTGCACAAAGGTTCCATTTTCTCCACACCCTCGCCAACACCTGTTGTTTCTTTTTTGATTCCAGCCATTCTGACAGGTGGGGGATGCTATCTCATGGTGGTTTTGATTTGTATTTCCCTGATGATGAGTGATGTTGACTGAGTATCTTTTCATATCTCTATTTGTCATCTGTACATTTCCTTTGGAAAAAATGTCTGTTTAGGTTCTCTGCCCACTTTTTAATTGGGTTTTATTTTAGTGTTGAGTTGTATGCCTTTTTAATATATTTTGTATATTACTACCTCATCAGATAGATCATTTGTGAATTTTTTCTCCCGTTCAGTGGGTTGCCTTTTTTGTTTTGGTGATGGTTTCCTTTACTGTGCAAAAACTTTTTATTTTGGTGTAGTCCCAATAGTTTTATTTTGCTTTCATTTCCCTTGCCTGAGGAGACCTATCTAGAAAACTGTGTCCGTGGCCAATGTTGAAGAGATTACCGTCTATATTTTCTTCTAGGAGCTCTATGATTTCCAGTCTCATGTTTAGGTCTTTCATCCATTTTGAGTTGACTTTTGTGTAAGAAAGTGTAAGAAGGTGTAAGAAAGTGACCCAGTTTCATTTTTTGCATGTTGCTGTCCAGTTCTCCCGGCACCATTTGTTGAAGAGACAGTCTTTTCCCCATTGGCTATTCTTGCCCCCTTTGTTGTAGGTTAATTGACCATGTAAGCACGGGTTTATTTCTGGGCTCTCTATCCTGTTCCACTGATCTGTGATAATGAGCTAATTTGTGTCAAGTGCCACCATGCTATCTGGCACATAGCAAAGACTCGGTAATTACCATAAAAGCTATCACCAAGGGGATTATTTCAAACTATGGGAAACATGGGGAAAGTTTCATACTAGGTACCTTCATTCAAGATGCTTCTATTCTCGGGGAGTGGACATAGATAGTGATCATGATAATGGAAAGAGCAGTAGCGATAGAACGAAAAGAATCCTGGGTGGTTAGAACAGACAGCTGCAAGCCAAGGTCCCCAAAGATAGGGAAGGAGCATGCGGTTCACGTTTCCTTTTGCGTTTCTTCCATTTTCTCTCTCACTGGCTTTCTTGTCTTGGGCCTGGCCGTCTGTCAAGTGTGCAAACAGCCCTCAGGCAGTGTGGTCTGAGCGAACCTATGGAAACCAGTGGGCTTTGGGGTGAACCTTCTTCCCGGCTGTTACTTTGTGTGACAGCTACCGTTGCTTTCTGCAGTGGCCTGCCCGGCCGTTCTGGCAGAGATAGATTGGTGGGGTGAGAGAAGGGAGAGCCGGGATGCTGACTCCAGATGATCCTTGGCTGTACCCTTTAAAACAAAGTCTCCTTTCCGTGAGGCAAATGATACCGTGTGTTTCTTCAGCAGCTTCGTAACCTGAACCAGAATTGTTTAAGACGGTGCCAGGAAGCGAAAAAGATCACGTCTCAACTGCGAGCTCTGAAGAGAGACAGGCAACGCAGAGTGAATAACGAATACCTTGTATGGGCACACATGTTCCCAAGTGTACATCTAGACGATGTAAGGGCAAGGCTTGTGAGCGTAGGGCATCCGTGTTCTTCCCGCCCCATCAAAGCTACAGATGGTCTCGGGATCCCAAAACACAACCCTGAAATTTGCCATCGTTCATTTGATTGCAGTGAGCACACGGAATGTCAATCTTTTCTGCTGTTACTGTTCTGTGGAGACGAGGATCCTACCCTTCTGCATTATACCAACGCCCAATGTTTATAACTGAGTACGAAACCAAATGGGATGGGTTTCGGCTTATTGGTTGAATTGATGCTGTTGTCAGTATTTTATTAGCAAGTCAGTATTTTTCCTGAGGACTATAAATGTAGAGTATTAGCTACATTCTGAATTATGATTTTTTATTTCTTACTTAATGTTGCCTATGGGGACTGTATCAGTTAGCTTTTGCTGTGTAACAAACTACTCCAAAATTGATGACTTGGAACCAACAGTCCTTTTATTTGTTCACAATTCTATGCGTCAACAGTTTAGGCTCAGCTCGGTTGGGATGAGTGTCTTCCTGGTTATTCTGGCTGGGCTCACTCACGTTTGTCATCAACCAGGGGCTGCTGATCTCACACGTCTGGCAGTGGGCTGGCTGTCGGTAGGGATAGTGGAGGCCACTGGGTCATGTCCCATGTATCATCCAGTGGGTTAGGCTGGGCTCATTCTCGTGGTAGTGGTCATGGTGTTCCCAAGGGCAACAGGAAGGCAAGTCTCAGTGTATGGGTACTTTTCAACTCTCAGCTTGTGTTGCATTTGGCCAAAGTGGCCCAAGCAAATAGAATGGTTAAGCTCACAGTCATTGGGAAAGGGAGTTTTCCAAAGGCATAGATATGGGAAGGCAGTTATTGTGGAGAGTTTTGCAAATAAGGTACCACAGAGACACAATTTCAAAACAATAACGATATGCTTATATTCACGTAACTTTTCGGAAAGGTTTACCGTAATGTAATGGTTCTACTTAGAAATTAGGTGGAGACATTTAATATTATTTAAATTAAATACTATGCTGAACTATGGTTCTTAATGCTATCACTAATAAATACTTCATTTCAGGGGTGCCTGACTCTTGATTTCAGCTCAGGTCGTGATCTCATGGTTTTTGAGATTGAGCCCCACATCAGGCTCTGTACTGTCAGTGCAGAACTTGCTTGGAATCCTCTCTCCTTCTCTCTCTGCCCCTACCCCATTCGTGCTCTCTCTCTCTCTCTCTCAAAATAAACAAATAAACTTAAACATGTTTTCATAATCACCAAATGATAAAGGTATTACTAGTACCCCTATTTTACATGTGAGGAAATTGAAACTTGGAGAGATTGTAGAACTTGCCCAATGTCACCACATTGGGAATGACATTTGGGAATAACATTGTTATTTGGGAATACCATTTGGTGAGCCATAAGGATATATTAGTTTAAAGTATATCCAAGAGACTGAGTCTGGAGCCTTCTACAGTATCCCACGTGTATATGAACCTTGTGTTAATATTAAATATTAATAGCCTCTCATGTTCAATCATTACTTTCTTATTTGGAACGTTAGACCACGTATAGCTATAAAACTAAGAACGCGCTAACATATTAAATTTCCCATTGAGGGCATCTCTCTAATTGATTCTCTATTTTGCTTTGACTGGAACTAATTTCAAATGCAATCTAAACTCCAGTTTGCAGAGAAGTCTTATAGTTGTTCTTACTACTAAATAATCAAAACTTTTCCAGCACTCTCCATTGAGTTACGTCATTAATTCTGAGGCTGAATTACCCAAACACAAAATTATTGGATAGCCTGCACCTCGTATCTCTTCACTGATGACAAAAAGGTGTCTCTACCAAATCTCTGTGTATGTCATTTATCATTTGTTTTGATTTAGAGTAAAAGGCTTCATCTGAGGGAGGAAGGTTAAGTTCTACGTATTGAATGTATATCACTTCCACGTCACTCACACATATCACACGATGAGAAAAGAATAGTACTGGAAATCCTGTGGAAAAAAAAGAATCTTCAAAAAGATAGCTCAAGGAAATGAGAAGCAGGTTTATGTCTCACTTGATAACATTCTTCTCTCTTTTTCTGAATGGTGTCTGAGAAAATATTAACTGTCCCGTCCAGTCATTGAATGATAACCTTTAGATTTAAGTGCAGTGTGGATCACTCATTAATTCTGTGGTTTCTCTGCTCTCTTAGAATTCACTTGACATCAAAGAAAGAATAAGGCCCGGTATGAGGACTGGTGGTCTCCAGTTGAGTTCCTGAAGACTCTGTGAGACAAGAGTGCAGAGAAGGGAAGGAGCATTGCGCTGGCTTCTTTTTTCGGGGTTTTATACCTTCTTTGGATTTTATACCTAACTCTGTTTCACGATGAAGCCCCTTAAATTAGTGTGGCAATATGACACGAACTACTGGTCTACTCTCCCCATGGGCTTACTGAAATCGGATGCATAAAAAACATAACATAAAAAACGTGGATAAAGCTTTGAAATGTTTCACGTGAGAATTCACTTTGATGATTAACTTTAGCAGCCACTTACACAGTGGATCGCGGCTGGTGCCGCTGTCAAATCTGGAGGCATTTTTGGTTGTTACAAGCCAGGGTGAGGGGTGCTACTGGCATCTAGCACGTAGAGGCTGGAGATGTCGCAAACCATCCTACAAAGCACAGGGCAGTCCCCGCAGCAAAGAATTATCTAGCCCCAAATGTCGGTGGTGCTGATGTTGATAAAGGGCTGATTTATGGACTATGTGTGTTACACTCGTTCTAATGTCTTAAACAATTTATGTGCATATATAGCCATTGGTGTAGATGGCTGTCTCTCGGGGATATTTTAGAAGGGGCGCGTGTGTGTGCGCGCGCCATGCAGGGGATTGAGTTAGGTTATTTCTGAAATCCATTACACTGTAAGATACTATGCTTCCCATCCATTTATTTTATCCTCTCGAGGGCAGCCTTACACAAGAAGCCCAGGGAGATAGTGCAGACCCGCAGCTCTGAAGCTGAAGCCTGAAGGGCATATCTTAGGATGGATGGTTGCATCAGTGACAGGGTTGCCTGCTCATTCCTGTTCATGCCGTGGGTGAGGAGTCTGAGGTAAGGGGAAGGCCAAGGGAAGGAGGGCTTTCCAGCCCTTTCTGGATAGTGTCTATCAGTCAGGCTCGGTCATTTTCTTCATATTTGCATATTTCAAAACGGAAGTGCCATAATTTGGAAAGAATTAGCTATGATCTGTTACCTTAATTGAGGCGACAGTTTTATGGGCGCGTGTACCTGCCCCAATTCATCAGATGGTACAATTTGAGCAGTCCTTAATCACCTTGTGAATGCACCGCACACATGGGCACATTCTCATCCTAAAGAGTTCCAACAACGTATACCTGGTAAAACACGACAGTTCTCCTTCCCTCCTCCCTCCCGTGGTCCCGTGGTCCCGTGGTCCCCCTCCCCCCCAGGTAACAGCTGGTAACAACTGATCTAAGGGGGCCTGGGTGGCTCAGTCCGTTGAGCATTCCTCTCAGGTCATGGTCTCCTGGTTCGTGCCCTCAGGAGCATGTCTCAGGTTGAGCCCTGTATCGGGCTCTGTGCTGACAGCTCAGAACCTAGAGCCTGCTTCTGATTCTGTGTCTCCGTCTCTGCCCCTCCCCTGCTCATGCTCTCTCTCTCTCAAAAATAAACAAACATTAAAAGAATACATATGCATGTGTTTTAATATAACATTAAAATGGTCACATAAATGAAATCACATTTTTTGCTTGTTTTCTTTTTTTTTTTTTTTTCACTTCTACCACGTTTTGGAGATCTTCCTACGTATCTACTTCTTTCTTTCTTGATAGCTACGTAGCATTTCATAATGTGACTGTATCACCAATTAATTCTTTAGGTTAAATTTTTTCTCTTTCACAAACAGCAAAAGTAAAAAAAATGTTGGTTTTTTTTTAAGTTTACTTACTTTGAGACAGAGAGAGAGTGAGCATGAGTGTGGGAGGGGCAGAGAGAGAGGGACAGAGAGAGAATCCCAAGCAGGCTCTGCACTGTCAGACTCGGGGCTGGAACCCACGAACCTCGAGATCATGACCTGAGCCGAAAGCAAGAGTCGGATGCTCAACTGACTGAGCCACCCAGGCGCTCTTCTCACTTCCCGTTCCTCCCACCAGCAATCTTTGTATATAAACATGAATCATGTTATAAGCTTAATTTTTACAGGTAGGACTGCTGAGTAAAAGCAAATGTATTCTTACGATTTTGGTGGCTACCGTTAAATTGCTTGCTACAAAAGATGAACAACTTGGGGCGCCTGGGTGGCGCAGTCGGTTGGGCGTCCGACTTCAGCCAGGTCACGATCTCACGGTCCGTGAGTTCGAGCCCCGCATCGGGCTCTGGGCTGATGGCTCAGAGCCTGGAGCCTGTTTCTGATTCTGTGTCTCCCTCTCTCTATGCCCCTCCCCTGTTCATGCTCTGTCTCTCTCTGTCCCAAAAATAAAATAAACGTTGAAAAAAAAAATTTAAAAAAAAAAAAAAAAAAAACAAAAGATGAACAACTTACGCACCTACTTGTATTTAGGAGAGCCCACTTAGGACAACGTCGACATGAAGGAGTATTACCAATCTCTTAAGCTGGGCCAGTTTGATAGGCGAAAGTGAATTTTATTAGCAAAGATGAATGTCTTTGTTTTTGTCATTTTGTGTTGGAATTTTGGTATTTCTATTGACCTTTAGGGAGTCCTTGCATGTTATGGATCCCAGCTCTGTGTTATATGTTTACAAAACATTCTCTGTGGTGAAACAGAGGATGACTATATCACCCAGCAAGTTCCCTGCTGGTTCTGTACCCCAAAGAATTGAAAGCAGAGACTCAAATACGTATTTGTGCACCAATAAGCACAGTGGTCTTACAAGAGCCAAAAGAGAGAAGCCACCTGAGTATCCATCAACAGATGCATGCGTGAACAAAATGTGATTATATACACACAATGGAATATGATTCAGCCTTAAGGAAGAACGTTGTGATGCATGCTACGGCATGGAACCTTGAGGACACTACGCAAAGTGAAATCAGCCAGTCACAGGACAAATACTGTAGAATTGCTCTTAAACGACGTACCCAGAGAAGTCAAAGGCATACATACAGAAAGGAGGATGGGGGTTCCCAGGGGCTGGGGGAGGGGAGAAGTCAGCTACTGTTTAATGGGGACAGAGTATCAGTTATGGAAAAGTAATAGGGATGGTGGGATTTTCACACAACAACGTGAGTGGACTTAATGTCACCAAGCTATACATTGAGAAATGGTTACACAGTAAACTTTATGTTATGTATATTTCAGCATATTGAAAAGTGGGAAAAACATCATATACATATGTTATATTTGAATAAACATATACAATATATTTAAAATCTGTAGTACATAAATTTGCTTCTGATTTGTGAACATTAGTTCGCCAATAATTTGAAATGCTACTTTTATAATAAATTACATTTCCACATAGATGAGGATTGGCTTCTAAACTGTGTGTTTTCCTTGGCCCATTTTTAAAAAGAAAATGATTGGGGCGCCTGGGTGGCGCAGTCGGTTGAGCATCCGACTTCAGCTCAGGTCACGATCTCACGGTTCGTGAGATCGAGCCCCACGTCGGGCTCTGGGCTGATGGCTCGGAGCCTGGAGCCTGTTTCCGATTCTGTGTCTCCCTCTCTCTCTGCCCCTCCCCCGTTCATGCTCTGTCTCTCTCTGTCCCAAAAATAAATAAACGTTGAAAAAAAATTTTAAAAAGGAAATGATCACATTGGCTTAATTATTATAGCCTTACAGTACACTTGAGGGTTGACGGTCCAGGACCATAGTTTTTGTTGTGTTTTGGTCATTTTAAATCTTGAAATATTTGTTTCATATGAATTTTAAGATCAACTCATCAACTTTTACCCTGAAAATTGTTGGAATTGCATTGAATGTACAGATAAGTCTATCTGGCGAGATACAGCATAGTATTCAGGGAATTTTGATTAATCACACTACTCTTTTTTTTACTTTTGAGAGAGAGAGAGAGCACGCACACACACACACACACACACACGTGCACAAATGGGGGAGGGGCAGAAAGAGAGAGGGAGACAGGATCCAAAGTGGGCTCTGTGCTGACAGCCAAGAGCCTGACGTGGGGCTCGAACCCATGAACTATGAGATCATAACCTGAGCCAAAGTAGGACACTCAACGCACCGAGCCGCCCAGGCGCCCCAAACACACTACTCTCCATTTTCTGAGTATAGCATCAATTTTTACTGTTAAAGATGACGCATCGATAAAATGTTTTCTCCTTGCTCATGCTGATAGCCCCCCCTTTTTCCTACTTTCCTACACACACAGCCCCCTGAGTAGTAGCAACTGAAAAACTGCCCTCTCGCATGCTACAAGCTAATAAGCATTTCCTACTACCCTGTATATTAATTAATTTTGCTACTTATTAATTTTGTCTTTATTGGGAACATGATTTAATTTTTCTAAGAGATAAATGGGCTCAGTTCTCCCACAAATAGAACGATAGCTCGAATGTATGGTGTGAGCTGTTAAACAAACACACATGTTCAGAACCACAAGGGTCGCTCTGTCCGGGAACGGTATTTCTGTAATCTGATTATCTTAACCCAATTTTCCTGGTGAATGGATTTGCACACTCACAAGGAAAAAGCAGTCTTTGCAGAATTGAACGAACATAAAATCCCGCGGGGACACTGTAGTATCACTTTATGGGTGCTACAGATATAGTTGGTTGTTTTCAAATATCACTTTGGAACTTTCCATATGTCACTTACCGTACAATTTCCCTGGTTATGGCATTTTATTAAATCCTCAGTGCCTCCTAGGATAAAATTCACAGTCCTTGGAGGGGCCTCCACATGGCCCTCGTCTCTCCACGTAGACTTTCCAGGAAGCGTGTGACCTTCTGTCTCCCACACCGGAAATTCAACTACCTCGTTCATTTGTTTACCAAGTTAATCCTTCAGTTTCAACAAAGAGGGCACGTATCAATCGGTGATGTGGTGACTCTTGCTCTCGGTGGGCACTACGTCTCTGTCTCTCTCTCACACTCAAGGATCCAGTGTTTCCCCCGCCCCTTCCTTTGCACCGGGATAACCTCATTTTTCACTACAGCTTTGCGATAGTCATTTACGTATGTGTGTCCATCCCTCGGCTGCTCCCACACGTTCGTCCGTTTCTGGAGGGTGGACACTGTGTCCTACTTGTCTCTGTGTGTCCCCAGTCGTCCAGCGGCATGCCTGGGACCTGCAGAAAAGTGAGCAAAAATACTTGAATGAATGAAGCCAAGTACATCCGTTCAGGTAAATGCAGGCATTGCTTTTTTGGTTTCTTTGTTTCCCTTTCAAAGGAACAATGCAGGAGTCATGGTTCGTCTCTTAAACGATTCCTGACGTCAATGGCCTTTCTCCCGCACCTTTCCTAGAATGCTAACTTGACATTTGTGCCAAAGGTAAATCGGTTTGGCTGTGGGGGGGAGGGAGTGGACACTCCTGATTGATGACAACACACTGGAGGCTGATCCCCAACAACTTGCGGCATTTCCCGTCTGTTCTTAAAATCACCCCATGCCTGCTCTTAACGTGGAACTATCCAAATGTCCTGAGTGGAGGCAGTTTTTAAGGAAGAGCTTGCGTTTACTGACCGACCCCAGCTAGAGAAGATGATTTAGAAGAAAAGGGCCGTGACTGAAATACACACACACACACACACACACACACACACTCCAGCACCACCTCATGTTACACTGAGGCATTCCTGGCAGGGTTTCTTGCTGATGATTTTAGCCACAGTCTGAGTAATGTCTGCCCGCCTGCACGCTGTAAAGTGATCTCCCTTTAGCGGATGAAGTCTTGAATGAAGGGCTGTGGGTATCGTGTCTTCTTAGTTCAATATCCTCTGTCTTCCTGCCACCTCTCTGCTCCCTGCGGACGATGGGTGCTGAAAAGCCACCCTGCGGGGAGGGGCAGACATCTGCTCAGCCAATGCATCTTTCAATGCGAAGTTGTTTCGTTGTAACTAAAGCCATTACTTCAGATTAATCTGGGAGACTTTGGAGCTGTTTCTTGCACTCTCCCGCTTTCGCTAGGCCTTCTAAATTGGAGCCCTCTGCAGCACGGGTGGGGAAGATCTAATGAACACGGCCCTGGGGAGTGTCAGCTGTAAATATGAGAGTTTGAATATGTCCCGGAATACAGTAGGTTCCATGCAACTATTTCCCCCCCCCCCCCAGGTATAAAAACAAATTATATTTTTATAATAAATGACCACATAGGTTGAGAAAATAATTTCCAAATAAATGTGTCCTCATGGGACCAGAACTAGTAAACGAATTCTCTTCGGCTAACTATGCAGTTTTGATTGGAGACCAAAAAAAAAAAAAAAAAAAAAAACCCACACACAAAACGTGTTATTTATAAAGGCTCAGAGGCTGTCAAAATACAGTGCTCCTTATCCCTAGTGATGGCTTCTTAGCTTTTTTGTACATGAGGATCATTAATTTGAAACAACCCGGGATGAGCCGAGATGCGTGTCTCCATCAACAAAGAGCAGGTGCTAATTTTATCATATCCTTTAAAGATGTATGTAGGTAAGAATGCCTGCCTTGTTCTCTGAAAGCATCAGACCATTGTGAAGTTTTCACTAAGAATATTTAATAAATAAAGATGCCCAATATCTTTAAGGTTAAGAAGAAGTATAAATAATGTCTGCACGAAGAAAGGGCACACTCCCTGAAGTTACTGGAGGAACTGTCACCCAGGATTTTGTCACACAATGGGACAACGTTTCCTAGTGTTCTCAAAGTCGGGAAATTATAGCACTAAGCTAGGCAATAAGCTAACATACAGAGCAGATATGAAAATTTCTGTGTCAAATGTGTGTAAAAATAGGTATTTATGTATAGCTATGCTTACATGAGAATACAATAGTGAGGCATACATGAGAGAATGGCAATCACGAATGGGTGTCACCATACAGGGGGTCAGGGTGGCTGGGGCACCCCAACATCCTTTTGTGTTTTCTGAATTCTATATCGTGTATATCTATTTTCTGACTTTCAGAACACTTTATGTAAAACATGCTTGAAGTAGGGGCCCCTGGGTGGCTCCGTCGGTTAAGTGTCCGACTCCTGGTTTCGGCTCAGGTCATGATCTCACGGTATAGTGAGATCGAGCCCCACATCGGGCTCCTTGCAGACAGTGCAGAGGTTGCTTGGGATTCTCTGTCTCTCTCTGCCCCTTCCTTCCCTGCTTGCTCGCTCTGTCTCTCTGAAAATAAAAATAAATTAAAAACTTAAAAAAAAAAGTTGGAAGAAGATCAGTCAGTCTCTGTCTGTTTTTAAAAAACCAAAGAATCAAACTAAATCAAATAAAAAGCTAAACTCAAGGGATTTGTACTCTTTCCTGTCCCCTCTTCTCAAATATTTGATTACTACATGAACCTGGAAGGCGGTATGATGCAGGGGCCCTTAATTTCCACGGATGGCTATGGAAATAGCCAATTAATAAGAATCCAAGCTTATTTAAATGTATTCCCAGAGCCAAAACAAATGGTCAAGAACACAAAATACTATGACATAGTTATTAGCGTTTCACAGAGGAGACAGCTAAGGCTCAGAGTCTGTCCTACTCACAACGCTATTCACACTGTCATCCGTGTGTTTCAAGCGGTTTATAAGTTCTGACAACTTTCTCTGTCCCCGAGTATCTATCTGAAATGTACTGAAGTGGTTTCACTAAAAATGACTCTTGTAAAGGCAGGCTTTTAAGAGTGGTAAAATATTTCTGGCCTTTTTAGTGGATGTTTTTAATGATAGCCGAATTCATTAGTTTTATCTTGGTGTCTCAGGAAGCACCACAATCTCAGAGACTTAAAGCAACACTCACCTCTTATCTTACTGTTCTGGAGGTGAGAAGTCTGGGCGTGGCTTGGCTGGATTCCCTGCTCGTAAGGCTGAGGCCAACATGCCAACGAGCCTACACTCTCTTCTGGGCCTCAGGGTCATCTTCCAAGCTGTCACGGCTGGGACAGGACTGTTTTCTGCCACGGTAAGACTGAGGTCCCCATTTCCTTGCTGGTTGTATGTCCGTGGTCACGCTCACTCTCAGCACCTAGATTTCCACCTGCATTCCTTATAGTCCCTTTTTTTTTAAAAAAAAAATATTATTTACTTATTTTTGAGAGATAGAGCGTGAGTGGGGGAGGGGCAGAGAGAGAGGGAGACCCAGAATCCGAAGCAGGATCCAGGCTCTGAGCTGTCAGCAGAGAGCCTGACATGGGGCTTGAACCCACGAACCGTGAGATCACGACCTGAACTGGAGTCAGATGCCTAACCGACTGAGCCACCCAGGCGCCCCTCCTGATGGTCCTTCTGTCTTCAAAGGCAGCAATGCAGACTCCCTCTTGCATCAAAACCTTCTCAGGCTTGGAAACCCTGTCTCCGGGAGGAGCCCAATCCCTTTGAAAGGCTCACCTGATTGATTTTATCTTAACATCACCAGATGATCTTATCTTAAAATCAACTGACACAGGACCTTAACCACAGCTGTAAAATCCTTTCAGAGCAATACCTTGAGTCGTTGTGTTTGAATAACTGGGAGAGGGTGCAGATTCACCAAGCGTAGGTATCTTGGGGGCTGTCTTTGAATTCTCACCACAACTGATGACTAGGCTGAATGTAGTATAAATATTACCACCACACCACCATCACAGAACCTGTCTGCTCTGCCCCCTGCTGGGGGACTTCCCTTTCAAGAATCCAGGTGGGGGTGGGGGGGAGCATTACCCTTTCATTTCTACTTATTTATATAGGGTCATATTTAAGTGATAAGCATCTGGCTTTCATCTGGCTTCATTTGAGCCTTATAAGTCCAGGCGCAAGAGACCTTAATATCCATACATAATTGGGAAAACTGAGTCTCAGGGAGATATAATTATCTGCCTGAAGTCCCATAGCCTTCCCTATGTCCATATTCCAGGAGTAATATTCCGTACTTCAAGGTTCTGAATATATCTCAGAATTTGACTTCTGCAATACTTAAGTAGCATCATCTCTTAGTTTTATTTTTCAGAATTGCTAGGAAAAGTTATGTTTTTCAAACCTTGTAGAGGAGATATCACAGAAATATCACCAATGGCCATGGTCTCCCCGTTGTATGCAACATGAGAAAGAGCTCCATGTACAGCCACAGGACCACGTGGTCAAAAGCATTTATGTATTTTTTCCTGGAGGGCAAACATATTGTATTAAGTAAATACCATAAATGGAAGCTAATTTTGAGGTTTAACTGAGGCAGCGTTTCATTTGCCGTTTTTCCGTTCTATATGGTCGATGCAGATGTGGAGGTGTTTCAGGACTTCACGCTTTTATGTTGCCTAAAGTGTGACCACACTCGTGGTCACCAGTACGTGGTTTAGGCACTAACGTCAAAGCCACGTCTAGTATGATGTAGAATTAACAGAAAACGCTCCAAGCTTATGTTATTCACAAAGCACACTGTAATCTTTAAAGGACCATCTAGACTCTGCTTTAACTCTTGTCAAAAATTTTAAACTCTGCTGAAGTTGGATGCATGTCGTTTGTAAGAACGGACTGATAATTACAAAATGTGAGTCACCGGGAAGGCAGAATTCTACAGAATCCTCGAAGGTAGAAAGGTGCTACCATTCTGCAAATGGGTGAAGCACGTCCCCATGAGGTTTCGGGACTTGCCCGAGAGCACACAGCTTGGGAAGTGATAAGAGTTGAGACATAAATACACATCTTTAGGCTCCGTTCGCTAGTTGCATCCCTGGATGGGAAATGCATTGTAAGCAGTTTTCTGCAACTACTGTCATTTTGTAACCAAGAGGAGTGTTTGGATATAAGGTGTTGGAATTCAGTCCCCACCCCCACCCTACCCATGCCAACCATTCCAGAGGCTGGGACCTCTGGCCCTGTTTTCATTTTCCCCAACCTTTCTCCTGCTGCCATTCAGGAGACCTCACTCCCACCGTCTGCACGTGCCTGTTCTCTTTGCTCCGGATCCTCGGACCCTAATAAATCTGTACTAAAGCTCAGTGTTGTTGCAGGGGTGTGGCTCTGGGAGCGGTTCATCTGCTCAGCAGTGAACGCAGCAACTGCTTGAAGTTAGACCAATGAAATATTTTGGGGAGGAGGAGTATTTTACCACTGACATTCTGGACGGCTTGTGGCATACAGTGACGATAAAAAGCAGACCGACTTT
The DNA here is from genome assembly GCF_016509475.1 of Prionailurus bengalensis. Taxonomy (NCBI): domain Eukaryota; kingdom Metazoa; phylum Chordata; class Mammalia; order Carnivora; family Felidae; genus Prionailurus; species Prionailurus bengalensis. Next base: position 6,191,268 of record NC_057351.1, on the reverse strand, counting down.
TAGTTTTTAAAAAATTTTTATCGACTCCCATTGCTTCCTCGGACGTCGACCTGGAGCAAAGGACAAGAATGTCCCATGAGCTATCTATAAGGCTTCCAGTTCTTTGCAAGATGTTCCTTGTTGCTAGGGGGTAGAGAGGCAACACACCCCATAACATTTTGAAAGTACGTATATTTTAAACACATTGTTTTGAACTTGTGTATGAAATGGAGAGTACATCCCCAAGTATCTCAGGGAAAACAGTTTTGGTTAATAGATCGCTGAGAAGCCAGTGCCTTAGAGATTTATCCGGGTTCATAATGGGTTTTAAATTTAGCGTGTTCCCATTATCAAAGAACTTTTAGTTTTGCTTGTCTCTGGGCTCATAGAGAAGTGGACATTTTAAAACATTTCAGGTTGGGGTTTATCCCACTCAGGGATTAAGACAGGCTACGTCAAATCTGGACATTGTGACCATGCTTATATTACCTAATCTGGCTGAGCATCAGTTTCTCCATCCACAAAATGGGAATGAATACTAGTGCCCACCTTATAGTCATTATGAGACTTAAAATCGGTTGCATAAAGGGCATTGAAAAAGCTTTATTCATTATTCAGTGGCCAAAAGATTGTAAATGTTTAATTCTTTTTTAGTTTTAAAATTGTTTTAATGTTAATTTTTGAGACAGAGAGAGACAGAGCATTAGTGGGGAAGGGGCAGAGAGAGAGAGAGAGAGAGAGAGAATCTGAAGCAGGTTCCAGGCTCCGAGCTGTCAGCACAGAGCCCAACGCAGGGCTCCAACCCATGAACCATGAGATCATGACCTGAGCCAAAGTCAGACACTCAAGTGGCTGAGCCACCCAGGCGCCCCATGTACATTTTTGATTCTTAAAATTCTTAAAATTTTAATTCTTAAAAATGTTTTTACTCTGATACAAAATTCAGCATTTTCTTTCTTTCTCTCAAATAAGGAACATAAGAACACTCTACGGGTATTTAAGGACATAACCTCACTTCACTGTGGTTGATTTTTATTTAGCAAATCTCTCCAAGGGCACTAGATGGCGACCTTCTCCTTTAAGAAAAACAGGAAACGGAACAAAATAAAACTAAGATTCATTAATACTTTTGCTTTGATAGTTGAAACTTACTGCTACAGAGTCAAAAGCAAATGACACAGGGTAAAGCCACGTCTTTGAACGCCACGTTGTCCGAATCATAGAATTTCTAGATTTTCTGGTGTTGAGCTAGGAGCAGCCTGTTAGGGAAAGCACTCTGTGTGGGCATCGAGAATCTCGGATCCAAACTTATTAACTTAGGTCGTGACCTTGGACCTTACCTTTAGGCATCTATTTTTTTTTTTCTCTTAGAATGTTAGGTGATTGGGTTAGATGGGTTAATTGTTTTCAGCTATGAAATGCTATGATTTTTTTTCTTTTTCATAATTCAGGGTTTACTCTCCTGCCAGGCTATCTTTTCTCAAGTGTCCTTTGTGCTCTAAATTAAATATTTATTAAGCCAATGGACAAGATTTAATGTCAACATTGCTTAAGTTAAAACTGATGTATGAAAAAATAAGATTAATTTTGGAACTTAGGGATGAATTTAGGGTTTTGAGGAGTGTGTCTGTGTGTATGTTAAATCTTGGTCTAAATATTGCTTTTTAAAAAAATTTTTTAACATTTTTATTTTATTTTTGAGACAGAGAGACAGAGCATGAACGGGGGAGGGTCAGAGAGAGAGGGAGACACAGAATCTGAAACAGGCTCCAGGCTCTGAGCTGTCAGCCCAGAGCCCCACGCGGGGCTCGAACTCACGGACCCTGAGATCACGACCTGTGCCGAAGTCGGACGCTTAACCGACCGAGCCACCCAGGCGCCCCATGCTTTTTTTTTTTTTTTTTTTTTAAATAAGCCGGAGAAACATTTGAATATCTGCATTTAAGATAATATAAAAGTTGAGGGGCACCTGGGTGGCTCCGTAGGTTAGGCGTCCAACTTCGGCTCAGGTCATGGTGTCGCGGTCCGTGGGCTCGAGCCCCGCGTCAGGCTCTGAGCTGACAGCTTGGGGCCTGGAGCCTGCTTTAGATTCTGTGTCTCCCTTTCTCTCTGCCCCTCCCCCGCTGGCACTCTGTCTCTCAAAAATAAATAATAATGTTAAGAAATGTACAAAAGATCATGTAAAACTTGAAAAAACCTGTCCAGGAATCATTTTAAAACTGTATCTGTTTCATAAGGTTGAGCCTCTGCTAGTTTTGAATGTGATAAAGTTTACTAATGTGTTATTTTTAAAATATCACTTGTGAGTGTTCCTAAAAGGATTCGGGAAGTTTAAGTTGGTCATAGATAGAAGCGACCACACCAACAGGACTTAGAACTCCTTCTCAAAGATGAGAAGCAGATTGGCATCTGGTGTGATTAAGAATTCAGCTGTGGTTTGAAAGGTGTTTGATTTAAAATAATCAGATGAGCAAAACTAACAGTCAATAGTAAATCCCTAGAATAAAATATATTTCAGGATTTGTTTACAAACCAAAGTATATGAGTTAGTACTTTCAGACAAGGTAGAAAGATTTTCGTTTTTAATAAGTAGCCACTGATTATACACTGATCTTTCTTTAAGCTGAGAGCGCAGAGTCCTCTGGTATCTCGGTCTGCGTGTATTTTTTTTTTCTTTAAAAACACATTTACTAATCTGTTGATCATTACCTGATCAACTCCTCCCGTGGCAGATAAACCCTTAAACAGTGATTCACGTTATGAAATATGCTCTCTGGGACACACACATACATAAGAAAAAGAAATTTTAGGCATTAGCAGATACTCGGGCTCAAACAGGAAGAAGAATCCATTTAGCGTAAGGTGAGGGGATGGAAAGGCAGGTGAGGGAAAAATACAGGTTACAGATGCAATTTCGGTTTTAATTTCCCTCAGCCCGGCCCTGGTCCCGCGGGCCAGCCCTGCGGCAGGGGCGGATGCCACTTCACAGCCACGGAAGACGATGCTGCGATTCCATTCGGATGCTGGATGTACACACATTTTAATTGCAGCGCGTGAAATAAAATCCAGGCTCCGAGAAGTGCACAGAAGGGCCTGCCCCTCATCCCGCCAAGCGTTTGGCTCATTACTTCGTGCATATTCATTCAACTTTCCTTCCAACAGCTGACGATTTCCAGCACAATTTTCGGCTGAAAAAAAGTTGAAACTGCGAACGCCTTGCCATTATTAGTGGGGGGTCAAAGCCCCAGGGCTTCCCAGTAAGAGAAACACGCGCGCCCGCACCCCTTCCCCCTCCCCCGCCCGCCTACCTGATCCAGAGCAGAAGAGAAGCGGACGGTGAAAAGCAAGGTGAATTAAGGCGGCTGCCGGGTGAAGGCGGCGCGGCGTTCATGAACCCTCTCACCCTCTCGCGCGCACACACACACACACACACACACACACACCCCACAAAGTCTTTAGGCTCCGGTTACAAGCGCTGCGTCATCTGCCAGATCACATGGTGATTGTTGCTATTTCGAGGACCGAGTGGCATCGAGCTCCCCCCGCCCCGCCCCTTCCCTTTGGTACCATATAGCGTGTGGGAGCGCTCGCTGGGCGATGGGGTGACGGCCGGCTGTCTGGTCCACCCGGCTCTCGGCGGGCGGCGCGCGCGGGGTTCTCACGGAGCGCCCGGGGGCGGGGGTCCCGGGGGAGGCCGGGCAGCTCTAATTGGTTTCTCAATGAAAGATAATCACCTATTCCCCCGAGAGCCTGGGGATTAGCGCTCGGCCTCGCCTCCGCTCCGCGCTCAGACGTCCCGTCCCTGCCCTGGGCGCTCGCTCCCCGGCCGCTCGGCGCTAGGGGCTCGCAGCCCGCCCGGCTCCGGGGTCCGCGCCCGCCGCGCTCGCCCCCCGCGCCCGCCCGCCCGCCGCCCCGGCCCGCGCAAACTTGGGCGGAGGGGCTCGGCGGGAAGATGAGCGAGCTGCAGGAGGACTTCGCCCAGATCCTCATGCTCAAGGAGGAGCGCATCAGGGAGCTGGAGAAGCGGCTGTCGGAGAAGGAGGAGGAGATCCAGGAGCTGAGGCGGAAGCTGCACAAGTGCCAGTCGGTGCTGCCCGCGCCCTCGCCGCACATCGGGCCGCGCACCACCCGGGCGCAGGGCATCTCGGCGGAGCCGCAGACCTACCGCTCCTTCCACGACCTGCGGCAGGCGTTCCGCAAGTTCACCAAGTCCGAGAGGTAGGCGCCGGCCGGGCGCTGCGGGCCGGAGGCAGGCCCGCTCGGGCGGGGGGCGCGCGCGCGCGCGCGCGGAGTGGGGTGTCCCCGCGGCCCCCGGGCCCCGGCCGCGTTTATTTTTGTGCCTGGCCGTCACGTGCCGGGCCGGGCTCCGCGGGGAGACGCGCCCCGGCCGCGTGGGGGCGGGGGCAACGCGGAAAGTTTGCTCGCGCCGCGGAGTCGGGCCGCGCCCGGCTGCGGGGACGGAGCCCCGCGCGTCCCGGGGTCGCTGGGGCTCCCCGAGGCGACCCCAGTCCCGGGCCGCAGGGCGTGCTCAGGGTAGGGGGGGGGAGGAGCGGGGGGCGCCGGCGTCCGGGGGAGGGGCGGCCGGCCGGGGTCGGGTGCGGTGCAGCGACTGAATGTGCCCCGCGCCGGGGCCCCGCGGGGCCCGTGCAGGGGCGTGGGGAGGCGGGACGGGGGCGCGTCTCCGCTGCGGGGATCCGGCCTCCCGGGTGGGGACGGGTGAGGGGGGGAGGTTTATGCACAGGGTCACTCTCCTGGCAGCTGTGAAGTCGGCGCGAAACTCCGAGGAAACCCCACTTTGTGGACGTCCGCGCGCCCCGGGCTTGCAGGCGCCTCGGTGACCTTGCACCTGAGGCGGGTTTGGGGCTGCGGGCCAGCCCCGTCCCAGGGCGGACCACGCTGTCTGCCTGTTGCCTTCCTTGGGAACGTTTGCGCCTTCAAGTGGGGGTGAGGCGGGAGGGGAGCCGTCCCTCCGGGCGCCTCCTGGCTCCTTCCCTTCCTCTCCGGACACTTGAAGAGCCGGATCCTGCCGGTGGCGAGTTGTGTGCGGCTCGGGGCTAGCGCGCGGAGGAGGCCGGGCGACTTTGGCCGCAAGTAGGAAGCTTGTGCACTCCCCGCCGCCTGCAGCGGAGGGGCCGATCGATTAGCTCCAGCATTAGAGCGCCCGTGGACATTAGGGCAGGAAGTGCACACTCCAGGGCCCATTACTGGCTTTTAGTCTCTGGAAGTGCGCGGCCCAAAGTGCACTTCGCAGGATATTGAATATTCCATTAGGCGTGCCTTCATGCCCGCCCCCCTCTTCCCTCCTCTTAGATCACTCGGTGTCTGAGTTTGGGGCTCCCAGGGGACCCCTCAAGTCGTCCCTCCCCCCTCGCTCTCTGAGGTGGAGGCCAGCACTTGTAAAGAGCACTTTCTCTTGTCCGGTCTCCATCCTGGCTCTCAGGGCCCCCTCCCCCGCCACTGCACCCCTCCTTTGTCTCCCTCTCCGGTGCCTTGATGAGCGTGCCTGTGCGGTGGGGGAGGGGAGCACAGGCGGCTGGGCAGGGTCGAGGAGCTGTTAGAAGAGGGCCAGGCGCTGGGAGGGGGCAGGGGAGAAACACAGGAGCCGGGTGGAGAGGATTCGCCCTGGGGGCTTGGGCCCGTTCCGAACCGACGTCTAGGGGGACCGCTTTCAGCGTCCCAGGGGACACTCGGCTTACAAAGTGACACCGTCCACATGGCACCGTTTGGCCCAGCCTGCCCTGAACGTCCCCGCCCGATGGAACGGTGGCATTCTTCCCTCCGCCAGGCCGAGACCCAAACAAGGCCCTCCTCTCTGGCCTTGCCCTCGGTGGGGAGGCGGCTGCCCCGGGCTGAGGCTCCGGCGGCGCGGCCGGGCTGCGCATTCCGCGGCCGCTGCCCTGCCCCTCGCTCAGCAGCTGGAATCAATCTGCCCACCTCCTTGAGGAGCCACTTCGTCAGCGGTCACCCGGCAGCTGCTCGCCTCCCGGGGCCGACGGGCCGGCCGGGGCTTTATCGCATTTTTGGCGCATTTTTGGCATTTCAGATCCCCGCTCTGGGCTGCGCCCCTCCTGGGTAACCAGCGCCCCTTCGCAGCACAGGGGCCCCGCGTTGACTCTCCCCACCCAGAGTCCTCCCTCACTCGGGGGCTGGCTCTCAGAGGCGCTTTTATCCTCCAGGATGAAATCTCTCCAGCAGCGAGGACGTTTTGTGTGCGCTGGGAGGAAATGGCTGATCTTTCCTAGGCACCCCCCGCCTTGGTGTTAGGGGTAGGAGCCTCCGGCCTATGCGGGGAGGGGAGCCTGCTCAGGAGAGGTCAGGGCATGTTTGTATCTACACCAAGGAGCTGGAATGCTCTGCAACTTCCTCTCTGCTTTTCGCTGGGATCCAGGGTGAACTTTTTCCCACTGAGCGCTTGGGTTTTTTATACTTTCCAAGGGGGAGCCTGGGGTGTATTTTCAGCAAGCCGGCTCACTAGGGTTGAAACGATTTGGTCAGGTACACTCTTCCGGGACAGTAGCCATGGGCATCAGGTACGACCCCTAGCCCTGAAAGAGACAATCACAACTTCATTGTTGGTGAGGCACCTTAATTTGGTTCAAGAAGGAGAATGATTGAAAAAGGAGTTGTCTGATACAACACGTAACAGCAGACAAGACGCTTTGGAAATAAAGTCCATTATGGGGCGCCTGAGTGGCTCTGGCGATTGAGCCTCTGACTCTTGGTTTCAGCTCAGGTCCTGACCCCAGGGTCGTGGGATCCAGCCCCACGTGGGGGCTCTGTGCTGTGTGGAGCCTGCTTGGGATTCTCTCTCTCTCTCTGTCTGTCTGCCCCTCCCTCTGTCCCGCTCTCTCTCTCTCTAAAATAAAAATTTTTTAAAGTGTATTTCCTGCTTATCAGATACTCGGATTGGGGGGGGCTCAATATTCCGTCACCTTACGTAGCCCGTGTTGAAAGTGGCAGTATCCTGACCACATACCCGGGCTCAGACACTGCTTTATTGCAAGGCTGGTGTTCCTTGGCAGTTGCTGCTAGATTTGCGGGATAACTATTCAGGAGTTCATTTCAAACTTTACTAAGACACACAGCGTTTAGAGGCACAAGAAAGAACACGTATTTTGAAATGGTAGGAGTCTGTTTGGTGGGCAGGAGGAAAAAAAAAAAAAGAGCTTTTGCCTAAAAGCGCCGTTCTAGAAAATGGTGGCAATCTAAAATATTTACATAATAGGTGGCGAAAATATCTTACGCATTTATTGCAGGGGCAGGAAATGGCAGAATTCACCGACTGTTGTAATCAAGTCAGTCCAATTAGCCAGATCTGCCTCTGTGTGTCCACGGAGGGCAGAAGGCACAATTTCCATTAAGAATGATCTCAGTATCCAAGGAATGCTTAGATGAAAATTATACCAGGGAAAGGGAAGATCTAAGTGCTCAGCATAAGTATCAAGTGTACAATATGATGATCGTGTTCAAAAAGAAAACATCCGACTTATTGCAGCCCTCGTTTTCAGACCCCATAGAAATGCCCAGTAGGGATCAAGTGATTATCTTTGAAAACCGGACGGTATTTTGGATGGTGATGATGATATCTTGAACTTCTATGTCACTTTCTGCCAGTTGAGTCCCAGTACGTCATGTTGTTTTCTGTGAGCTCTACGCTCCGTGCCTGGATATACTCCACATCAAGAATTACCTAATATCCTTAATTCTTTCCCTTTATGTTTTACGCACACCTGAATTCCTTGCTTTGGCTGCCCATTTAGCTCAGAGGACTGCAAACCGTTGTTTTTGTTTTTAAATTGGCTCAGGCAAAGCCTGGAATCAATATTAATCTGTAACAGGGACAGTGGATTCTTTCCAAAGCCATTTGAGCTATTCCTTTTACAAATCCCTTGATTCTTGACGATGCAGATTCATCATTTGGAACTTGAACCTCCTTCCACTGGGACACGGATGCTTCGGGACGGATGCCCCAGAAAACTCCTTGCTTTTTGCATGTCTAATTCCATTCAGGTCTGGTTTGACCTTCAGACGAGAAATCAAGGGATTTGGCCTAATTTTGATATAAGCAACTTCAATGAAATGACTCGGTACCAGCCGAACTCTGGGCCCAGCTGACTAATTATTCACAGAGAGAAGACACAGCGCTTTTGAAAATAGCAGAGATAATCATGATCGGGAGAGCAAAGCCTTTGCACGTGAGGAATCTCAGTCGTGAAGTCGCTCGCCTGAGATCTCACAGCGAGGAAACACGAGAGACGAGTTTCAAGCCCGAATCTTGAGGTTTGTAGGGCCCAGGTTCTAAGCTGTCATATACTGTCACCTCGGAATTGGGTAATTTCCATCTTGGTGACTGGTGAGGCCTTTCGGGCAGAAAGAAACAAACCTACCCTAATTTCGAATAGGATTTCTGTGAACAGTCCTAGAGCCAGCAGTCCAGTGACCCCTGGCCTCCGAACTCTTGTATCCAGCACATAGGCTTGGACGCGCTCGCCAGGCTGGGGTTTTCTCAGGCGTGCCTCTCTTGGGATGGTCAGTTTACCAGTCTTTCTTTTTGTTTCCTTCCTGCCCTTCTCCTGTCATAGGTGGGGATGATGAATACGATGGTTGGGACAGCGATCTGAGTTGCGTCCTGTGAACACCATTCATTAGACTCTTTGCCTTTTGCCTTGCAGACCAGACCGCTCATGCTAATCCCTTTGTCCCTACGAGTTCTCCCAACAAAAGGAATTTATTACTAAGTGACAATATATCAATGTGTTACCCAGTTATCTTTGCCGGGTTAACATAGTAATAGTTTAACAGCTTCTGGGAGAGGACGTTGGTTTCCTTGGCTCAGATGAGTAACGTTTATGACAGGAATTTAAGGGGAGGCAGGCTGAGGAGGGCAGGGGAGGATTTTTGTGCTGGGAGGCTTCTCAACATCCTGGTCTTTGGGAGAGGACAGGTTCTGAGCATAGGCTTTCATCACTCCTTTCGGTCAGAGCTGCACGGGTATCGCATGGGGCAGTACCCTGCCTTTAGTGACGAGAAAACGGAGCACATTATCACCAAAGTGCCTTTTACGGGATCTCAGAAACGGGACCAGAAAAGTAATTCAGGTTTCTTAATTTCGCATCGGTGCTCGACTTGGTGAACTGATGTCTTCAACTTATCGTCTGTCCGGACTTCTTGTTTCAGACCTATTCACTCTGCTTTGAGATCGGCTCAGCTTCTGGAATCACGTACCGTTTTCAGATGTATTTGTGACATGCCAGGAATTCCCGTGACGTTGGAACCATTGATCTATGTATAGGCTGAAAGTTCACATTTAATCACGTAGTCATTAGAATTTGGCTGATCCCCTTGAGGTTATTTCTAACAGACCTGAAAACACGACAGATGTCGTATCTTGATCCTCTTTCCAAAGCACCCTCTTGCCCTACTGTGGAAGAGATGCCCACAGTGTATTAAAACCCTTCCTCTTGGGGCGCCTGGGTGGCTCAAGTGTCGGTTAAGTGTCTGACTCTTGGCTTTTGCTCAGGTCATGATCTCACGGTGTAATGAGTTCGAGACCCGCACTGGGCTCCGTGCTGACAGTGCAGAGCCTGCTTGGGGTGCTCTGTCTCCCTCTCTCTCTGCCCCTCCCCTGCTCCTGTGCCTTCTCTCTCAAAATAAATAAATCAGTAAATAAAAAAAACCCTTTCTTTTGATCAGATTTTCAGCTGATTTTGTAGTTGCTCAGAATATGAATAATTATTTTCATTTGCTGTTGAGAATGTGCCTCGCGGAGTTCGGGGACGCTGTCTTATCCAGGATTCTTGTAGCTCTTGGAGGTTACTGAAGTTTGGGAATTGTCAAAAAGGAGAGCTGACCTTGAGTCTGCCTCTGTGGGTGTGCCTCGCTGTTGGGTCCCCGAAGAGAAGGGACCATGTGTGTGTGGTTACGTGTAGGTGTGTGTGTGTCCGTGTGTGTGTGCACGTGCACAGATAGCTACTTAATTCATCGTATGCTTGTTACACTTCTTGCTGTGGTCGTTATTCTGAGACTCCTCTGCGTTGGCCCAAATCAGTTTCTTGCGGAAAAGAAGATGTACGTGTCTTCATACAATAGACTTCATACAATAGGCTACAGCGTCTTGCGGTTTGTCAAACGCTCGGGCTTGGTGTGGGGCACACGTGCCAGCTTGGCTTCCCAGAACCGGGTACTGGACCCAATCTCTGTTCCTTCCTCCTTTTCACTCACTGATGGTTTTTCACTTCCTTTTCTTTGTCCTTGGGTCTGCTCGTGCTCTGTCTCTCGTGCGCGCCCCCGTGTTTCTCTGTTCCGGCCCAGCGTCTGTGACTGCGGCCAGATCTGTTTCGTTTGCAAAAGTCTTAAAACAGCACACGCAGAACGGAGTTCTTGTTCATAATGCTGCTCTAACCTTTTAGAGTCTATCATCTCTTCAGATGTTTCGGGTATCATGCAATTTGAATTTCCTAAAGTTTAAAAGATATCCACTGTCTGTATCGAAATCTATAACACTTTTAATGTATTTGCTCAATAAAATATGCACATTTCCAGGAAATGTGTATCTTTGAAATAGACTTGTTTTGTTCTAGAAATACAGATGGTGGAAGTAATCTCCTTAGTTTTCTTATTGCCCTTAAGCAACAAATTCCTTTTTAAAAACTCTTAGCCTTACTCCTCATGAAACACTATTTAGTTCGTCGTACGAGACGTTGCTTTTATTCTAAATATTTCCGTACTGTTTCTTATGTGTGAATAGAGTAGAAAGCCAGGCTTCCTTGGAAAATGGTGTAGTTTTAAATTCAATCGATATAAAGTTGATATTGACTAGAAAGGTTTGAAGTACTGTCTCTAATTTGCCTCTCTCGTGAACTAAGTGCATGTTTATAGCTTTTTCTTTTCTTTCTTTCTTTTTTTTTAGTGCGTGTTTGTTTGACCTATTTGTGCAACTTAGCCGTGAACAGTTAATACGTTGATACTAGGAGGTGATGGGAGGTGACTGTTGTGCGTAGGGACACGTGGGTACCACTTTGGTGGGCGAGCTGATATCCTGAACATGCTGGGTTCATCTGAGTGTTTGTTTATGAAGGCTAATCCGATAAGACGTCTACAGGAATTACCTTGTGGGTTAAATTTTTGACTTGTGAACAAGAATAGCCCACCACAATTCTCGAGTTATTCTCTCAGGTTTGTTGCTAATTCAAATTGTGCTTCCTTTCTGGTCCTAATAAATTAGGGAGTGCTTCCTAATGTGTTTGAATCCTCAAATGTGTCTTTATTTGAGCACTCTGACCTGAAAGGCTGTGAGAACACTGCTGGCAAACCTTATGGGGAGTCTAAAAATAACCTCTGTGTTTGCCTCTTACAAATATTTGTATGTCTATTTCTTCAACTATATGCTACTCTGATTCTGTGAGGAGCGGATCTAAAGCCTTTGGGTAAACGTTAATATTTTTCTCGATGTCTCTCGTTGCCCATGTGGTACGGATAATGCTAATTTTGTGTGTCACATGGCCACCAAGGAACTTGGCTCCATATGCCCCAAATTCTTAAAATAGAAAATTCTTTTATATCTTAGGTTGTAAACCCCTGGGTAGACACCAGGTCTGTTTACAGTAAAAATTCCAACCTAATAAAACCCTCAGCTTACCATAATTTTCTTTTCCCAGATGCTAATTTTTGGGCAAAGTGTAAGAACAGCACATATGTAGAATGTGTTAAAAACAAGCAAGCAAAACCAACCAACAATCAAAAGATCCCTGAACCTTCTAGAGAATAAAACCAGCTCATATTTAGTTCAGTCTCCTCTCGGAGAGTGAGATCGCTCTGAAGTATATGGCACAACATCCTCTGTCTCTCCAGGCAGATTTCAGCTGTGCTGAAATAGACACAGCGATGTGTATTTGATTATTTTGAGTTTCCAACGAGTAGGTAATAGTTTAAAAATCAGATTTCGTGACTTGCCTTGCTTCTTAGAAAATAAGATCGAGAGCACTCACAGACCTCTCTAGGGAGAGCCCTCCACTCACATTCCAACTGGCTTCCTAGACGGTGGTGACAAATAGATGGCAGGAAATTGCACATAATCCACAGGCGATCTCGACTCTTCACAAGAGTGCGTTGCACATGGGGACGTCACGCCTCTGGTGAGTCACTGCAGGAAAAATGTTTGAGAACTTCTGATCTGAATAATGGCTCTAAGAAAATGAAAATCTCGACCCTGGGACACTCAAAGCTACTTACTTATAAGTCACAGTTGTGAGATTGACTGCACTCTCTCTGTTCAGCGCGTCTACGTCAGACCGACATTCCCGGAAGTGTGATGTTCACAGTATTGTGGCACTCGGGATGCTTCTGGGTGGTGCACAAGTGAATTTATTCCATGCAAACAGTTAGGAGTTTCCGTAAGTGTTTGAGGAAGACGTTGCATTCACAGCAAGCCCATGGTGTGTGTGTCTGTTATTGCTTATAATAAGGCTAAGTTGAAAAATTTTTTAAATCTTTTTACTTATTTTTGAAGGAGAGGGAGAGAGAGCATGCGCGGGGGAGGAGCAGAGAGAGAGGGAGATACAGAATCCGAAACAGGCTCCAGGCTCTGAGCTGTCAGCACAGACAAACTGTGAGATCATGACCTGAGCCGAAGCCGGACGCTCAACCGACTGGGCTCCACCCAGGCGCCCCAATAAGGCTAAGTTTTAAGAAAAAAATATGAACGTAGAGATTGTGTGTAGATGGGTTGGCAGAAGGGGATGGGGGAACACGGCTTTCATGCTTCTTTTCTTACCCCTTCCCCGTTTGGGAAGATTCTAGCTGCCTGTGTTAGCTTTGGTGACTCTTTGGAGAGCGATCAGTTCCTCCACCAGGGTTAGAGCAGGGACTTAGAGTGAGGCAAGAATGGTGGGCTTTTAGAGAATATGCTCTTGTACGGAGGACAAAGCAGTCTGGTTAAGAATGAGTCACTTTACTATATCATCAGACAAACATCTGATTTCTGCCCCCACCAGATTTATGAATTTCCTTGCCATACCACAGCAGGGGCCCCAGGTGAGCAGGACAGCAGGGGAATGATAAGGGATGCTGGGCTGGCCACAGTCTCCGTCTAGCTGGGGCCCCGGGGAGCTCTGTCCCGGAGCGTCTGCCGTGCAGTGCGGCCTCTCTGTTCCCCACAGGGTTCTTCCTTAGATCCTGACAGTCTGCAGCCAAGTCTGGCCGTGAATGGTAGCGCTGTGGCATTTTATAGCCGGAAAGACATGATTTGTTCTTTCTTTCTTTGTAAAAACGCAATTTGGGAAAAGTGGGGAAGGGAAAATCTGTTATGAAAAGACAAATTTATTTTCCTGTAATCTGCATTTCATTGACTTGACTAGGAAACTAGATTAATGCAAACACGAGGAGAAAGGCTTGCTAAAAGTTAATATTGTTGACAGAACGGCTTTGTGGAAACATGAGAAAAACGTGAGAAGGGAGGGAAAGAATATACAGGCCGGAAGAGGTATTAGCAACAATCCAGTCCTCTTCCAGAGCATAAAGCAGACTGTTTTCCCCTCCTACTCAAAAAAGGGGATCCTTAAGCTCTGGATGTAGGTACCCTCCACAAGATAGAAAAAGCAGGTGGAGGGAGAGAGAAGGAGGGAGAGAGGGAAAGAGAGAGAGGTTGCGATTTCAACATTGACCACAAGATGGCAGCAGAAGCATATTATTTAGTAGTTGGCAATGGCCTTGGGTTGACTGAAAATAGACTCCCAAACAAGACATCTTTCTCCCTCTCTCCCTCCACCCGCCTCCCCTCCCCCCCCCCCGAGTTTATTTATTTATTTTGAGAGAGATTGCAAGCATGGAAGGGACAGAGAGAAGGAGAGACGGAGAAGCACAGGCCGGCTTCCCTCCTTCAGCGCAGACCTTGATGTGGGGCTCAAACCACGGAGCGTTGAGATCATGACCTGAGCCAAGATCAAGAGTCTGACGCCTAACCAACTGAGCCACCCCGGCGCCCCTGCATACAGCCTTGTTAATGTCAGCATTCAAGTATTTGGACAGCGTATCATTGAACGCGTGTCGTGCTATCATTTTCCATTTAGTAGTGATTTGGCGGAAAGTGTTTAAAAAGCCAGAGTGCGGTGTCCTTCCGTAGCATTTTTGCCTTTAGCGAGGGGGAGGCAAGCGGTAAGCGGTGCACTTGACACGGAGAGGTCTTTGAACATGAATATCCATCCGAGGGAAATTCCTCACCCCCTGTGAGGTCTCTGGGCTCCTATTTGCCCGAGAGGAGACAACGGAGAGAAGAAAAATGGGAAATTAATAGTAGTAAAAAGCATTATGTGCGAGGAGGTAGGATCGAGGCTTCCTACACAACCCCGCCCTCCATAAAAAACTAACAGACAATTATTATAAGAAAAAGTCAGATGGGCTATTTGATGAAACTTTGCGTAGCTTCTGGTAGGTTGTTGGATCTTCTTGGTAATTCTGCGATTCTAGAATACAATCAAGCAGATCTGAATATGGCCTGTGACAGGGCGAGGTCCTTCTTAGAAAACCATTTTAGTAATCTAGTTAATGATTATTTATATACATCTGAATATTTGCAAGCGAAAGACGGGTTTGCGTGTGTGTTTGTTTTTTGCTTTGTTTCTGGGATGCCCTGAATATAAACTGCCTCTCAACAATTTCAGAGCAAAGAGGAGCAAGTGTGGCCTGACCTCCCACAAAGGGGTAAATTGTGGGTCACATCTAATGGACTGTAAGTTTTTGAGTCAATAATCCCTTGGCAAGTGCCATTCAGTCTTCCTGTAAAAGGCTGTTTCACGCAGTGTGTGACTCCCTCTCATGTGACAGCCCCAGGGGACTGGAAATAACAGAGCCTTGCTGATGGCATCATTTGTGATTTAACACCGAGAAGTGTGCTGATTTTGGTCTGTCTCAGTAACCAAGGGTGAATGCCACACCGAAGTTGTACTTTGGGTAAAAAGAAGTCAGTTTCGAATTACTGTGATTACTTGGCCCTCTTTAAATTCATTCTGTTTAATGTTTATTTACTTTTTTGAAGGAGAGAGAGACAGACTGCAAACAGGGAAGGGGCAGGGAGAGAGGGAGACACAGAATCCGAACCAGGCTCCAGGCTCCAGGCTCCGAGAGGTCAGCAGAGAGCCCGACGCAGGGCTGGACCCCACGAACCGCGGGATCATGACCTGAGCCGAAGTCGGATGTTTAACCAACTGAGCCACCCAGGCGCCCCTCATTGGCCCTCTTTAATTGATTTCTTGGCTCAGATGTTATGTCAGGTTGTACTTAGATAAGCTTGCAAGACAGAAAAGAGAGAAAATTTAAAACAGGACACGTACTGATATCCTATTTGACAATAAATTGCCTCTGTAAAACATGTTTTGAAACTCTGCGATACATTTGTTTGAAGCTGTCAGCATATAAAAACAATGCTCTTCAGGGCAATAATTTATATTTTTTTCCAGGCGAGGGAGAAAACGTTGTAGTGTATGACCGTGAGAGAGGATGAAGCCTAGGAGAACGGAAGGGCTTCTCTCTCTGTTGCGTACAGGGCCAGAAAAGCAAATCTCACTATTAGACACGGTGAAGCAGGAGAGAAGTATTATCATCTTTTGTTTCCTCTGATCTTTCTGGTTTGTTATCAAGGCAAAGCGAATTCCTGCAGGGGAGACGTAGGGGTGTCTCGTTGTCACCACGGGGCCCCGGGCATCACGTGCCGTGGGCTCGCTGGGCCTTTGATCTTGGAGCAATCCGAGACAGAAGTTTCCTCTGCGTGCTTCTGCGCCCATACTCACCGTGCTAAAATCCGGACGTGCTTTTTGATGCTTAAGAACACGCGTCACGTGGCAGCTTTGCTGATCTTCATCTTTTCTTGGGCTCTGCCTACTTCCTTGATTGTTTTAATTGCCCAAGTAATGCGTGCTGGTTGTGAGACCGTGAAAGGCGGAGTCGAATCCTGTCCGCAGCCACCCGCGCCACCCGTCCTCCAGCAGGCAGCAGGTGTTAGGCTTTCTGTATGTTCATGCAGACCTTAGCAGAGAGGGGACCTCCCTGCCCATTTGGACTTGTTTGGTCATTGCCTGTTTTTCTAACCCAAGTGGCATTATTCTATAACACTCCTCAGCAACCTGCTGGTGTTTTGGTTTTGTGTTTACTAATAGCTCCTAGGGTTCTTTCCAGATCAGTCCACATTGGGTTTTCTAATGGCCGCCCGCTGTCCCGTAGCGTCCCAAGTCCTTCCGCTTATTGATATTGATGGTTATGGGTTTTGTCCGTTTCCGAGCATAAACACGGCCACTCATATTCTCGCACACATTTTCTCGTCTGTCTTTATTTATCTACGGGGTAAATTGCAAAAGGCCGAGAGCGCTAGGTCAAAAAAAGTTCCCAATTTTCAGCGTGACCTTTTCGGTTTATCTGATGAAGCGTAAACTTTCTGTGTCAGATAAATTGATCGCCAGCCCTTTCCGCTACGCATAAAAGGTATGCCGGTGGCATTGACGGGGTTAACTTTCTACATTCTGGAAGGGATTGATAGCAATCAGACATGTAACCATATGCATTTCCTTTTTTATACTTGAGCACATTCATGAGAACACTCTTTGAAGCAATGTTTACATGCCTTTAACTTTTCAGATTTACAAAGCCCATGTTGTGCTTTGGGCTTGGTTTTTTTTCCTTCTTCTTTAAAGTTGAATAAAATCCCTCAATTCCTACAATGTCTTGATTTTGAAAGTAAGAATACAGTTGTTAGTGCTCTTAAGTAACCAGACTTTTTCTTTACGGATTGCAATGATTTGTTTTTCTTTCATCAAAATACATTTTTTTGATACTTGAAGGATTCTGAGGATCTTGCTCCCACTTGGGAAAATAACAAATTCGAAGTCACTCAGCTACATTTTTTTTTTTAAAGGCTAGTGGGAAGATTTGGACATATATGGTATTGGAATCACTCACTGGAGCTTTCTTTTTATAGGAGGGCAACTTCCGGTAGAGTTTTCTTTCCTTTTTTTTGATCATGGTTACGATATTGGACTAGATTTCCCGAAAGATAACTTCACAAACATTTATTTGGGTCCGATATCAGCCCTATTAAAAGTAATCAAACATGAGATGGAAGCTACAAAGTGAAACTTTTTGGAGATTAGGTAGAGCGACCTCAGGAATTTTAGCTCGGTCTTACAGAGAAATGACCTCACGACATGTTGTGATACTTAAAACGGGGGGCTTTGGGGATGCCTGGGTGGCTCAGATGGTTACGCGGTGACTTCGGCTGAGGTCATGATCTCGTGGTTCGTGGGTTCGAGCCCCGCGTTGGGCTGTGTGCTGACAGCTCGGAGCCTGGAGCCCGCTTCGGATTGTGTCTCCCTCCCTCTGTACTCCTACCCTGCTTGTGCTCTGTCTCTGTCTCTGTCTCTGTCTCTCTCTCTCTCTCAAAAATAAACAAACAAACAAAAAATTAAACAACAAACAACAGGGGGCTTTGGAGTCATGGACCTGAGATTGAACTTTGTGTACAGGAGATACTCCATACCTGTTTGTGGAGTGACAGGAGGCAAGTGCAAAGTGCTGAGTAAAATTGCTAGCCAGTGTGTGCCAATGTAAGGCTAAAAAATGTTAGAGAGTTTTGGGGCGCCTGGGTGGCCCCGCCGGCTAAGCGTCCAACTCCTGATTTCTGCTCCGGTCATCAGCTCACAGTTCACGAGTTCGAGCCCCGTGTCCGACTCTGTGCTGACAGTGCAGAGCCTGCTTGGGATTCTGTCTCCCTCTCTTTCTCTCTGCCCCTCCCCCTGCTCTCTCTTTTTCTCTCTTTCTCTCAAAATACATACTTACAACAATTGAAAAAGATAAGATCAAGAAAACAAAAAATTTTAGAGGGTTTCAAAAACGTGAGTTCTGGTATTGACTCACAGAACCCCGTGGCTAGAAAGGATTTTAAGGGGTAACTTTGCTCACCCCCTTTGGTTAACAAACCATTAATGGCAAAAAATCAAGTAAACATCGAGAGGTTCGGAAAGATTGTGCTTTGCCACAGACGTGACACCAAAGCTTGTCAGTGACGGGGCTGGGACTGCCCCCTCCCCCTCCACGGGTCTTACTTTCCATCCCAGCTCTCCTAACACCTGTCTGAAACATCCACAGTGATGAGTGAGACGAGGGCAAGTAGACATTTGTAAACTGGAAGCCAGACACAGGTGGAAAGGTCATGCTGTTTCCATGTTTTTCAAGAATGTGAAATGTGCTTGTAAGATGGGCCGAGCAGAGGTCACACAGCGTGCCCGGGGCAGCCCCCCGCGGGCTCTGGGAGACCACTCGTGTCAGTTTCCTCCGGGTGTGGGGTGGGAGTGAACCACTGCCTTGGATCGCTCCTAAAAGCCTGGGAGAAGGCAGGGGCGCAGTGCACCTGCTCCCTCCTGTGCAGCCCGGGGGCTGTTGACAGCCGTCATGTCTGTTTCTGCTCTCCTTGTCTCACTAGGGTTCAGTGCCCCTAAGCGAAGGTAACTTTCCACATCCAGGGGGGCTGCAGGTCTAGAGACGTGGGTGGAGGCTCTTTGTAGATGTTCTAGAAGCTCAGCAGCTTCACCTACAAGCCTGAAAGCTGGAGGGTGAAAGTGCTTTGGCTGAACTGTCCTGTGTGTGTCCCTCTCCCTAAGTCAACATGAAGCGTATACGTTGGTGCCTTCTCTGTGGCCGTTTGCAAATTACAGACTGATATTGACTGCGTCGGAACTTTCCAGTTTGGACAAATACTATTGCAGATTGCAGATCTTATTTCTCCGAAGGCAGTTGGATCTGTCAGTCAGTCAACTAATACACGAGAAGATGTCTGAGGTATTCGGGAGACCCAAAGCCAGGTTCTGTCCTTCCTAGCCTGGCTGTTGTGCTGTCGTGCAATGTGCATCCAAGCCCCAGCTACTGCTGCTGCTGTTTTTTTTTTTTAAATTTTTTAAGGTTTCTTATTTTGAGAGAGCAAGTGGGGGGAGGGGCAGAGAGAGAGGGAGAGAGAGAATCCCAAGCGGGCTCCGTACTGTCAGCACAGAGCCCGAGGCGGGGCTCGAACTCACAAACCATGAGATCATGACCTGAGCTGAAACCAAGAGTCGGACGCTTAACCGACTGAGCCACCCAGGCGCCCCTCCCACCAGCTTCTTCTATTGCTACACGTCTCAAGTTGCCCGAGAGGATTAAATGAGCTCACGCATGTAGTGATGATTTCAAAAGTGCCTTGTATAGTCATTCAATACATGTTGGCTCTCGTCGTTATTATTTATTTTTTCTGACTTTATTCACCAAGCGTGTAATGACTTTTCACTCCAGATCCATTCATATCCTTCCCTTATTTCTAACTCCGTACTTGGTTCCAGTTGTGCTCATTACAATCGCTCTGACCCGGTTTTCGGAGTCATTTCCTGAATCACAGTTGAAACTCTGACGTAGGCTGTATTTAGGACTTATTTTTCATTCATAGTATAGTCTCCACTCTCTCTCTACGAGTGTCACACCCCTCCCCCCCCCCCCATCCCATCGTTTTAGAAACGTAGCACTCTGGTGCTAGATTTGGCAGGGGTAAGGCCCCCTCCGCAGTTACCTGCTCCCTGACTTGAATAAACCCAGGTGTCTCAGATTCTAAGCTGCATAGTCTAACACAGGGAATCCAACTAAAACGCGCTTTCTGATTCGACACGTGCCTCTGGGGAGGCACCAGAGATGCTGTGTCTGTAGCCAGCTCTCATGTGATGCTGACGTTGCTGGTCTCCAGATCCATACGTGGCAAAGGACTGGCCAAAGGTTTTCTCTGGCTCCTTCCTCTTCTCCTTTTTCTTCCCAACCCCCCCCCCCCACTTTTTCACGTCCAAGTTAAATTTTTTACACAAGTAATCAGACACACGAATGCAAGCTAATGTGCTAATGAAACATTAATGTGGATTCCATTACAAGATCAACTCCTTATCTAGGAAAGCCTGGAGGAAACATTCTGGTATTCTGTCCCCTTCTAGACAATACGTACGCATAGCTGTGCATTGGAAAGCCTCTGCGCGGAGGCTGTGCTTGGGTTTAAAACCCCTCATGCCTTAATCCTGTCGCTTGGCCTCTTCGAACCTCAGTTTCCCATCTGTAAAACAGGGAAAAGAAGGCCCACCCAAGCTGATGCTGTGCAGAAGACTGGCCGTAAGCATGCAGCGAGTGATAACCATCGCTTCTGTAGTGTTAATACTAGTGTTCTGGAGACAAAGTCAAATTTGTCCCCAAATGACAAATGTGGTCCGGAAAGAACTTTAATTCAGGTAAAATGGGAAAGTGAGAAACAGTGGTCCAGCATCGGTGAGAGCTGAGTGTGTGCAATGCACTTTATTGGCATGCCCTCATCTGCTGTTGTCAGGAACACCACCACGCGTCTTCACGGCGCCTCCAGGCAGGACTTAATGCACGGGCTCTGCATTGATGAGGACACTAATTCCAGCACGTGAAGTGGCTTATTCAGAGGCTTGCTGGCCCAGGACTGTGGCTCTAAGGCTCTAGCAGTGTATTATATACTCATACATATACCTGCAGCAGGTGCATGGGGAGAAGTATAAGGAAAATGGCATTTGAAGACCCTTCAACCATCCCAAGTGCCCAGGGGACCTTATGCTATAGTGCATGGAAATATCCATGGAGCTAATTGTTACAAGAGATTCCAGGGCTCCATCCCAACAGATTCTGACTTAATAATAGGCTTGGGAAATCGGGGACCAGGACGTTTTCCAGACCATCCTGGAGCAACAGCACCACGGTGGATCCTGTAAGGACAGGTGTCGGTTTCCATGGGCTGCTGTGACACATCGCCCCAAATCAGGGGGCTTCAAACAGTGGGGAATTGTTCTCTTGCAGTTTCGGAGACTGGATGTTGGATTCAAGGGTCGGCAGGGCTAGGCTTTCTCTGAAGATGCGAAGGCAAGGTGCTTTCTGGTCTCCTCCTAACTTCCAGCAGTTGCCTGCAGTCTCAGCAGCCCTTGGTGCCATGCGGGCACGTCGCTCCAGTGTCTCTGTCGCTGTTCACACGGCTGTCTTCCCTCTGCGTGTGTCTGTGTCCAAATTCCCCTCTTCTTTTAAGTACCATAGTTGTTGAAGGTAGGGACTACCCTCACCCAGGATGACCTCATCCTGATGACATCTGCCAAGACCTTATTTCCTAATAAGGTCATGTTCAGAGGTTCTGGGTGGACATTAATTTGGGGGGGGGCAGTATTCAACTCCATACACTCTGCCATCTGTTTTTGAAAATTTTTCCCTTGAGCCCAGGATGTAAAGCTGTGACTCTTGAAGTCTGCTGAGCCCTGTGGAAAAGAGGTTTCAGAGGCGATGGGGAGGGGTGGGGTGAAGGGCGTACCTGGGTAATGATGCCGGGTTTCACAGAGGCTTTTTCACCTGCCATTTCCATCTGCCCCCTCCCCCTGCTCCTTGTCTTATGTTTCAAAAGATGCCGTGTTGATTGATAGTCCTTTGGTTCAGAGGAAAGTATTGGTCTCTCATGGTTCCAGGAAATGTCATAGATCTCTGGTGGTTTATGGTCCTCTTGTTTTCACGGTATGGGTTTTATGAAGATTTACGGGGAACCAAAATGGGGCTTAAAAGGAGAGACAACTGGTGATTTTCATTTCTGTAGACTGTAGTTTTCCTACCTGTAATTTTAAGGGGGAAGAAACTTCTATGCTGTAATTTCGACACTTTGCTTCTCTATAATTTTGGTAAATTGTTTCCCTAGGGTTACAAAGCATTAAGTGGAGTAAACCCCAAGTAGACGTATTACGGTAAAGACAAATTTGCCCTGGCACATTTATCGAAGCAATGTCAAAATACAAACCAATTTAGAAAAGCTCTAATTGGTTCAATCAAAATTACACATTTTAAAACTACAGGGTTATGTTGTGGAAAAGACCGGTTTTTGTTTTTTTTTTTTTTTTAATTTTTTTTTTTCAAAGTTTATTTATTTTTGGGACAGAGAGAGACAGAGCATGAACGGGGGAGGGGCAGAGAGAGAGGGAGACACAGAATCGGAAGCAGGCTCCAGGCTCTGAGCCGTCAGCCCAGAGCCCGACGCGGGGCTCGAACCCACGGACCACGAGATCGTGACCTGAGCTGAAGTTGGACGCCTAACCGACTGTGCCACCCAGGCGCCCCGAAAAGACCGTTTTTAAGTTTACCTTCTTTTATATATTTAAAAGTAGAATTTAGGGGCGCCTGGGTGGCTCAGACCAGACGCCCCGGAAAGTTTGTCTTATTATTTCCAGATGAGATCAGTAATTCCCATGACCATTTCATTTCTGGGAAACCTTACTGGAAATGGATATCCAAGTGCCTTCAGCCGTGGGAAGAGGGGTAAGCAAAGGGTCAGACCCATTGGAAGAGGTGATTGGCCCCTATTGTGTGGAAATTTCCCAGGATATCTTTTGTATTAGGTTGTAGAGTTGGGCGAGGGTATCAGTGGCATCTGAATCAAATCTCCGGAGGGCAAGTTGCTGTAGGGGTTGCTAATTTTATTGGAAAATAGAATCAAGATCCCAGAAGGCTTTGATGCGCAAGAAGAATGGGGTAGAATCCTGGTACACCCAGTGCTCTCCTGTTATGCCATATATTTTCCAGATGCTCCCAGGTATTTGAAATGAAATGCAGAGATAATGTAGCCCATCTGCACACATAATATGTATGCGTTTGTGTACCTAGTCTCCTAATGCTAGTCCAAAGAAAAGACAATAGAAAGTAATGCGTCATCAAATAATAAACGCGGTGTAACAATTGCTTGGATTGTCCAGGTTGAAAATGACCACAGGAAAAGGACAGTGTGGCAAGTTGAAATGAAGGTGGCAAGGACTTGCACCTCTTCCTAAAATCATTCCATATAACAACCGAAAACACATATGGGTCCTGGTGTATTTTCTTGGTGGCTCCAGTACGTGATTTGAGACCAGGCAAAACCGAGCAACTCGTTCACATGTAAAACAGATTTAGGTTCTCGGCTGAGAGGATGATATACGGGGTTTTCTTCTGCATGAATGGCTGGTGAGAGATTTTGAAGTTGCGTGGGACGTGGCATAATTCTCCAGTGTGTGGTGGTGTCTGGACCGCAGGACCTGGTGATGACCAAAGCGCACCCCAGAAATTCCCAGAGTTCCCACAAGGGGGCAGTGCTGCTCGCGCTGAGAATCACGGGACTGTTTTCGCTTTGGAAACGTGGACATTTTGGGTGGGATAACGCTTTGTCTTGCGCATAAGCGCGTGGGGGCGTGGGAGATGGTGCTCTTGTGTGTCACAGAATGTTTGGTGGCGCTTAGGCTTCCACTAGGTGACGATAGCCCCCCCCCCACCAGGTCCGGTTAGGACAACCACAGATGTGTGCAGACACAGACTGTTGTCTCCTGGGGGGGGGGGGGGGCATATTCACCCTAAATTGAGAACACTGAACTGAACAAAAAGATGTTGAAGGGGGAAATGAGAGAAAAACTTTCCCCCTGAAGGAACCGTGAAATAAATCTCATAATCAGAAGTGACCTCATGGAAGCATTTGTGACCAGTTTAGGGACCATCTGTAGGTGATCTATGAGTCAACCAGGTGTTCAGGCGCATCCATATGTGAGCATATTATTTAGATTTTTCTGATTTCCTTTTACTTTTATCCTGTTTTGTTCGATAAACAGACTTGTGGCCACGTGAGAAGAAGGGTAGAATCGTGGAAGAGAAGATGTGCTATTCTCACCCTGTTTACTCCCACTGGGGGTATTGTGCTCCATACTGGGCACGTGAGCAGGGACAGTTGTTTGTGTACCGGAACCAAGGCATTTCACGGCTTCTATGTTGTTTCAGCAAGTAGAAAGAAGCCAAATGATCGCAAGTGATAGTGTGACAGTTCTCCGCTCAGGGTAAGGAGTGTCTTCCTAACAGAACTTTCCGGATGGAGCTACTTGGGGAGTCGTACGGGAGTAAGTGGTGATCCTTAAGGAGAGGTTTGCTACAACGGGCCTGGAAAAAGCAGAATCGTTTTTAAGGTTGCAGGTTACTCTAGGAGTGACAGATGTTGATTCGTGCATTCCATACTTCCTACGTCCTTCCTGTATCCCTACATCTGTCATTCTAAGTGGTCATTAGCTCTGTAATTGGACACTTACTGCCACGATCAGGCAATACACCACTTGCTTTCCAAGACCATCCATGTGGGCACGATCAGTGAGCGGCCGAGAAAGCACCGCTAAGGTTTAGAAGTAATGCACCTTTTAGCACATCATTCATTCCTTTATTCATTCAGCAAGTAGTTACTTATCGAGGGCCTACTTTGGGCCAGTCGTTGTTCTTGGTGTTGAGAGCACAGCAGCCCCAATCCTATGTAGCCTCTAGTCTGGGAATAAAAGCAAGCAATAAATCACGGAACTGACAAAGAAGTAAAATCTCAGGGCGCCTGGGTGGCTTGGTCGGTTGAGTGTACAACTCTTGGTTTTGGCTCAGGTCATGGTCTCATGGTTTTGTGGGTTCCAGCCCCATGTCAGGGCCTGCGCTGACAGTGTGGAGCCTGCTTGGGAGTCTGTCCCCTCTTTCTCTCTGCCTCTCCCCCACTCACACTGTCTTTGTCTTCGTCAAAATAAATACAGTTTTAAAAAAGTAAGATTTCAAATGGTGATGAATGCTAGGAAGGTACCAAAGGTGCCGTGGCATAAAATTAAAGAGGGAAGGAGGGGTCTGTTTTAGAGGGGGTGGTCAGAGATGAGACTCCTATGAGGTGGCATTTAAGAGCCCATTGTTCTAACAGCGGGAAGAGCGTTTTAGACAGAGGGAAGGACATGTGCGAAGGACCTACATGGAGAAAGACACGGGCACCTTTGAAGCCCAGAAAGAAGAACCATGTAGCTGGGGTATAGTGGGCGTCGGAGCGTGGCATGCAGTGAGCTCCCAGAAAGAGAGAGGGTCCAGCTCCTGTCGGGAGGCATAGGGCTTACAGCTCAGAGCATGGACCAGGGTTCGGGTTACATCACTTTCTCGTTCCTTATTCCGGCTCACATCCGTGCATAACTGTGAGGACTGGACCTTGTGGAACATGTGAAGGAACGTGGATTTTATCCTAACAAGGTAAAGTCCCTGAGGAGCTTTCCAGTTCACACCCTTGTGTAAAACTTTGAAACAAAACCCAATACAGGTGTGATTGCTTTGAGTAAAGTTTTGAATGTAACGTCCACAGCAAAGTATGTGACGTCATTAAAGGGCAGAGTTTTGTTTTATCTGAGTTGTCTCTCTCTCTCCATGATTTGAGCCATTTGGCAACAATGTGGAGAGGTTACAGGCGGTGTTTTTCTTTTCTTTGTTCTTTTTTTATTTTAGTATTATTTTTTAAAATTTTATTAAAAAATTTTTTTTAACGTTTATTCATTTTTTGAGAGATAGACAGAGTGTGAGTGGGGGAGGGACGGGGAGAGAAGGAGACACAGAATCCGAGCAGGCTCCAGGCTCTGAGCTGTCAGCACAGAGCCTGACCTGGGGCTCGAGCCCATGAACTGAGAGATCACGACCTGAGCTGCAGTTGGACACTTAACCGACTCAACCACCCAGGCACCCTTTAATTTTCTTTTTTTTTTGAATTTACATCCAAATTAGTTAGCATATGGTGCAACAATGATTTCAGGAGGAGATTCCTTAATGCCCCTTCCCCATTTAGCCCATCCCCCCTCCCACAACCCCTCCAGTAACCCTCTGTTTGTTCTCTGTATTTAAGCGTCTCTTACGTTTCATCCCCCTCCTTTTTTATATTATTTTTGCTTCCCTTCCCTTATGTTCATCTGTTTTTGTCTCTTAAAGTCCTCATATGAGTGAAGTCATATGATTTTTGTCTTTCTCTGACTAATTTCACTCAGCATAATACCCTCCAGTTCCATCCACGTAGTTGTAAATGGCAAGATTTCATTCTTTTTGATTGCCGAGTAATACTCCATTGTATAAATATACCACATTTCCTTTATCCATTCATCGATCAATGGACATTTGGGCTCTTTCCATACTTTGGATTGTTGATCATGCTGCTATAAATACGGGGGTGCATGTGTCCCTTCAAAACAGCACATCTGTATCCCGTGGAAAAATGCCTAGTAGTGCAATTGCTGGGTCGTAGGGTAGTTCTATTTTTAATTTTTTGAGGACCCTCCATACTGTTTTCCAGAGTGGCTGCACCAGCTTGCATTCCCACCAGCAGTGCAAAAGAGATCCTCTCTCTCCGCATCCTCGCCACCATCTGTTGTTGCCTGAGCTGGTAATGTGAGCCATTCTGACAGGCGTGAGGTGGTATCTCATTGTGGTTTTGATTTGTGTTCCCATGTATTTTTTCATGTGTCTGTTAGCCATCTGGATGTCTTCTTTGGAGAAGTGTCTATTCATGTCTTTTGCCCATTTCTTCACTGGATTATTTGTTTTTCAGGTGTTGAGTTTGATACGTTCTTTATAGATTGTGGCTACTAACCCTTTATCTGATCTGTCATTTTTAAATATCTTCTCCCATTCTGCCAGTTGCCTTTTAGTTTTCCTGATTGTTTCCTTTGCTGTGCAGAAGCCTTTTATTTTGATGAGGTCCCATAGTTCATTTTTGCTTTTGTTTCCCTTGCCTCCAGAGACGTGTTGAGTAAGAAGTTGCTGTGGCCAAGATCAAGGAGGTTTTTGCCTGCTGTCTCCTCAAGGACTTTGATGGCTTCCTGTCTTCCTTTTAGGTCTTTCATCAATTTTGAGTTTATTTTTGTGTCGGTTGTAAAAAAGTGGTCCAGGTTCGTTCTTCTGCATGTCACTGTCCAGTTTTCCCAGCACCACTTGCTGAAGAGACTCTTTATTCCATTGGATATTCTTTCTTGCTTTGTCAAGGTTAGTTGACCATACGTTTGTGGGTCCATTTCTGTGTTCTCTATTCTGTCCCATTGATCTGAGTGTCCGTTCTTGTGCCAGTACCATACTGTCTTGATGATTGCAGTTTTGTAGTATAGCTTGAAGTCCGGGATTGTGATGCCTCCTGCTTTGGTTTTCTTTTTCAAGATCGCTTTGGCTATTCAGGGTCTTTTCTGGGTCCATACAAATTTTAGGATTGTTTGTTCTAGCTCTGTGCAGAATGCTGGTGTTACTTTGATAGGGATTGCGTTGAATATGTAGATTGCTTTGGGTAGCATTGACATTTTAATATTTGTTCTTCCTATCCAGGAACATGGAATCTTTTTCCATTTTCTTCCATAAGCTTTCTATAATTTTTAGTGTATAGATTTTTTACCTCTTTGGTTATTTATTCCTAGGTATTTTATGGGTTTTGGTGCAGTTGTAAATGGGATCAATGCCTTGATTTCTCTTTCTGTTGCTTCATTGTTGGTGAGTAGGAATGCAAATGATTTCTGTGCATTGATTTTATATCCTGCAAATTTGCTGAATTCATGAATCAGTTCTAGCAGTTTTTTGGTGGAATCTTTTGGGTTTTCCATATAGAGTATTATGTCATCTGCAAAGAGTGAAAGTTTGACCTCCTCCTGGCTGATTTGGATACCTTTATTTCTTTGTGTTGTCTGACTGCAAAGGCTAAGACTTCCAATACTATGTTGAATAATAGTGGCGAGAGTGGACATCCCTGTCCTGTTCCTGACCTTAGGGGGAAAGCTCTCAGTTTTTCCCCATTGAAGATGGTATTAGTGTTGGGTCATTCATATATGGCTTTTATGATCTCAAGGTGTGATCCTTCTATCCCTACTTTCTTGAGGGTTTTTATCAAGAAAGGATGCTGTATTTTGTCAAATGCTGTCTCTGCATCTATTGAGAGGATCATATGGTTCTTGTCCTTTCTTTTATTGATATGATGAATCACGTTAATTGTTTTGTGGATATTGAGCCAGCCCTGCATCCCAGGTATAAGTCCCACTTGGTTGTGGTGAATAATTTTTTTAATGTATTGTTGGATCCAGTTGGGTAATAATCTTGTTGAGGATATTTGCATCCATGTTCCTCAGGGAAATTGGTCTACAGTTCTCCTTTTTAGTGGAGTCTCTGTCTGGTTTTGGAATCAAGATAATGCTGTCTTCGTAGAAAGAGTTTGGAAGTTTTCCTTCCATTTCTATTCTTTGGAACAGTTTCAAGAGAACAGGTGTTAACTCTTCCTTAAATGTTTGGTCGGATTCCCCTGGAAAGCCATCTGGCCCTGGACTCTTGTTTTTTGGGAGATTTTTGATTACTAATTTGATTTCTTTACTGGTTATGGGTCTGTTCAAATTTTCTATTTCTTCCTGTTTCAGTTTTGGTAGTGTAAATGTTTCTAGGAATTTGTCCATTTCTTCCAGATTGCCCATTTTATTGGCATATAATTGCTCATAATATTCTCTTATTATTGTTTTTATTTCTGCTGTGTTGGTTGTGATCTTTCATTCTTGATTTTATTTATTTTGGTCCTTTCCTTTTTCTTTTTGATCAAACTGGCTAGTGATTTATCAATTTGTTAAGTTTTTCAAAGAACCAGTTTCTGGTTTCATTGATCTGTTCTGGGTGTTTTTGTTTGTTTGTTTCGATAGCATTTATTTCTTCTCTAATCTTTATCATTTCGTGTGTTCTGCTGGTTTTGGTTTTATTTGATGTTCTTTTCCCAGCTCTTTAAGGTGTAAGGTTAGGTTGTGTATGTGAGATCTTTCTTACTTCTTTCGGAAGGCCTGGATTGCTATATACTTTCCTCTTATGACCACCTTTGCTGCATCCCAGGGGTTTTGGGTTGTGGTATTATTTTCATTGGCTTCCATGTACTTTTTAATTTCCTCTTTAACTTCTTGGTTAGCCCATTCATTCTTCAGTAGGATGTTATTTAGTCTTCAAGTATTTGTTACCTTTCCAAATTTTTTTCTTGTGGTTGATTTCGAGTTTGATAGCGTTGTGGTCTAAAAATATGCACGGTATGATCTCGATCTTTTTGCACTTGCTGAGGGCTGATTTGTGTCCCAGTACGTGGTCTATTCTGGAGAACGTTGCACGTACACTTGAGAAGAATGTATATTCCGCTGCTTTAGGATGAAATGTTCCGAATATATCTGTTAAGTCCATGTGGTCCAGTGTGTCATGCAAAGCCATTGTTTCCTTGTTGATTTTTGATTAGATTATCTGTCCATTGCTGTCAGTGGAGTGTTGATGTCTCCTACTATTATGGTATTACTACCAATGAATTTCTTTATGTTTGTGATTAATTTATTTGTATATTTGGGTACTGCCACATTGGCTCATCGATGTTACAATTGTTAGGTCTTCTTGGTGGATAGACCCCTTGATTATGATATAATGCCCTTCTCCATCTCTTGATACAGTCTTTATTTTAATGTCTAGATTGTCTGATATAAGTATGGCTACTTTGGCTTTCTTTTGTTGACCAGTGCCATGAAAGATGGTTCTCCATCCCCTTACTTCAATCTGAAGGTGTCTTTAGGTCTAAAGTGGGTCTCTTGTAAACGGCATATACATGGATCTTGTTTTCTATCCATTCAGTTACCCTATGTCTTTTGGTTGGAGCATTGAGTCCATTGACATGAGTACTGAAAGATATGAATTTATTGCCATTATGTTGCTTGTAGGGTTGGAGTTTCTGGTGGTGTTCTCAGGTCCTTTCTAATCTTTGTTGCTTTTGAGATATATATATATATATATATATATATATATATATATATATATACATACACACACACACACACACACATACATACATACATACATACATACATTTTTTTCCCATCTTTTCTCCCCTCAGAGAGTCCCCATCAAAATTTCTTGCAGGGGTGGTTTAGTGGTCACAAACTCCTTTAATTTTTGCTTGTCTGGGAAACTTTTTATCTCTCCTTCTAGTTTGAGTGACAGCCTTGCTGGATAAAGAATTATTGGATGCCTATTTTTCTGATTCAGCACACTGTATATATCCTGCCACTCCTTTCTGGCCTGCCAAGTTTCTGTGGGTAGGTCTGCTGCAAACCTGATCTGTCTTCCCTTGCCGGTTAGGGACTACTTTTCCCTTGCTGCTTTCATAATTCTCTCCTTGCCTGAGTATTTTGTGAATTTGACTATGGTATGCCTTGTTGATGGTCGGTTTTTGTTGAATCTAATGGGGGTCCTCTGTGCCTCCTGGATTTTGATGTCTGTGTCTTTCCCCAGGTTAGGAAAGTTTTCCGCTATGATTTGCTCACATAACCCTTTTACCCCTATTTCTTTCTCTTCCTCTTCAGGAACCCCTATGATTCTGATGTTGTTCCTTTTTAATGAGTCACTGATTTTTCTAATTCTTTTAAAAAATTTTTTTTTTCAACGTTTATTTATTTTTGGGATAGAGAGAGACAGAGCATGAACGGGGGAGGGGCAGAGAGAGAGGGAGACACAGAATCGGAAACAGGCTCCAGGCTCTGAGCCATCAGCCCAGAGCCTGACGCGGGGCTCGAACTCATGGACCGCAAGATCGTGACCTGGCTGAAGTCGGGCGCTCAACCGACTGTGCCACCCAGGCGCCCCTGATTTTTCTAATTCTTAAATCATACTCTTTTGCCTTAATCTCTCTCTCTTTTTTTCCTGCTTCATTATTCTGCATAAGTTTGCCCTCTATATTGCTGATTCTCTGTTCTGCCTCATCCAGCCTTGTCGACATGGCATCCTTTTGAGATTGCATCTCAGTTATAACATTTTTTATTTCATCCTGACTAGCTTTTACTTATTTTGTCTCTGCAGAAAGGGATTCTAATCTAATTTTGACTCCAGCTAGTATTCTTGTTATTGTGATTCTGAATTCTGGCTCAGACATCTTGCTTGTGTCTGGGTTGGTTAAGTCCCTGGCCGTCATTTCTTCCTGCTCTTTTATTTCTTCATTTTGAAGGGAGAAAAGGAATTAATGAGGTAGAAAAAATTAAAATTTAAAAAAAGGTAAAATTAAAAAATAATACAGTTAAAAAATTAAAAGCAAACACACACACACACACAGAAAATTGAATAAATGATGCTAGACCCTAGGTATGTTTTGGTGTGGGCGTTGAAAGTGGCTTGATAGATTAGAGGAAAAAAAGGGGGGTAAAAGAAACAAGGAAATCATTTGAAAATTTGAAAAAATGAATACACTGAAGGAGACCAAAATGAAATGATGAAAGTAAAATAGAATTTGAAAAAATTTTCACAAAAGTAAAAAATATGGTAGAAAAAATTTTTTAATATTTTTAATAAAAATTTAAAATAAAAACGAATTTTTTCTTTTTCTGTATTTAAGAAAAAGAAATGAATTTAAAAAGAGAAGAAAAAAAAGAATTAAAGAAAATTGAATAGTTGGACTGGCTAACAGACTGAAATACGACTGAAATTACTTCGTTTTCCCCTAGAAGTTAAACTATGAAGCGCTTTATAGTCCATAAACTAGGCAGGCGTGTGTTTATGAACTAAGTGTATTCTTGAAGAGCGAGGTTGGCCCTTTTGGGCGGAGCTTAGTGTAATGGCTCCATTCTCCACTAGATGGCTCTGCTTAGCCTACTGGGGTGGATTGTTGTGGTGCTCATAGGTGCATATGCACATGCCTGGGAGCGGTGAAAATGGTGTCCCTCGGCTACCCAGTCTCTAGTATCAGAATTCTGTTCTCCCCGATCAGCACTTCCATACCCGTTCTTTGTCTTCAGCTTCCATCCACTCCCTGCTTCCACACTGTCTGTGACCAGGCCCCAGGCGGCACCTCCCTCCCAAGTTTTATCTCAGATGCGGCTGCCTTCCTGGCCCCCCAATTCTTTAAATTTTTTTTTTCCAACGTTTATTTATTTTTGGGACAGAGAGAGACAGAGCATGAACGGGGGAGGGGCAGAGAGAGAGGGAGACACAGAATCGGAAACAGGCTCCAGGCTCTGAGCCATCAGCCCAGAGCCCGACGCGGGGCTCGAACTCACAGACCGCGAGATCGTGACCTGGCTGAAGTTGGGCGCTTAACTGACTGCGCCACCCAGGCGCCCTGGCCCCCCACTTCTGAGGGACTGTGGCTTTGAGGGTCTCACTGAGCAATGGCTGGGTGCCGGCCGCACCCAGGAACGCTTGCTGGACCCTGCTGCCACCGAAGCCCAGCAACTGTGGCCAGGTGCCAGCCCATTCCTGAAAAAGTTCGCGAGATAGTGTAGCAGCAGCTTTTCAGGGATTATGGAAACTCGCAACACACATCTGGCACCAGGCTTCACCCCCGATGACCTTTTTCCAGCACCAGCGAATGTGGCCATTCTCTGGGGTCTGCTGGGCCCAGGTGGTCTCACCTCTACCAAATGTCCTTCCAGCAATGGAACTGCTTCTCCCCGTGTGGCCTGAGAACCTCCCGGACCCCACTCTGCTCCTGGGGATTCGCCCTTCCCACCAGAGCACAGCTAGTTATGGAGCTGTGGAGTTGCAGACTTTGTGCTGCCCCTTGTTTATAATCTTAATGGAATTTAAACCCTCTCCTTTCTCCTTTCTCCCTTTTGAGTTCAGTCCCTGCGGCTATTTCCAATTTTCCATTTTGTTTCCAGCTGCTTTTGGGGAGGGGTGCTTTTCCTGTATTCCCCCCACTGCCCCCATCCTCTCTCTACACACAAAAGTGGCTCCCTGCCCTCCATGGCTTCTCACTCCCCACATTCACCTCTCCATGCCGCATACCTGCTGAATTCTGTGGCTCAGGTTGTACAGATTGTTGTGTTAATCCTCAGATCAGTTTTCTAGGTGCGCAGGATGGTTTAGGGTTGGTCTGGCTGTATTTCATGGACGTGAGACACACAAAAAACTTCCATGCTGGTCCGCCATCTTGGCTCCTCCAAAAACCACAAGGGGTGTTTTTCTTAAATCATCTTGGTCAGTGGCTCTCACATGTTTTCTATGTTAAAAAAAAAACAAATGTGTAGGAAGAGATACTTGAATATTCTGATTTTTAGGAACAAAGTGTGTGGGTCCTTTAGGGATAAAAAGGAAATTTTAGATATTTTTAAAAGCTATGGGAGAATGAAAATCTTAATACCGTTTGACTGTGAACATGACTAATAGCTAATAGGGTTTCTGTAGGGTTTTATGTCAGCTGTGTCTCATCTCCTGTCCCTGTTGCTTCTGGTTCTGCTCTTAAACCCTCACTGGTAGTCTCAGTTAGAAGCACATCACTGGGGGCGCCTGGGTGGCGCAGTTGGTTAAGCGTCCGACTTCAGCCAGGTCACGATCTCCCGGTCCGGGAGTTCGAGCCCCACGTCAGGCTCTGGGCTGATGGCTCAGAGCCTGGAGCCTGTTTCCGATTCTGTGTCTCCCTCTCTTTCTGCCCCTCCCCTGTTCATGCTCTGTCTCTCTCTGTCGCAAAAATAAATAAACGTTGAAAAAATATTTAAAAAGAAGCACATCACTGGGGCGTTAAGCTAATTGATAGCTGTTGATGGAAGAAGGTGTCATTGTCTTATGGGAGCCACTGCTGGGTGGACATTCTCTTCTTCTGTTTTTGAGATGTCCCAGAGGGCACTATCCGTTTCTTACATGAGCCGACGTGAGATGGCATTATCTTTATTTCTGCAAACTATGGGAGTCTGCTGTTGCAGTGGGCATAGAGTAGTGATTAATTAGATCCCAGCTGTAAAAACTTATGGGAAAAAATTTTTGTCAGAAAAAATTATCTTGAAAACAATTTTTTTTTTAGACTTCAAGTCTTGGTGGCCTATCAGTGGTGAAGCTGTGCCTGCAGAAGACTGGTCCCTTGGCAGTCTTCCTGCACCTGTGGCCAAGGGCCACGGAGACGAGGACGGAGAACCTCACACTGGCTTGTCCCGTCCTGCTGTTCTTCCCGACTCCATAGTGTGGCGTGACGTAGATGGGCTGAAAACAACGTATGGAGACTGGGGTGACATTGTGTGGCTCTTGTGCATCCTGTTGTCCAAGTGACTTAGGGTGAGACTGACGCTCTTGTCACAGCAGAAGTGCCTTGATTGTCGCATGATAGGAACTTGGATGATTTCCCAGCACGTACGTCTAATGTGTTGAAAAATTATTTCCAAGTGATTCAGCAGAAAGACCACGCCCACTCTGCCGTGGAACGGTCTTCTGGCTAAATAGAATTTCTTTCTAGATGAGCAAGCATTTTCATTGCAATCCTCATTGAACCAGTTTCTAAGTACGATAATGACTTGACTTAACTGTGAAAGAATGTCCAGATTGCAGTTAAGCTGCTTTCCCAGGCTCTTGCAAGCATCCCAAATTACAATTACTGGGCTTGTATCTCACTGTATCTTCATCAAATATTTACTCAACACCTACTATGTTCCAGATACTGCGCTGTTTTTTAAGTCTGTGTGTTTCAAGCGTTTCATTTTGTCCCTAGAGTTTCCATTCCCTTTGTAGGTTAGGAAAACAGAACCTCCCATCCCCACCCCCCAGGACAAACAGCCAATTCCTTAAGACCCCAGGAAGAATCCTATTTTGGGTTAGTGTATCTCAGTAAATATTTAAGTGAGTGCCTGTAATATTCCAGGTACTGTGTTATGTCCTGGGAAAACACAATTCATCCAGGTACAGCGGGTGAGGAGCTCACAGAAATGGGTGGGGGAAGCCCAGTAAAGAGAGTTTTGATCAGCCCTGTAAGGGTGATGACAGAGGAGCACTGGGGAGGAGGTCAGGGGTCTAGTGGGAAAGAGCACATTGCCCTAGCAGCAAAGGGGCATCGGGAAAGCTTTCCGTAGGGCGTCCTCATCTGGGTCATAGGCGTTTGGTGTTTTCACATAGTGTGCACAGGACATCAGGCTTCCAGAAAGTAAGTAGTTGCAATTCAACAAACACGGAATGTACATCTTTCATGACGTGCGTTGTATTTGGCAAGGGGACGGGGATACAGGTTTAGGAACGAATGGACCAGGGTCCCTCTCTTTCAGTTTTCGGTCAGGCCCTATCAGCTTATACTGTATTAAATGCTCTGCCAGCCCTGTGGTTTACCGGCAAGTTTTGAAACCTACGTTCTCTGTCCTTCTCAGCCAGCGCCCCTGTATTTTTTGTTTATGTCACCGTTACTAAATCTTTGTTATTATGATTGAGTAAAATTACTACTTCTGATGGCAGAAATGCACTGCCTGAAATAGGCTAGAGTGCTTGACTCAAGCAAGATTCATTTCAGGCTTCTATGATAAGGGGGAAATGCCATGTTACTTTTCCTCTTTTTCTGAATACCATTTATTCCCTAAAGCCGTTCAAAGGCTAGTGGGTAACGCCTTTGGCCAGTATCTGTGCTTTACCCCGATGCGGGGCTGTAAGGCAGCTTTCTGTTCCTTCAGTTCATTCATTCTAACCGCAAGTTGGTGAAGAGGATATTCTTATCTCCCTTTTAACACTGAGAAACTGAGGCTCAGAGTGATCAAATGACTTGCTCAAGATCCTATAACAAACCCTCTTCAAACTCCCTGAGCCTCTGATCAATCCTGACTACTCCCCTGTTTTTGTTGTTTAGGACACCGTTTAAGTGCATCTCCTCGAAAACGACTTCCTTGGTGCCCAAACCCTGGGTCGGCTGTCCATCCTCTGGGTCCTCGTAGCATCCTAGGATGCTACATATTGTAACGTTTGGGCTTTGATATCTGCCTGTTTGCAAGTCTGTCGCCTGCACTCCATCCCCCGAAGAACCTGGGAAGTGTCACCACCGATTGAATGCGAAAACGAAAGACCTTGTTCTAGTGTGTGAAAGTGCTTTATAAGTGACTTAGAGTGGGAGAAATTCTTAGAAAGTTGAGCACAGAGCATTATGCTAAGATGGAATTTCAGACTTTCAAAGAGTTTACCTTCTAGTTGAATAGACATGGATATGGACTGAATGTTGGTGTGATTCTCTTCCTGCCATGTTCTTTGCAGTGAGACCAGTTGGTGGTCTGTAGCCCAGAAGGAGGCTCTCACCACATCCTAACCAGGCTGGCATTCTGATCTCAGACTGCCAGCATCCCAAACTCGGGAGAAAGAAGTCTCTGCTTGGAAGCCACCTAGTCCATGGTAATTTGTTACGGTAGCCTAAATTGACTAAGAAAGGCATATTATTGGTATGATCTACTCATAAAACAAACAGTTGTACTTAACCTTTCCTTCTTCCTCAGGGGGGTCTATTAATCTCATGCCGTCTTTTCATTGGGAAATACTTCATTTTTAAATCCCCATCACCCATAACAGCTCTAGGAGGTGGATGCCGTTATTCTTTACCTTTTCAAATGAGACACATGTCTTTATTTATCTTTCATTTTGAAGGGTATTTTTGCTGGATATAGCATTCTAGGTTGGTTTTTTCTTTTAGCACTTTGGAGGTATTATTGCATTGCCCTCTGGCTTGCTTGGTTTTTTGGGGGCGCACAAAATCTATGGTAATTTTTATGCTTGTTCCTTTGTATGCAATATGTCTTCTCTTTCTGCGTCTGCTCTTAAGATTTCTTCTTAACAATTTGATTCTGACGGCCTTGATGAGGTTAAGTAATTTCGTGGAGTTAGGATGCAATTCCAGGAGTTCTTCCTCTGGCGGCCGTGCTCTTAAGCAATATAGCGTGCTGCCCTAAGGTTAGTCATTGGTATTTTGGTAAGGACACTGACGCAGAGAGGGGAACTTGGGTCTTCTGATTTCCAGTCCAGCGTGCTCAATTCCCTTAAGCCCTGAGAATGGGATCATACTTGACTTTTTCTATAAATATGATTTTTATAGGTTTTGGAAACATTTAGGGCAGTTGTTTCCAATCTGGTGTTCTTTTGATCTCCAGAAAATAGAGATCTACTAGAAAGTTTTAATGTTAAAATTTGTAAATCAGAAATTGACTAAATACAGAAGCTTACTAGGACATTTGCCTGGGATTCAAACCAACTTACTTTGTTCAGCTGGTTTTCTCTTGCACATCAGAGACTCTGAGTGGTAATGACATGTTTATTTGATTATGAAGTAAGGAAATAAGAAAATAACTTTTGACTGAAACGTATTCTGTAGGACAGAAAGCTCAATGATGGGATTGCTGAGTGACTATTACAAAAGGGAACCTTCATGGTGAAAATACTGGGGATCAGTCTGGCATCTCACCCTGCTTTGTCATTATAAACTCTACAAAAGTAAAAGGTCATGTAATTCTAACTTTGTATTGTTTTGCTCTTTATGCTCTAATAGGAAGTCAGAATTAAATCCAGACTAGCAATTTCCATTTAGTGTTTCTTTCATGTTAGAACACTGTGATTATCAAAAAACCCCAAAAAACTAAAAAAAATTTTTTTAGCCCATTGACAACTCCTTCTCCAAAGAGTCCCCCTTTCTAGTGGAAAAAGAGAAGAATTCTGTGAAGGCATTGGAAAAGGATAAAATTAGATGTTGCAGTATATGCTTGTCTTCATGGTCTTATGTAATAAAAATGGGCTAAAAATATAAAAATAACCCCGTTAAGTTTTAACATGGTAACTTATATGGCAGATCATTTCGCCAGCATAAATCCATAGTCTGCTCGTCATCGACGAGGTGTCGTGGTCATTACAAGTGAGTGGGCACGTTGAATGGTACGTATTTTTGTAGATTTGTGATAGCAGTGGGGTTAAAAGATGATCCACATTTGAAAAACATTTCATACATGTCTTAGAAAGTAATATTTGAAAATTACAGCTCAACGTCCAGTCAGAGTGGTCTATAAGGCTTTGTTGCAGGAATAACAGAACAACCCATCACGAATGAAATTCACGGTGATGATATAGAGCAGCAAACCATGGCAAAGTCAAGGCAGCACTTGGGCTCTGCCTTGCAGAAAATCATAGAAATCCCAAGTTTCTGCCTGTCGCATGTACACTTGAACTTCCCAAAGTTGTGAAGCACTGAATGACATGTTTCTTAGTAAAAGGCTGACTGAGACAAGTTGCTAAGCTCTTGTAATGCACTAGTTTTGGTTCATCAATACTGAGTCTTAGTAACCTTAATGATTCATTGGATAAGTTATAAGTAAATGACCTTTACTCGTGTCATGTATTAAATATGGCTATGAAGTTCGGTCACTTGCCTGTAAAACCAAAGATAGACTGGGGCGCCTGGGTGGCGCAGTCGGTTAAGCCTCCGACTTCAGCCAGGTCACGATCTCGCAGTCCGTGAGTTCGAGCCCCGCGTCAGGCTCTGGGCTGATGGCTCAGAGACTGGGAGCCTGTTTCCCATTCTGTGTCTCCCTCTCTCTCTGCCCCTCCCCCGTTCATGCTCTCTCTCTCTCTCTCTCTCTGTCCCAAAAATTAAAAAATAAACGTTGAGAAAAAAAAAATTAAAAAAAAAACCAAAGATAGACTGACTTTAATAAAATCGGATTACAAGATACTGAGGAGCCTCATGGGGCTGTGGGCCACACTTAAGAAACATGTAATTATCTATAATTTGTCCGATGTTTCTTAGTAAGTAGAGGGAAGGTATCATAGACCTCTGTTAGGTCTGTCCTCTGCACTACAGCAATGTAAACTCTTTATTCTCCAACTGGCTATGAAGTCTGAAGAGTTTTCTCACAACGGTATCACTTTGATTTCTTCTTATCTTAGTTCACGGGCTTTCTGTCCTCCATCTGCGCTCATTCATGGACTCTCCAAGAGGTGCATTCATTACGGCCTATTTTCCAGTCTCCTTCTATCAGTGAAAGAAGATGTCCCCTTCAACCGCACAAATCCAGCCATGTTTCCTTACCCCATCAAGAATCAGGGAGACATGTGGGGCCATTGTCACGCTCTAAAATTGTAATTTCAAGATGAACTGTCGTTAGCTCATAATCTGTACTTGGATTTAGAGTAGCTTTATCCGAAATGTGTTTGGCAAGACCTAATTCTACAGGATGCTCCTTGAAAAGCGAAAGTTATTACAGTTGGGAACTCTGTGTGTCATACTCCCTTCTTGGGATATGCGATGCGTGTTAGGATATTAAAGATTCTGAGAAATGCTGCTCTCAAAAAACTTTGAAGAGTCTGTTAAAATTAGCATTTCCCTTATTTTTGCCATGGATCTTCTCCCCTGCTCAAATGCTCCTTTCCCATGCAAAACATTTGCTATCACACAGGATCGTTGTAGTCTGAGAAAATCCCCTGGGAAAGATGATCTGAGAGCAGATGCAGGGTGGAAGTGATTTTCCAGCGTCACATCTCAGCGTTGCTGTGTAGTTTTTTCGTCCGCCATCTCCCACCCAGCTCCGGCACCCAGTTTTCAGTTGACATCCCCTCATTCAGGCCACTGAGTTTTCTATAACATGTATCCATCACAGTCTTGCAAGATCCCACTACGTTTTACTCATATTTCTATGTAGTTGGAAGGATGAACAGTATCTTACAATTACTCGTGTTTTATATTTGATATCTTCAACAGTGCCTTCAACCTTGTGTATAGATTGGACTCTTGCCCTCGCTTCCTTAGCAGTCACTTCAAAGGATTATCACTGGGATTCTGTTCTTCGGCATTTTCTAGGGCGAAAAATAATAATGTATGGCAAGCAAAGTAAATTTAAGTCTCTGTGGTTGTGTGTGTGTATACCACACATGGGTGCAAAATATATACATTTATCAATAAACCTATCCATTCAACAAGTTTTCTAGAAGTTACTCTGCATCAGGTGCTGTTCTTGATACCCAAAGGCATATGTTGGCCACCCTAGCAGTTTTCTCAAAGATTCTGTAATCTGGGAACTTCCAGAAGTGCCTCAGAAGTTCATCGCAATCTCAGTCCCCTCCTGTCAGTGGGATTTTCAGCAACTTGCCCCATAAAGGCAGGCTTCTCACATGAGTACAGTGGGGGGCTCTGGAATTATAGACAGGGACCAGGTAGAAAAAGTTATCTGATGGAACAAAAGTGATGTGTTCATTGAGTTTAACCAAAGTGTTTTTAATACTAAATTTCATGAGAACTGTTCAAACCATTGCTGTTGTAGGAATACAAGATGGTGGAACATTCACAGAACTGAGCAGTGACAGGTATCGCTACATAGTTTTGAAGTATAAAACTGAAGTGAAGGAAAACAACTTATGTGTACAGGCAGGGTTTTCCTGTTAGAGTTGTCTTTTCATTGCTACTTACTGGATGGCCTTGAACCGGGCTTTCCTACAAGGGTTCTTCCAAGAAGCATAGAACATAGATGGTGATAAAGAAGGTGAAGAAGTCAATCTTCAGGATTCCAAATCTAAAGCATAACTTATTGTTAAGATATAGTTCGTTCTTCCAGCCACCCTTGGGATGGCCAACTGGAATTATGAGTCAAATGTAGAGGAATCGTACAAGATGCTAAAGATAGTTAGAAAACACCCCAGGGTCCAGCACATAAACCAAGGCAGTCTCCTTCAAATAAGAAATTAGTTGTAAGATCCTCGTTTTTCTTAATACAGTCTCATTCGTTTTGTTTTCTGATCCATAATATGTTGCTACTAATTCTAGTGTAAAAATATTTTATTCCTCTGCTCCCGTGTGCAAGAAATTTGCCACTGTGTTTATCCTGTGGCCTTGTGTACCCAGGCGCTGGGCCACTCACTTTAAGAGTCCAGAGAACTCCCCCTTAAGAAGTGGAGTTAGGAAGTGAGTTTTATAGCCTAGCATCAGCACTTCTTTCCCCAGGGCAGCAACGTCTTAGCATGCCACATTTGTCCTTAATATTAAAAAGCTGTATGTGGCAGGTGTACTCAATATACATAGAGGCTTAGGGGCAGTGACATCTGTGTTCACCGGTTAGTTTTCATTCTCGAACCTGAACAACCCTGCCTTCTGGAAGGAAGCTTTCATCTTCTCCCGATGTCTAACAGAAGGGACTATGAGATCCAGCCCCATCCTGGTAGCAAATGAACCTTAAGTGAATGTTGAGACTGTTACATCGTTTTCCAAAGCTTCACAAATGTTTCTTCTTTAAAAGTTTTGAATCCCGAACAGATAAGCAAATTAGAAGGTCACTCACGGATTCAGTTTTGATGGTATCGTGATTGAGGGCTGCCTTCCTGAAGAAACTCTCAAGCTCCTGTGACTTAAAATAACCACAGCATGTATTTGGTCACAAGTCTGAATTTATAGCTCATCTCTACCCCTTTATTGTAAGCCAGGAGCTGAAAGCATCTGAGGGCTTGCTAACTCACATGTCTAGCAGTAGACCCCAGATGTTGGCTGGTTCCTCAGCAGTCGAAGGTGTGGGAAAGAGTAGACGTGGCCCTTCCGGAGTCGTTCCATGTGGCTGTTTCACTTCCTCCCAGCCTGGTAGATAGCCTATCTATCTCTTGATAGAGGAGTGTCAGTGAAAGGGGGAGCGTGGTTGGCGAGACCATCACTGGATTTTGGAGACCATATGTATCGTTTAATAAAACGTTTCTCGTGTTCGAAAACTTTGTTCTTGTTGAAATTCTTACCTGAGTGTGTGTGTGTATGTCAACATGGTGAGGGTCTCTATAAAGGATGGTCTCTGGGAAATCAAGACTAGAGATCAGAAATATATTTCATCGTTGATTCAGATTATTTCATAGGGTCCTGGAAGAAGAGGCAAATTCTGATATAGAAGGAAGAAAAACAAGTTCCGGAGCGATTCTATGGCGACAGCATCGCCAGAGTGTTGGATGCCCTGATGATAACTGAGCCGGGCGGAAGGATCCCTGGGGACAAAGTGTACCCCCTTCACAACGTTCCCAAAGACCAGACCGGCCTCTTGGCTCCCACAGCGTTTCTCAGCAAATACGACTTTTACGAGAACTTGTTACCAAACTTAGGAGACTGCCCTGTTTGTTCAGTGTGCCTCTCCATCCCAGTTCTATCTTCAGTGAAGAATTCTGACTCATTTTCCAAAAAGGAAACATGTTGCCGGCTCACTCAAATGCCTTGGTTGAAAGTCTTTCATCTCTACCATATTTGGCAGACGGCGTGGAGCAGATACGACATCCAGTGGTTTCTTTTTCTTCTTATCGAATTGCCTGCAGATCTTCTATCAGTTGAGAATAAAAGCCTGGTTCGCGCAGTGGGTGTGTGTCATTCCATAAGCTCAGCTG
Source organism: Prionailurus bengalensis (assembly GCF_016509475.1). Lineage (NCBI taxonomy): Eukaryota > Metazoa > Chordata > Mammalia > Carnivora > Felidae > Prionailurus > Prionailurus bengalensis. The sequence goes on along the minus strand of NC_057351.1, from coordinate 6,149,340 downwards.
TGCAAGAGACACATGTCTTTATTTTATTAAATGAATGCATGTCTGTCTTGAGCCTCTGTTGGGGTGTTCGATCCTGGCATGGGAATTCTCTCTTCTTGGGGTTGTGCAGTGGTCCTCGGATGCTGGGCATCCCCAAAACACTGGAGAGGTCCTTCCAGTCATCAGTAATCAGACGACACTGGTCACTGCTAGATACCCGCCATAGTCTGGGGACTTCAGGCTTTGTGGCTCTGCTGTTTCGGGACCACTCCTAGGGCTCGGGAGTCTTTGGTGTGGCTGGAGCCCCATGTGTCTTGTGTTTTCTCTCAGGCGCTCCCCAGCTCTTGATATCCCCTCTTCAGGGCGTGGCCATCCCCTTTTGTGCACGTCCCTCTCTCCTTTGAGACATGCTGATTTCTCTTCCCTTCACGGTCTAGAAATGGCTCCTTTCCTCTGGCTGCTTCTCCAAGGTCCTCCCTTCTCTCCCTACTTCCTTCTGGGCACCTGGAGTGATGGGATTTTACCAAAGCTGGAAAGGGAGTGTCTGGCTGACAACCCACACTCTCCAACCCTTTTATACAAACCACCTCTGAGCCCGGGTGAGCTGCCTGACATTGGAGAAGGCGAACATAATATAGGAAGAACAAACACCCCTTGGCAATTAATTTTTTTTCATCCCCAAAGCAAATCGATTAGGAAAAAAAAAATTCTTGTTCACTTTTCCTCCGAGTAACAACTATGGGGGTATAAACGGACCCCAGATAGAATGTAGGATTTAACAGACATGCTAAAATAAATTCAGATAAGTTAGGACTTAAAAGATGAGTGCCCCACAGCATGCGTGCACATGGCTAGAGAGGCAGCTCGACACAGTGTAAAGGGTATTGGCACGAGATGCACGATCCAGATCTGAGACTGATGTTCCACGAAGCTGTGTGCAACCTAGAGGGGGGAGGGGGGAGGCGAATTTGCTGGACCTCAGCTGCTGCTTGGTGCCATTCCGGAGTAAGACTAGATCATCTGTAATGCCCTAACAGTTCAAGCACTTTATGATTTTAACGGCCCTTCTCCCAGTGCGAAGCATCGTATGCTAAATAAAGGTCACTTGTCTAAATGTGTCATGTGAAAAATTCAGCCCGGACACTCTGCTTTTCGTATGTGCTACGCGACTGTTGTGTAAGGGCACGGGGAAAACCGTGGCCCTCTCCACGGTAACCTTTCCAGTGGGATTTGTCTCGAAGGCGCTGAGAAGTTCGGTACAATAATTGTGTCAAAGGTCAGGCTTATGAAAGCAGAGATGCAACTCAAAAAACAAGAGGAACTCGTGACCTGTGCACGAATATCATCCTGCATGGACTTTTCTCTTGTTACTGGGTAAATTCTCAGAGATGGTTTCCAGTAAATCAAATCATCTGGGGTTGTTTTGATAGCCTAAAAAAAGCAGATCAGAAATGAAAATAATGCATAACCTAGGCATTTTCTCTGGGCTCTCAAGATTCACTGCTTTTCATAATTCAATTCCAGTTTGAATTTCAGCCAAGGTTTTCCTCTGCTGCTCACCACAGTCTCTTTCTAGTTTCGATACCCCTGGTTGTATTCTGAGGCGAACAAAAAGCCGCATAGCACAAAACAAGTTTCATTTGAAAATTTAGCCAAGAACATTCAGAACTGGCAGGGATCCTGCTCCTCCAAAGATTTCCAGGCAAATGTTACATGTTGTAAGCGCTATATTTTGAATTGTGGAACCTCTCTGCCATTTGAATAGACTCTGTCATTTTCAACATATTGGGATAATAGACGGTACTCAAATGTTAACATCTCTATTGCTTAAACGCAACCTCTGCATCAGAACTCCAGATGTCCAAGTAGCTTTAACTGCTGAAGCGTGTGCCAGTGTGGATCTTCATTTATCCATAAAGGAGGTGCTTCTGAATTTAAGTCAGGATCTTAGTGTTGGTCAGAATTCAGCATTTAAAATAATTTTTACTTTAAAACCTTAGCGTTTATTTATTTTTGAGTGAGACAGTGTGAACAGAGGAGGGGTGGAGAGAGAGGGAGACACAGAATCTGAAGCAGGCTCTGAGCTGTCAGCACAGAGCCCGATGCGGGACTCAAACTCATGAACTGTGAGATCATGACCTGAGCCAAAGTCAGACACTTAACCGACTGAGCCACCCAGGCGCTCACACTTTGTCCTTTCTAAATGCCTCTTTAACTGTGTGAGGAATCGTGTAAGCATTCTTGTTGAAGCTCCAATGACATATGGTTAATTGTGTCGGAATTTAGTGTTGAATAAGAGCAGACTTTCATTTCCTCTCCCTTGCCCTGGATCCCAGGCGGGATATGTACTTGTCCGCCATAGGGGATGAAACTGGCTTGTGTTTATCAAGCGTGTGGTAAGTTCTATGTACTTCATCTAGATTCTGTTTAAGTTTTCTAAGTAACCCCTATGATGTGGATACTGTTTAGATGGGAAGTTGGGGCCGAGTGAGGAAGTAATTGGAAAGCTGTGCATCTGTTTCTGTAACTGTCTACCCTGCACCCCGCCAGGATACGCCACCCCACATCGGGCACTACGAAGCCAGGTGCCCCATGGATTGAACCCGCCGGGCCGGTGGGATGCAGCCTGAGAAGCGACACCTGTCTCGGGCACCTGGGTGGCTCAGTCACTTAAGCGTCTGACTCCTGGTTTCGGCTCAGGTCATGAGCTCAGCGTTTGTGAGTTCGAGCTCCGTGTTGGGCTCTGCACTGACAGCACAGAGTCTGCTTGGGATTCTTTCCCACCCTTTCTCTCTGCCCCTCTCCCGCTTGCTCTTTGTATCTCTCTCAAAAATAAAAGCAAACTTTAATAATAATAATAATAATAATAAAGTCTATACCTGTCTACTCACTTCAACACTTGCGCTACGGACCTGTCATTCCTCTGTCGTGGTTGAGAACTTCCACGGCTTCCATTCCTTTCCAAGTCTCTTAATCACAGGCAGGGCCCCACCTTAGTAAGTTCAGATTAGGGCTGGCCACCAAAACCGACTCTTTCAAGTTTGGACACGGGTTCAGATTCCTCAGGGACACTCTGGCCAAGGACCTCCTTGAGTAGCCCTCATTGCGGGGGACACGCGTCTCCTTCGGTTGGCTGCTCAGCCCCTTTGCTGGCATCCCCTGGCGGATGACCTTCTGAGGCTAGCTCCAAGTCTGGCTCCCTGGAAACCTTTGTCTCGCTGTCAGGGGAAGGGTGGCTGGATCCCGGTGCCGCTCTGCCCTGTCGTCGGGCCGAATCTGCTCCAGGTACAGCCTCAGAGTTTACAGGTATTCCACGTCCTTCAGGTGACACAGGACAAGGGCAGAATCCCTTGAGCCTCACCGAGCAGACCTTCTCTCTAGACTTGGGAGAGGATGTTACGGGTTGAATGTTACCCCCCGTGTTCGTATGTGATAGTCCTAACCCTGGTACCTGAGAACAGCACCTTATTTGGAAATCCCATCATTGGCGATGTAATTGGTGCAGAGGAGGATGCACTGGAATGGGTGGGGTCCTACTTCTGGATGACTCGGAGTCCTCATAAAAAGAGAAATTTGGACGGAGATATGTACGCAGACGTCGGTGCGATTTATCTACAAGCCCCGATATGGCAACGATTGCCCCCAAGTCACCCGAATGAAGGGAGAGACCTGTAGCAGATTCTCCGTCCCAGCCCTCGGGAGGAACCATCCCTGCCAACCCCTTGACATTGGACCTGTAGCTTCTAGAACGGAGAGATAAGAAATCTCCTGTTTCAACCACTGGTTTGTGGTGTTTTGCGGTAGAAACTCAAGGAAACTAGTAAAGAAGGAAATAAATATCCCGTGTGTCCCTTTTCATGCCCTCACGAGTAGGGAATGCCAAAGAAATTCTCTTTCAGTCTCCAGATTCAGCCTCTTCCATCAGCTGGAGAAGGGCGGCCAGCTAAAATCAACAGAAGAGATTCTAAACCGCTGCCTCCACAAGGCCCACCCGGACAGTCCAGAAGCTCCCTCTAGAACGTGAGGGCACATGGGGCCTCCTGCCAGCCAGCCACACCAGTTTCTTCGTCACAGGATGGACAGAGTCAAGGAACAGCCACTGACCCACACCGTCTTGCTTTCAGGCTATATGCCGAGGTGTAGCTTAAGTCTGACCTGTTGGCGTTACCCCTTCAAGTCGGGCTGGCTCGCCGGGGGTGACTTTAGGGTACTGACCCCAAGGTGTGGCCTATCCTCACGGTACCATCTCTGAGGGTGAGGGATTCAATAGGGTGGGGAGGGGACAGGGAGCTACCATTTATTAAGCACTGATGTGAGGTGGGGGCCTTGCTGCCCATTGTACACGCATTGTCTTCCTTAATTCCCAAAACCCTGCAAGTGGCCACGAATATTTTTCAAAGGGGAGGCGGCTCCGAGACACTGCACAAATTAACGTCGTTTCGCCGAGGCGGCACTGGACCCAGATCAACTCCACGTCTGTGTGAATGCAACTCCCTGACTCAGGACAGGCTACACAAATTGTGGGAGCCACTGCGAAGTGAAAAGGTAGTGTCCCTTGTTAAAGATTAGTAAGAGGTTAAAGACGGCAGGGCATTAAGCCAGTGGGTCCTGGACGGCTGCTCAGGTGGCCAGGCCGTACTCAGATGCTTTCGCAACACTCTGCTGGCGAAATAGGTGAGGAATCGGAATGTTCCACGGATTCTTTGCAGCAGGTTTAGCGTCTGTCTCGTTGATCCTGCGTGTTTTGAAGGGAGACATGAGGTGGTGTCTACATCACTACGCTTCTCAAAAGCATGTGGACCTCCTGTTCTTTTAATTCCAGGATCGTTAACATGTGGCGTTATACTGGTTATCGGATTCACGAAGTAGTGATTCAATACGTCTATTCGTTTCTGAGCGCTCATCACGAAAAATGGACTCTTCATCCTCTTCGCCTGTTTTTGGGGTTTTCCTTTTTTCTTTATTTGTTTTGTTGCTCACATTCCACACATGATTGAAATCATACGGTATTTGTCTTTCTCTGACTGACTTACTGCATTTAGCATAAAACCCTCTAGATCCATCGCTGTTGCTGCAAATGGCAAGATTTCATCCTTTTGATGGCTGAGTAATATTCCATTGCGTATAGACCACGTCGTCTTTGTCCATTCATCCGTCAATGCACGCCTCAGCTGCTCCCACATTTTGGTTATCGTAAATAAGCATAGGGGTTCATATATCGTTCCGAATTAGTGTTTTAGGATTCTTTGGATAAATACCCGCCAGTGGAATTCCTGGATCATATGGTAATTATATTTTTAATTTTTTGAAGGCACTCCATACCGTTTTCCACAGTGGCTGCACCAGTTTACATTCCTGCCAAGAGTACACGAGGGTCCCTTTTTCTTTATATCCTCGCCAGCACCTGTTGTTTTCTTGTGTTTTTTATTTTAGCCATTCTGACAGCTGTGGGGTGATATCTCATTGTGGTTTTGATTTGCGTTTCCCTGACGATGAGTGATGTTGAGCAACTTTTCATGTGTCTGTTGGCCATCTGGGTGTCTTCTTTGGAAAAAAAATGTCTATTTATGTCTTCTGCCCATTTTTAAATTGGATTATTTGGGGGTTTTTCCTTTGGTGCTATGTTGTATAAGTTCTTCATATAATTTGGACACTGTTTATTAGATATGTCCTTTACATATGTCTTCAGCCATTTTGTAGGTTGTCTTTTAGTTTTGTTGATTGTTTCTGTTGCCGTGCAGAAGGTTTTTACATTTGATGTAGTCTCGATAGGTGATTTTTGCTTTTGTTACCCTTGTCCTAGGAGTCAGATCTAGAAAAAAGTCGCTACAGAGAACAGAAGAATTACGGCCTGTGCTCTCTTTTAGGATTTTCATGGTTTCAGGTCTCACATTTGGGTCTTCCATTCATTTTGAGTTTATTTTTGTGTCTGGCGTAAGAAAGTGGTCCAGTTTCATTCTTTTCCTTGTGGCTGCCCGGTTTTCCTAATGTCATTTGTTGAGGAGACTTTTCCTCATTTCATTTTCTCACCTCCTTAGTCATAGACTAATTGACCATATAATTGTGGGTTGACCTCTGCGCTCTGCGTTCTGTTGATCTACATGTCTATTTTTGTGCCAGTACCATACTGTTTTGATTACTACAGCTCTGTAATATATCTTGAAATCTGCTATTGTGATACCTCTAGTTTTGTTCTTCTTTTTCAGGATTGCTTTGGCTACTGGGGTCTTTTGTGGTTCCATACAAATTTCAGGATTATTTGTTCTCGTTCTGTGAAAATTGCTGTTAGTATTATGATAGTTTTTGCATTAAATCTGTAAATTGCTTTGGGGGGGGGCGGGCATTTTAACTATATGGTTCTTCCAGTGCACGAGCATGGAATATCTTTCCATTTATTTGTGTCATCTCCAGTTTCTTTCCGAGTCTTATAGTTTTCCGAGTACAGGTCTTTCACCTCCTTGGTTAAGTTTATTCCTAGGTCTCTTCTTAGTTTTGATGCCATGTAAATGGGATTGTTTTCTTACTTTCTGTTTCAACTGCTTCACTCTTCGTATATAGAAATGCAATGGGTTTCTGTATATTTTGTATCCTGTGAACTTACTGACTTCCTTTTTCAGTTCTAGTAGTTTCTTGTGGAGTCTTCAGGGTTGTCTATATATAGTGTCATGTCATCTGACAAGAGTGAATGTTTTACTTCTTCCTTACCAGTCTGGATGCCTTTTATTTCTTTGTGTTCCCTGGTTGCTGTTGCTAGGACTTCCAGTACTGTATTGGACGAAAGTGGTTAGAACGGATATCTCTGTCTTGTTCCTGACCATAGAGGGAAAACTCAGTTTTTCCCCAGTAAGGATGATGTTAGCTGTGGGTTTTTCATATAGGGCCTTAATCATGAGGTATATTGTGTCTAAACCTACTTTGCTGAGGGTTTATTTCACGAACAGATGTTGTATTTTGCCAACTGCTTTGTCTACATTTATTGGAGTGAACATACGGTTTTTATTCTTCCTTTTGTTGATCAGATGTATCACGTTGATAGATTTGTGAATATTGAAGGACCTTTGCATCTCACGAATAAATCCCGCTTGACTGTGGTGAATGATTTTTTTGGGTGTATTGTTGGATTCAGTTTGCTAGTATTTTGTTGAGGATTTTTGCATCTCTGTTCACCAGGGATATTGGTCTGTAGTTCTGTTTTTTTAGTGGTGTCTTTATCTGGTTTTGGTGTCAGAGTAATGCTGGCCTTGTAGAATGAATTTGAAAGCCTTCCTTCCTCTCCTGTTTTTTGGAACAGTTTGAGAATAGGTATTAACTTTTCTTTAAATGTTTGGTAGAATTCTCTTGTGAAGCTGTCTGATCCTGGACTTTTGTTTTTTTGGCAGTTTTTTTGATTCCTGATTCAAATTCATTGCTGGTAATTGATCTCTTTAAAATTTCTATTTCTTCCTGCTTCAGTTTTGGGAGGTTATATGTTTCTAGGAATGTCTCCATTTCTTCTAGGCATACAATTTTTCATAATATTCTCTTACAATCCTTTGTACTTTTGTGATGTCTGTCATTGTTTCTCCTCTTTCATTTCTGATTTTGTTTATTTGAGCCTCTTCCCCCCCAACCCCCCATTTTTTGAGGAGTTTGGCTACAACCTTATCAGTTGTTGACTTTTTCAAAGAACCAGCTCCTGATTTCCTTGATCTGTTTTGTTGTGTTTTAGTTTCTAGTTCATTTATTTCTCCTGTTATTTTTATTATTTCCTTCCTTCTGCCTGGTTTAGCTTTTGTTTGCTCTTTTTCTAGCTCCTTTAGGTGTAAGGTTAGGTTGACTGAGATTTTTCTTGCTTCTTGAGGTAGAACTGTATTGCTATAAACTTCCTTCTTAGAACAGCTTTGCTGCATCCCAAACATTTTGGACCATTGTATTTTCATTTTCATTTGGCTACATGTATTTATTGATTTCCTCTTTGATTTCTTGGTTGAACCATTCGTTGTATAGTAACATTTTATTTAACCTCCATGTGTTTGTGTTCTTTCCAGGTTTTTTCTTACGGTTGATATCTAATTTTATAGCATTGTGACTGGAAAACTTGGAATTTCTTGAGACTTGTTTTGTGGCCTAACATGTGATCTATTCTGGAGAATGTTCCAAGTGCACTTGGAAAGAATATATTCCACAGTTTAGGATTAAATGTTCTGAATGTATCTGTGAGGTTCATCTGATCCGGTGTGTCATCCAAAGCCATTGTTTCCTTGATTTTCTGTTTAGATGATCTGTCTATTGATGTAAGTAGGGTGTTAAATTCCCCTACAATTATTGCGTTACTATCGATTACTCCCTTTATGTTCATTTAGCTGCTTGGTGTATTTGGGTGCTTTGTTGTTGGGTGCATAAATATTTACAATTGTTATATCTTCTTGTAGGATTGTTCCCTTTACGATTATGTGGTAGCTTTCTTTGTCTCTTGTTACAGTCTTTGTTTTAAAGTCAATTTTGCCTGATATAAGTGTTGCTACCCTGGCTTTTTTTTTTTCATTTGCACTTGCATAATAGATGCTTTTCCATCCTTTACTTTGAATCTGCAAGTGTCTTTTGGTCTGAAATGAGTGTCTTGTAAGCAGCATATAGATGGGTCTTACTTTTTTACCTATTCTGTCACCCTATGTCTTTTGATTGGGGAATTTAATGCATTTCCATTCAAAGTAATTACTTGTAGGTATGTACTTACTGCCATTTTGTCAGTTGTTTTATGGTTGTTTTTGTAGTTCATCTCTGTTCGTTTCTTGCTGTCTTCCATGGTTTGCTGACTTTCTTCTCTCTCTCTCTCTCTCTCTTTTTTTTCCACATCTGTTACTGGTTTTTGATTTGTGGTTACCATTAGATTTCTACATAACATCTTCTGCAGATAGCAGTCTGTATTAAGTTGATGGTCGCTTAAGTTTAAACCCATTCTTTACTCCTTTCCTCCCCACGTCTTAGGTATATGGTGTCTGATTTTACATAATTTTATTTTGTGAATCCCTTGACTGATTTTTATAGATGTACTTAATTTTAGTGCTTTTGTGTCTCCTACTTTTTAAAAAACTCCTGCTTATGGCCTTTTCTTTCCACTCAGAGAGTCCCCTTCAACATTTCTCTTAGGGTTGGTTTCATGGTAATGAGTTTCTTTAGTTTTTGTTCATCTGGGAAACTCTTTATCTCTCCCTCTATTCTGAATGCTAGACTTTCTGGATAGAGTACTCTTGGCTGCAGGCTTTTTTCTTTCACCACTTGGAGTATATCATGCTAGTCCCCTCTGATCTGCAAAATTTCTGCTGAAAAATCTGCTGAGAGATTTATGGAGTTTCCCTTCTGTGTAACTGTTTTCTTTGTTCTTGCTGCTTTTAAAATTCTCTCTTTATCACAACTTCTTTGCCATTTTGATTAATATGCGACTTGATGTGTACTTCCTTGGGTTGATTTCTCGGGGGGCTCTTTGTGTCTCCTGGATCTGGATTTCTGTTTCCTTCTCTGTATTCAGGATGGTTTCAACTATTATTTCTTCAAATAAACTTTCTGCCCCCTTTTCTCTCTTCTCCTGACATCCCTCTAATGCACATGTTATTCTTACTGTGTTGCTGAGTTCCTTAAGTCTATTTTCATTTTTTATTTTTTCTCTCTTCTGTTCAGCTTGATTGCCTTCAGTTACTATGTCTTCCAGGTCACTGATCTGTTCTTCTGCTTCCTCTAGTCTCCTGTGTATTCTCTTGTGTCTTTTTAATTTCGGTTATTGAGTCCTTCATCTCCAATTGCTTATTTTTTATGTGCTCTCTCTGTCCATTAAGGGTCTGAATTCTCTATCAGGCATATTCCTTACCTCCATTTTGCCTAGGTCTCAATGTGTTCTTCATTTGGGACATATTCCTCTGTCTCCTCATTTTGTCTAACTCTGAGTGTCTGTTTCTGTTAGGAAAGTCAACCACATCTCCTGCTCTTGAAGGTGCTGACCTTATGAAGAAGAGGTACCGTAGCGCCCTGAAGTGCAGTGTCCCCTGTTCGCCAGAACCGGGTGCTTCAGGAGTATCTCCTGTGTGTTCCTGTGTTGTATGTGCCTTATTGTGGCTGAGCCCCTTAGCCTTCAGTCCAGTCATCTGCAGTGGCTCTCTTTGTCTGCCATTGGCAGGTTTGGTCCTGTCTTGTTAGTGGGCCAGTCTGGGGCTACTGTGGGCTTGAGTTGAGTCCAACCAGGCATTTGTCAAAGATGCAGTAGCATGGACCCACAGCATCCTTTTTCTGTGTTGTCCCCTGAGAAGCTTGCATTGGTGGGTGGGGCCTGTAGTCAGACTAGATGTCTGCCCCCAGTCCACCATTGGGGGTCACAGTCTAACTGGTGTATGGGACTGACTTCCACTGTCCCTGGTACGGGAGTCACCTTGGAGTGGTGATGACCTCTGTCAGAGCTCCTTGCACCTTGCAAGGCTTGTGACACTGCTTGAATGGGCTCCCACCAACGGTGTATCGGAGGGGGCAGGGTTTGTGGTGTTAGCAAGGTTTGTGCAGGGCTGTTGCGGGAGAAGACCTGGAGTCCCTTCAGGAAATTCCTGCCACGGGGCTGTAGGGGTGAATCCACAGGAGAGTGTGGGGGCAGGGTACATCGTTAGCAATTCTGGTAATGAGTATTGCTCTGCTGGTTCCCACAGAGGTCAGTGTGTCAAGGCGGCAGGGTGGGAATCAGAAATGGTGCCTGCCAGCTCCTTTGTTCCTGGAGAACTCCCCCGGCGGTCCCTGCCCCTCTGAGACAAGCTCTGACATTAGTGAACAAATCTCTGTCCAGGCATTTTTCAAATGGTCACATCTGTGCTGTATCTCTGCAAGGTTGTTTGTTATGTTGTCTCTTTAAGTGCAGGGACTCAGTTTCCCTCCTGGCTCTCCCAGAGCCGAGCCCACTAATTTTTAAAGTCCCCGGTGTTAAACCCCACTTATTATAAGAAGTCACATAATTATACCCCTTTGGTTTTCAAAGCTGAATGTTATGGGGATTTGTCCTCCCTGTGTGGATCCCCGTGCCTGGGGTGCCTGGGGTGAGGGTGTGTTCATGCCTACAGGTCCTTCCCTCCGGTGGGCAGTCCCGCAGGTCCATGTAGCTCCCAGCCACATCTCTGTCCTTCCTACCCTCTTTAGTGTGACCTCTGCTCTACATTTCGCTGTGGGTAATCTGTTCTGCCAGTCGTTGAGTTGTTCTCTGGGTTATTTACACTGATGCGGGTGTTATATCTGGTTGTATCCCTGGGAGGAGATGACCTTAGGATCCTCCCTCTCCGCCATCCTCCTCAGAAGTCACCTAGTGTTCTTTTTGAAAGGTTAGCGTTCCATGGATTTTTCAGTGGATGGGCCATTGATCTAGCTTGCTTATAAGCTATCAGGCAGTTTTCTGACTAAGATGATGGCATAATTAGGTTTGGTACTTTTATTCATGCTCCTTTTGCAGATCCTTATGATATTGTTAATGTTAACAATTTTTTGTTGTTGTTGAGATCTATTTAAGATTTACTATCCAGCAGTACCTTTTAACAGAAAGTAAAACGATCACATCAAGGTCATTTCATTAAATGTTAGTATTTTCAGTGTTTTCCCAAGATTAAAGCAAGGAGAGCTTTAAAAAACATGGAAGAGAATCCTAATTTTTGTCAGATCTTCTTAGGGTTACCTTAGGATAGGAGAATAATCTCCCAATTTTCAGAGACCATTAAGTCACCCAGACTAAAATGGCATCATGCCAAGTAGAAAGCCATTATTTGTTACCAGTGTATTTTTTTTATTTATTATTTGTTATCAGCTCTTAGGTTCTCGTATGCAACCGAGCAACCAAACTCCTTAACTGTCTTCAGTGTCAGCTCATTTTGACAGCCATTTATTTTTTTAAAATATCAGACTGAAAAGAAATGATTCCCTGGTTGTAATAATTATATACAGTTGATTTCTCTCTGGTAGATAATGCTAGACAAAGACAAGGCATTTATCACAGATAAAGACACTAAGGCAGGACTGAGGCACTCGAAATGAAAGATGCTTTTTCTTGTGAAGCTGCTTTATTCCAGTGACCTTATTTCTGTCGTTCAAAATGACAAAGGGGAAACCGATGAATATTTGAGAAAGACAAAGAGTGTTTGTGCCCCATATTACTTTAAAAAAAATCCTGGCTTTAAAATCGGATATTCTGATTTATTAAAGTGTAAGAGTTTTACATGTGAAATGTTTTTAAGGAATGCCCAAGTTATTTGCCTTCTGGCTTTCAGGAATGAAATCAAGTAATTAAATATCAAAGAGCATAACAGTACGTTTTCTAATTTTTTAATTCAGAGACTTATCAGGTGAAGAGGCAGGGCCACAGCAAAGATGAGCCATGCTGTTTCCATATGTGCTTACATGTCCGTCGGCCAGGAACTCTATGTTGATTGAATTTGGCTGAATTCTCGATGAAAGCCTAGGGCTTTAGACAAGAATGAGTTTGGCAGGGCAGTGGGGAGACAACAACAAAATTATAATAATATGCTTAATCTGATTGCTAAGAGAAGAGAGGGAAGAGAAGGCAGAAAATAATTAGAATTCAGAGAGGTGGACTGGAGAGGCAAAGAAATCAGAGGAAATGTAGCAAATTGTCAGGAAAAAAACGACGAGTAAAACACCAGATCATACCAAGTATGGATTTAAACTTGTTGGTTCCAATGAGTGAGAAACTCTTACCCTGGAAGACAGGAAAACACCAGGTGGGACATCTTTCCTTTAGAAATATGTCTGATTTGTTTGTTATTTTTGCGGCTGTCTTGAATTGGGTGTTTGATCATTCTAGAATACAAACTCATAGTTTCACAAGTCACGTAAACTAATTTGTGATGCCGAATTTAATTCCATTTCAAAGCCCATAAGTAGAACTCTATCTGTACTTATCAAAATCAACATTTTACCTAAAAATACTCAGTAGGCTATTAGCAGGTGTCCGTTCAAAAACTACAAGATAACTTCCTTTTCTCCCTACTTCTTTTGTCCACGGACAACTGGGTGACCACACAACCATTTTATCATTTCGGTCTTGGGGTGAGCTAGAGAAGGTTACCTAGAAGCACAAGCTGCCATTGTGGTTTGGGTGAATTTGCTTCAAAATAAGGGCTAAGAAAATGAAGACTCAACCTTTATGGCAACAGTTCAATAACGGGAGGTGATCAAGGTCACTCGACTGCACTAACATCCGTCACACAGCATGATCGCACAGGTATTATTCATTTGGTATTACGGAGATGGAGTCATTATAACCAAGGGCTGTGTCACCGGATCAGCGTCTGTTGCTCTGGAAAGAAGCCGCTTGTCTTTGCCTAATGGTTTCTGTGTGGGAAAGGTCTCAGCACCCACAATTTAACCATCCATATCATTAGCCTGTGACTCTTTTTAAAAGAAGCCAGCTCTTCTGTTTCCTTTATTGCCATATATATATATATTTTATGCCAGAATGTCAGAAGTCCTAAAACTTGTGAGATTTCAGAGGATGTATTTTAAAAGATATGTCAGAATGTGCTCGTTGGATTTAGCTGTAGGAGACCCTATTGAAATCGCAGCAGAGTGCAAGAGCAGGATTTCAATCCCATCTGTGACATATAAACAAGTTGTGACCATGGGTGACTTCTTTCAATTTGTTCTTGGTTTGTTTGCCTGGAAACAAATAGACGCCTTTCCCGCTTAATAAACGTCTTGTGGGGGTCACGTGAAATCGTGTCTTGGAGGGGAGTGTAAAATGTTATGCAAATGTAGTAGTGTGAGCTCAAGTTCACCTGCTGCTTGGTTCAAACCAAGGCTCCAACGTTTGCTGGCTGGGAAACCCAGGGCAAGTAATAACTTTTCATATATGCAATGGGTGTGAGGGTTGTGATGAAAATATTATTAAAAAAATCTATCTCTTAGAACCGGTTTTGTTAAGTTTATTTATTTATTACAAAATTTTTTTTAATTTTTTTAACGTTTATTTATTTTTGAGATAGAGAGAGACAGAGCATGAACAGGGGAGGGGCAGAGAGAGAGGGAGACACAGAATCCGAAACAGGCTCCAGGCTCTGAGCTGTCAGCACAGAGCCCGATGCGGGGCTTGAACTCATGGACTGTGAGATCGTGACCTGAGCCGAAGTCGGATGCTCAACCGACTGAGCCACCCAGGCGCCCCTATTAAAAATTTTTTTAATGTTATTTATTTTTTGAGAGATAAAGAGGCAGCGAAAGCAGGGTAGGGGCAGAGAGAGAGAGAGAGAGGGAGACACAGAATCCGAAGCAGGCTCCAGGCTCTGAGCTGTCAGCACAGAGCTCTATGAGGGGCTTGAACCCATGAACTGTGAGATCACGACCTGAGATGAAGTCAGATGCTTAACTGACTGAGCCATCCAGGCACCCCTAAGTTTATTTATTTTTTTGAGAGCGAGAATGAGCAGAGGAGGGTGAGAGAGAGAGAGAGAGAGAGAGAGAGAGAGAATCCCAAGCAGGCTCTAAGCTGTCAGCACAGAGCCCAATGTGGGGCTCGATCCCACAAACTGTGAGATCATGACCTGAGGCGAAATCAAGAGTTGGACGCTTAACCAACTGAGGCACACAGGCGCCCCTCTTAGAACTGTCTTGAAGGGACAGATAATTAGGATTCTACCTGCCAAGAGATTAACACTCTCCAGGCAGGGAAAGTGGCCAACAAATATTAATCTTTGTTGATGTTGTTAGAATGAAATACCAGTGAATTTGGTACCTTTCTCCCTATGGTGTCCCCCTCCTAGTAGCTGTTCAGTAACTAAATATTGGGTAAACAGGGGCTTGGACACCGTGTTTATCTTTGGGGTCAAATGAACACCAATGACGATATTCATGATTTATTTTAATAGGAAACCTTGGGATCAGTTATCCATCAATGACATCTTGCAGACAAAGATTTTTCTCTTTCAAATGATGGCAGTGCTTTCTGCCATTTAGATCAAGACGTGAACGTGGACGCCTGTTGCTTGTTGTGGCTTACCCGCTGCGGCATGGAGCTGCTTCAGTTGTTTCACGACATTCCCACATCAGAGAAGGAGCTGCTCAAAGAGTCCAATTTTTTCCTGTGGACCATGTTCCCTTTAAAATTCGCTTGAATTCTTTATGGTAGAAAATACTTCCTGGTACGATCCACACTCTGTAACCAAAGAAAGAAACTTCGTGGGGGTTTTTCAAGTGCGCTGCCCTTCAGTTTCAGAACGTGCCCCCTGAGCCCCTGATTTTAATCTGTTTCCAGTTACAGACCCCGAGAGGAAAGGAACCAAGGGGTCACCCAGTTTCCAGACTGCCTCTCACAGTCGAGGGTTATATCTTCGAAGATAACTCAGTCTTGACTCTGTTTCCATTTTTGGAAGCGCTGATGACCTTCTAAGTCTTTCCTTCAGAATTCAGTCCTGTATTTTCCAGATTCCTGGCTGGTAGGTTGGAATTTATAAGTGGCGGACACAAGGTTATTAGAGTTAATTTGTTTGGTTATACTATCCTGAGTCATATTTTTCCTGTTTGTGAAATAGGTCAGCTCTAAATCTTAAATTTGTATGAATGTTGGTTTCCTCAGTTCAACTGTGAGTTTCTTGCACATAAACTCCTTTTCGTCAACCTTGGCCACAGACCAGAGATTCTGGCAGAATCACCAAGGGATGGCAAATTTTCCATAAATGCTTTGGAATGACCATAAACAAGAGCCTCTAAATATGTGTTACTTATTTTCTAAGCACAAGGGTTGGAGTGAAGGGCAGGGGATGGAGGAGAAAGAACAGAAAAGAAGAAAACTAATGTTTGTGAAGTAGCTATTACGCGTCAAGCACGTTCTTTTCTAGCTACGGGCAGTATGTCAGTTTATCAGCTTTGCAAAGGAGATACTGTGGCCCAGTTTTGTAGGTGTAAGGCTCAGAGACGTTAAGTGATTTATTCAATCACACAGCCAGTGTGTGGCATAGTCAGAAGTCAAAATACAGGTCTGATACCTGCCTATTTTCTTTTCCTGTTAACACAGGATTATACCCCATAAACATTCATTGTACATCTCATCCTATGAGTATAAAAGTCCTGGGGATGTTAAGCAGGAAAAGATACACTGTTAGATCTTGACCACGGTAGTCAATTAACCCTGCCATTTTAGGTGACTTTTTCAATTGACCCAGAAAGCCTAAAGAAATGTTGAGGACTCTACTGTAATAAAAAGGTTGGAGAGCTTTACGGAATTTTATCTGTATGAGGCAAATTTATTTTCAAGCTGGTTAGATGCTCTGCACAGGAAAAAAACATTAAAACTGGTGGGCTTGGCTGTCGTGAAGTTGAGTGGGGGAACCGGATGTGGTTGGGAAACCATCAGCTGTTCAGTGGGTGCCCAGAAGAACCTTCTCGTGTTCTGGAGCAGCTGCCAGTGTTCCTGGAGCATAGCAAAGGGCTGGTGGGCCGGAGGGACCGTGCCCACCTGTCCTGTGGGTTCCTGCCTCTCTGGTGTTCTTACTCGCTGCCCTGCTGCCCCTGGGCTCCACCCTCTGCCCGCGTTTGGTGTTTGCGGACTCAGCTCTGCGGCCCCTCCGCTTCTCCCAAAGCTCTGCGAAAGCTCTTACCTGCTAGTGTTTCCTCTCTCATCTTCTTTGTCCTTGCAGACTTTATAAAACTTCTGTACTTTTAGTGTAACAGGTTTCATTTCCAGAGACGGTAGAGATAAATGCATGTGTTGATGTCACGCACACACACAATAATATATGCACGTGTGTTTGCTTCTTCTAAGGTGACTTGTTTCCATTATGGTTGCACTCCCTTGCCTAAATACTCTGTTTTGTCTCCTCCCCTACCTTCCAAGCCTTCTGTATTCCTTTCTTAGAAAGCTCGTTGTTCCCAGAGCCTGGGGTCTCACCTCTCCAAAACTCACTTCCGTTCTCGCCCCTGAGACTGGACCCCCCGTGCTCATTGTTCTCCTCACAAAAGTGCACCCCATTTCCATTTCTTATATTGACGCTCCTCATCAATAATAATAAGTGACAAACATTTATTCAAAGCTCACTGTGCTCTTTTTCAAAAGATGCATGCCAGTGTGTCATAACTGATCACACAGGCCTCTAGTCACGTTTCAGAGTGAAGAATTGTTTTAAACCAGATATATCATGCAGGTATGGTTTCCAAACAGGAATGAAAATTGCTGCATAAAATATCTGTCATACAGAGAGCTAGGTGAGGAAGGCAAGAAAGCAAATACCCCCAACTCACTGTATTTAAACATTCTGTACCATTATATGCTTTAAGATTCGCTCTTATTTCAAGTTTGGTCGTTTATTTTTATGTACCTTTTCAAGTTCAAATCTTTTAAGGGGAGCTCTTCTCTTTAACTCACTTTGAGTGTTATGTAGGGCACAACACTGCCTCCCACCCGAGGCAGTGAGATGCTTCTAGATTATGGTTTGACTTGATATATTTATTCCACAGGCAACGAATAATGAGTAGTTTGTTGGTGATTTATGTTAATCTAAATATATGCTACAGGATATTATCATGTACTCTCCAGTCTGTGCCAGCAATTCTGTCCTGTCTAGAAATATACAATTAATCATGGCTTTTTGTAAATGTTTGTTTATATCGAGAGGGAAAGACCGAGGGATCATGCATGTTGCACGTGTGTGAGTGGGGGAGGGGCAGAGAGAGAGGGAGACAGAGAATCCCAAGCAGGCTGTGTGTCAGCATGGAGCCCATCGTGGGGCTCGATCTCATGAGCCATGAGATCGTGACCTGGGTCGAAATCAAGAGTCGGATACTCAACCAACTGAGCCACCCAGGGGCCCCTCTACAAGACTTTATTTTTTTTTAATTTTTTTTTCAACGTTTATTTATTTTTGGGACAGAGAGAGACAGAGCATGAACGGGGGAGGCGCAGAGAGAGAGGGAGACACAGAATCGGAAGCAGGCTCCAGGCTCTGAGCCATCAGCCCAGAGCCTGACGCGGGGCTCGAACTCACGGACCGCAAGATCGTGACCTGGCTGAAGTCGGACGCTTAACTGACTGCGCCACCCAGGCGCCCCACAAGACTTTTTTTTTTAATGAAAACCTTAATTTGTATGGTCATTTGATGGTATTTTAGTTTTGCCCACAATCATAAAATTGATTTGTCATAATGCAATAAGCAAAATTACATATATATGTAAAAAATGTTATTATATATTTAACTTTTGGATTACTATAAAATTGCATTATGAAATTCAAGAGATAAAGTTTGAAATCTCTAGGTAAACAGACCTTTCCCCATCCTATACTTGTTTTTTAGAAGAAAGAAGAAAGTGTTAAAAAAAAAAAAAGTCCAATACGGACCAGGAAGCTTCTGAAATGAACCTGCTTTCTGGCTCGTTCAAACAGCTGGTTATTTACCGAGGCTCCGTGTATCTCAAGCTTGTGCTGGCCGCTAAGCCCACCGACCCTGCCCTCAAGACAATTCTGTCCAACTGTCTCTCCCTGACATCAGCTGCATATGACGGTTTGTTTTATTTGGGACTCTGAAAAGAGGTGTGTGGCAGAAAGGGGACAGAGATGAGACTCATGGTCATAAATGGGAGACAGCGAAGTGTAATGGTCAGGGGTCCGGGCTCTTGGTTCAGACTGCTGTGTTCAAATCTTGGCTCCCTGGTTTACCAGCTGTGCAACCTTGGCCTTGACTTCTCTGTGCCTCAGTTCCACATTTGTAAAATAGGAATAATAATGGTAGTTAATTCACAGGATTATTAATGATTACGGGAAATAATGCTCGACAAAATTTGGTTACCACTGTGTAATTGATCATAGCATCAGTTTCCTGGTAATTTTCTTAGGGCAGGAGACAGCAGAAAGGTCCTCTCAACATCCTGCTGTTTCCTAATTTGTCGGTCGCAAGAGACAAAGACAACAGTAAGTCTTCTTGTTGTTTTGGTTGAGGTAGTTAGGGAAAAATCGGTTCCAGGCAAATCATCAGGCTTTATTAACCTAATACCTGGACAGCCCCTTACTGCTGAGTCCTTACTGCATGTCTGCATTACGGAGCCACTCAGGAGCATGGGGCATTTCTTACGTAGGTCCTTGGCTTTAGTATTGGGTAACAGGCATTGAGAAACGAGTTTCTCAGGTAATCTCTTACAAAATATTCTAAATGAAAATGTGTATCTTTGCTAACTCATACAACTACTATATGCTCTTTGCGGACTTTTAGAAACTACAGACAAGTTTAAAATCACATACAGTCCTGCGACCCAGAGATAACCACTAACTCTCCACTGGTTTTCTACACACACACGCTTCTGTGTTGAACCAAAGCTGGAATAAGCCAAGTGCTTTTGGTAGCCTGCTCTTTCATGAAGGGAAACGCTATTGACACTTACCTCGAAATCAGACGTACTCTTCTGAAATGCCATTTTTAACGTGATGCAAGTAACGTAGGGCTTATTCTTTAATATTTAGATTATATTCCGTTTTACGCATTTATATTTAAGCTACTGCTGTTGGGGCACCTGGGTGGCTCAGGCTGGTCAAGTGTCGTCCGACTCTTTGTTTTGGCCCAGGTCAAGATGTCACCGTCAGGAGACTGAGCCCCATGTTGGGCTTTGTGCCGGGTGTGGAGGCCATTTGAGATTTTGTCTCTCCCTCTGTTCCTCTCCCCACTGCCCCCCGCCCCGCTCACATGCTCACTCTCTCCCAATAAATAAATAAATAAATAAATAAATAAATAAATAAATAAAATCACCATTGTTAATTATTGCCAAACATGCTCTTGACGTTGCCTGTCCTCTGCCAGTGTCTCTCATAGTGCTGTGCACTTTGCTCATCAGCCCTTTTTATATCCACAGAGTCACCCCGGATCATCACCTGTTGATCTGTGCTTCGTTCCTCCACCAGGCTATCTGTGCCATGGGAGCCCAGGCTCCATCTAGTGTCACCATCGTAACCAGAGTTTCCAGGAAACTGCTTGGCCACATGCGGGGGGCTCAGTGTATATTTGCTGAATAAATACGTGATAGGTATCATCTGCATCTGATAATCATTCTCAAACAGCAAATCATGCTGAAAGCTCCTACTATTTGTTGTTTGGGGCTGGGTAGATCTGGGATGTGATTCTGGAGGGAGGGTATGGAGCTTGGGGGTGGGGGTGAGCAGGGAAAATCAAGGAACAGCCTGGTTGGGAGACGAGGGACAGGGGAGTGAAAAATGTTCTCTTGACTCCTCTTTTCCCTCACGCCTTACATCAAGAGCTCAGTTCTTTCCGCTGACCTTCAGAATAAAATTCGTGGGTGCAATGGGACGAGAAACAGACCCTTCCTTTATTTATTGGCGGATTAAGTGAATGTACGCTTGCCTGGGACTGCCTGAATTACATTCAAGGAATCCAGTTCCAAGCCTGTGACTTCACTGAAAAAATTCCAGTGCTGTGTCTGGCACATGGTAGCAGGAAAAGGAAGGGACAGTATTTATGGAGCACCTATCATAGTGACTTTCCAACATCCTTGCCTTGGGTCTACTCAACAGCCCGGAGAGGTAGGAACTATTCAGGGGCCCAAATGCAACCCTGGACTAGTTGACTCCTGAGTCTACTTTCTCAAGCCAAAATCAAAATATTAGAGAGAATAGGGGTGTCTGGGTGACTCAGTCAGTTAAGCGTCCGACTGTGGGCTCAGGTCACAATCTCATGGTTCATGAGTTCGAGCCCTGCGCTGGGCTCTTTGCTGACGCCTCAGAGCCTGGAGCCTGCTTCAGACTCTGTGTCTCCCTCTCTCTCTGCTCCTCCCCTGCCCGCTCTCTCTCTCTTTCTCAAAAATAAACATTAAAAACATTTTTAACAATATTAGGGAGAATGAATTCTCAGATTAGATGGGGGAAATGACTTACAGCTAATGTAAACAAATTCTAAATTCTAACAAGGAAGCTATTTCTGTTTGTTTACGTATGTGTTGGATGATTCTCACTTATGAATTGGTTTAGAAAGTAGAAATAAAAAACACTAATGCAGGGCGCCTGGGTAGCTCAGTTGGTTAAGCTCCCGACTCTTGGTTTCAGCTCAGGTCGTGATCTCACGGTTCATGAGATTGAGCCCCACGTCAGGCTCTGCACTGACATGGAGCCTGCTTGGAATATTCTCTCTCTCTCTCTCTCTCTCTCTCTCTCTCTCTCTCTCTCAAAAATAAATAAACTTAACCCCCCACCCCCCCACCAATCTAGAGAAACAAACCCATTTAAAACCTCATGTCTAAGAAGTCAGAGCCTTTTACCAATACCTGCAGGAGGTGTATAAAAATTGAAAAGAATTTCTAGACCAAAAATATTTGATGATATTTATAAAGTGTTCATTCAAAGGCAATTCATTAAATGGCCTCCCGCTTTAAAAATTCAGTGAAAGTGCCTTTTTAACATTAACATTAGTTTACTTTAATTAGAAGTCTACGAACCTAAGAGGAATCATAGAAATCTGGCTTTCTTGTGTTTAAATTCAGTAGGTGACTGTGTTTCTTGCTTCTTAATTTCAGGCCAGAACCACGGCCCCCCTGCCCCCCACTCCGCCTTTGTTAGGAAGTTGCCAGCTGCCAGAGTGGAGATGTTCAGGCTACTTCTGCTTATAGGCTTTAATAAAAACCTATTTCCTTGCTGGGGTTCTTGCTTTTACACACTGGGCGCAGTTTAGAGATGTGGCTGTAGACGAACACTTTTACACTCTCAGTTTCAAGTCTTGATTCACCTAAGGTCATTACGACCGTTTAGATGGTATGGAAGAGAGCAGGGCGTTCGTTCGGGTGCTTGCATACATCCTGCTGGCTGCGTAAGGTCCCCTTGCACATCCTTCTGGCATCCTCTTTTGTAACTAGCGATGCAAATCATTCATAGTGCTATTACTGTTTTTTGCTTTCAGCCCGGAGGTTTCAATGAACACAAGGGGTTATGAAAGTCACATGTCACATTAAATAAGTGATCCTGGTGTTTTCCATTCATTTTGGTCTCAGACTCCCCACCCACCCCCATGCTCTCAGAGACCTTTTTGGGTGCAGCCTAAAGCATACTTTCAAAAATCGCCTTTTAATCTTACAGTTAGTCTGAAAGTAGTCGTGAGTGCCGACCTGATTTCCATAATCCTTTGAAATATTATCCTGGCACCTTAGGCGGTTGGAAGAATGACAAGGGGCACATGAAACATGTTGTACTCACGTTGGACTTCATATATGGTACCCTGGCATCATATTATGGTTTTTTTCCCCTTCACAATGTATTGTTTCTTTGATTCCCACGCAAGAATAACGGGTTTGTTCTCTGTGAGTTGGTCTTGAAGTTGTCGTCTTTCATGTGGGTTCCAGCAAAGTATGTAGCAGCAGATCGGTAAATATTATCTGGCGAACAATGAATGAATCCCATTGGCATGGTGGTTCTTACCCCAAAATCCTTGGCTAGGTTATAGGGGGTCCTTGAACTAACTGAAATTTATGTATGATCCAGATGTCAGTGTCTTGGGTGTCTCCGAACCGAGTCTACTGAGGCTGTTTCGTCCTTTGATGTTTCGTCCTTTGATGCTTTGATGTTTAAGCTTGGCCGGAGCCCCCGCACCCAGCATACTTGTTAATTCCTTGTCACTTTTGACTCTGAGTTCACCATGGCTCTGCCAACTTCACCGGTTGTTCTGTCTCTACAGCGCATCATCGTGGGCACTTATTCAGGTTTTTAAGATTTTCTTCATTCAGATTAAAAAAAAAATTTGTCTGGCGTACATTGACATACAGCTGTGGAAACAGTTTAATTTCATGAACAGTTCTGGCTAATTGAAAACCACATCCTCTGTATTGCTGTCATGTGCATTTTCCAAACTCTCATTACTCAATTTATTGGATGTTTCTTATCGACTCTCCTGATACCCGGAGTCCCTGACACCTGCAGTCTTCCTGGAGAACTCGCTTTCCATCCTGTTTCACCCTCCCTCCCCCTTCCTTTCTCCTCAAACACCTAAATAAGTAATCTTCTTCTTTTCTTTTTCTGCTTTATTTTATTTTCTTGCATGATTTTCTTTTAATCTGCACTATGCACGCCATTAAAAAAAAATAATGCTTTTGCTAAGCGAAGAATCTTGATCCTCCTAAGGAGAATTCTGTCTCCAGCTGAAAAAAAAAAATTAAATTTATTCTTGCAATTGGTGCAAAATGCCGGGCCTACAGATGCTTTCTCAGGAAAGAGTGCTATTAATGTGAATCATATTCTCAAAGATGTGTAGGACCTTCTAAAAGGTGAAAAGCCATTGCATTTAGGATTTTTCTGATCCTTGACCATGACCATGAACTGCTTTCCTTTAACACTTCTGGTCAGCCTCGCAATGGCTGTATAGTGTGTGCAGTTTGTAGTGCACTGTGATTAGACTGTATACTAAAGCTGGCCGTTGTTCGCCCCTTTTGCTTCCGTAGGACTATTTACTTAAACCTACGGTAGCAGTTATTACACAATGTGGAGATTTCCAGTCTTGGCCTGTGTCCCCGTTAGACTTCAGGGGGCAGGAACCACAGGCCTTTGGACTCTTTTCATTTACTAAAAGCATCCCCCCCACTATTTTGGTTGGTGTTTCACCATCTATGTCTGGCCATTTATAGCGTAAACTCCACAACAATAAGGTCAGCATCTGCTTTGTTTAATGTTTGGTCCTGTAGCACAGTGCCGGGAAGGGGAACTGATCAACATTTTACCGGATGGATGGATGCGTGAATGTTGGAATTCCCCTGGAAGAGGGAAGTAGGGACATGGAAGAGGGAGGATATCCAGAGAGTCACGGACGCCTGAGAGCACCCAGTCCCAGTGATCTGAGGTCCCCAAGTAGGACCAGCAGTTACTAGCTACCTCTCCCCTGTACCGAATGTTTGCCAGGGTACTTTACGTGTGGTCACGCATTCAATCCCCGTAACGACTGTATGACGGAAAGACGATTGCCGTGGTCATTTTGCACGTGATGACACTGAGGTATGGAGAGGCTAAATACCTTGCCCGGGTAACACGGCTGACACAGTGGGAGTGCCACACTTCCCTTCCATCCTCCCAAATGGCAAGACCAACACTCTCACTCCCGCACCTCACCCCTTTCCTTCACTAGGACCTCGTTCTGGGGCTGGGTCCCTGCCCTTGCTAGACTCCTCATGCATAAATGTGCCTAAGCTGGGTTGTGGGAAGGCCGTGTGCATGAGTTCACCAAACACCTTTGATCTCACAGAACTTTGGTAACTATATTCATGTGGATGCAAGAGATGTTGGACGTGGGCTCCGTCCTCTGATTGAGTAGGGGGAGGCAGGCTGGGAGGTGGGGGCGGGGGCAGGGAGTCAGGAGCTGGAGAAGCCCACACTCTTCTGGGATCGTCCTCCTGCCTTCTGGTGGCTGTCCCCTCGGAAAAGTTATGGGAGATTCCTACACCTGAAGCCAAACGTTAAACTTTATCAATCAGAGCTCATTGGGCAAAGGGGAAAGTATGTTTCACTGAAGGAGACAGAGCAGGAAGGCTGTATTTTCCACAACAGAAGGACAGAAGCCCCCCCTCCTTAGGTATGTCGGGTTGTGGGGCCCTGAGCTGGTCACCGACAGATATCAACCTGTCACAGTACCCTGAGCAGTACTGGGTTGGGTGAGGACTGTCAGGAGCCTTTCGACGGCTATTTCTAAGTGTCCTGTTCTCCTCCAAAAGGACGATGCTTAAGAAAATCCTACATTCTTTGACTTCAAGGAAAGGCTTGGAAAACTGGATTGAGTTTGAGTGCTTGGTTATTATGCTATTAAAGATAAAAAAGGGAGTCTTGGAAGCTGAATGTCTGTGGATGGATTTAGCTGATGTGCTTCCAAAGAAACACTTAAGGAAGTTATTAGGACTGCGTGATGATATTTTAGGGCATTTATTTGGTAGTTCTGTTGTGGAAAGGGACGTATGTTATTTTAAAAAAGACATTTTTATTCTTGGAAGAAAATTGTCTCTTAAAACACTTTTAATATGTTTACTTTTACTTGCTTTTATTGCTTGGTGGAATAGTAAAATTCACAGCAGTGATAAAAAAAAATCCTTCTAGGTCATGCTTAGAACCTGCTATAAATCCGAGCCTGAACACTGAGAGGGGATACCATTATTCAGTCTTTTATTGAAATTATATACATGTATTTCAAAAACTGTCATTTTGGAACCACTTTAGAGGAAATATTTTAAGGTTAAGTCCTACCGTTATAAAGGAGTGGTTTTATATCCCGTGTTTTTCTTCTGCCCTTGTCCATACGCACATGTACATTTCCACAGTTGTGCTCATGGTCGTTTATAAAACTTGGTGGTTATAGGTTTTAAACTGAACATCACATCATAAAATCTTTTCTAGATTACTATAGTCTTTATAATTAAACATTTAAAAAGTGTTTTAAAGCCTATCTGTTTATTACTTTGAGAGAGTTGAGAGGGAGAGAGAGAGAACACAAGGGGGGAGGAACAGAGAAAGAGGGAGAGAGAATCCCACACAGGCTCCACACTGTCAGCACAGAGCCTGATGAGGGGCTCGAACCCACGAACTTTGAGATCATGACCTGAGCTGAAATAAGAGACACTTAACTGACTGAGCCACCCATGTGCCCCTATAATTAAACATTTTATTTTTTAAAAAATTAAAAAAAATTTTCAACGCTTATTTATTATTGAGAGAGCATGAACAGGGGAGGGGCAGAGAGAGAGAAGGCACAGAATCGGAAGCAGGCTCCAGGCTCCGAGCTGTCAGCACAGAGCCCGACGTGGGGCTCGAACCCACGAACCGTGAGATCATGACCTGAGCCAAAGTCGGACGCTTAACCGACTGAGCCACCCTGGTGCCCCTATTTTTAAAAAATTTTTAATGTTTATTTATCTTTTTTGTTTTGTTTTTTTTTTTTTTGAGAGAGAGAGAGAGATACAGAACAGGAGCGGGGGAGAGGTAGAGAGATAGGGAGACACAGAATCCGAAGCAGGCGCCAGGGTCTGAACCCACGACCTGTGAGATCATGACCTGAGCCAAAGTCGGATACTCAACCGACGGAACCACCCAGGTGCCCCGCTAATGAAAGATTTTAAAGGATTCCTCATTTTCATAAATCAATGATGCCAGAGGTGACTTAACCATTGTGGACTAAACACATATTTCTAGCTTAATTTTTTTCCACAGTTGAGACTTGAAAGGGTTGTTCTAACGTTGAAAACTTGGAAGACACCATAGGGTCACCTACGTGCTGACACTACCCTGTCGCTGAGCGGTGTAGTTAGAGGCAGGCACTAAGCTTTTCTGAAAGTGGTATCGCCAGGATGCAAACCCAGCGACACCCACACGGCCACCAGTGCCAACAAATGGTCAGAATAAAAGAGCCCGTGAAAGTGTATTCCTGTATGGCATGGTCGTTTCCAGGGGAACCTCCGTCGAATCAGGCTCTACAGATTGCGTTCCATCTTCCCCCACCGTGGGTTTAATAATCTTAACAAACCAATTAAGTGCATTCCAGAAAGGTGACTGCGTCCCTTTGTTGCGGGGGGAGGGGGGGTGCTCTGGACAGGACCTCCCAAGCAGGGGCTGCTCGTTCTGAGTGCGGAATCTGCTCAGGGAAGTTCTGAATCTGAGCTACCAGAGTGCCCTGCAGTGTTTCCCTTGGTCTAAGAAATTCTGGAAGGAATTCAGGAGGGAAGGCAGGGCTGGGCCCCCGTTAGGGCATTTTGTTGATAAATGAGGTCGAACCTAAGTCTGTGTTCAACTGCAAAGAAAGCCTGGGGTCGTATCAGGATGGGAAATCAGGTGATCATTAAAGAACTGGGGCTCAGTCTTTCCTGGGAAAGAAAAACGTTTGGTTGCAAGTCTTCTGTTGCCCAGAGTTCAGCTGTCCCTTCCGCAGAAGGAGGAGAGGTCTCACGGAGATACTGCTGGAAATGAGAATGGTCCCACTGGTCTACCTGTGGGATGTGGACCAGTCAGAACCCAGCTGTGGAGTATATGTCAGCCCCGCCAGACAGCACACATGGAGATGAGGCTTGACGGGGTCTTTGCAGAATGCCGGCAGGAAGATTCTGGAAATATTAAGTGCTCTTATTACCGACGGGCGCTCCGTGCCTCGGGTTGGCAGGTCCCATGCTGGAGCTCGCCTGGAATGTGTTTCTGTCAGAAACGTCAGGCGCTCAGATGGAGTTCATGCTCGTGGGATGAGTCGGTGCTCGGAGCTCAGCCAGAGATACCTGTGCTCTTTTCCTGACGTCTTTGATAAAATGGGATAACGATGTAATATGAGCCTTTCTGGAAAACCAGACCACAGTATTTACATGAAGAAAATGGTCAAAAGGGAAAAGCAAGGCTTTTCTCACATGGAATGTAGGGTGTGGCCTTCGTGGTAGTGATTTTCAGTCTTTCAGCTGATCCTGTCTGGAGGTGGTAGTTCAAGGCCCGTTGTGTGGGATGTGCACTTAGACGATGTTAACGGAGAGTGGTTGGGGCCTGGGCTACGTCTGGGATTGAATCCCAGCTCCGACCCCTTACTTGACCTTAAAGCGGTCTTACATTCTGTGTGCTTCATTTCCTTGTTCTGTAGTCATGGGGTCCTGGTGAGGAGCAAATCAGATAGTTCATGCAAAGCACTTAGCCCTTTGCAGGGCACATCGTGTGAAATCCATGGTGTTAATTGGTTGGACTTGATCTGCCGATGAGTAACCTGTGTTGGTTTTCTAGAAAGGTGGCTAACAGGTAGTGGAATGTCTGGCTCCTGAGCTAAACCAACCTCGTAGATTTGTTTTTTATTTTTGTCAAAGTAGGAGAATTTATTTCCTTCCACTGCTGTCTTATTGCTGACATATTTAATAGTAGTTAAAATGCTCTTTTATAGGGGATCCAGAGTACAGTTATCGTGAAGAGTGCTGAGTATAGAATTGTTGAATCACCGTATTGTATGCCTGAAGTGAATATAACACTGTATATTAATCATACTGGAGTTAAAACGTAAAAATAATAGCAATGGAAAGAGTAAAAAGATTTTAGACAAAAGAAAAAAAATACTCTTGTATATTTCAGCACCATACAACACTTTGTAGCTGACCGCTACACCGCTGACCGTGTAGGTAACACTTTGAAGCTGACGGCTCTCACCCTATCCGTTATTTTTGTCACCAAATGTGGGAGATGTCGACTTCAGGGTTCCGTGACAGCCATCTGCAGGAGCTGGGTGACTGCCGGCCTCTTGAGCACAAGGCCTGCCCTTTCCAGTCTCCACTACTGTTGTCTCTGGAGAACCCGTGGCAGCTGGCATTCCGCACTAACGTACAAGAACGTTAGGTGAGAGCGTATTTCTTTGTGGATGCGGGGAACCCGCTCGGGTGTTTAAAAGATACAGAAAAGTAGGAAAGAATACGCTCAGCCCACATTATTCACCGACGGTGTCTTTGGGACCCTTACCGTCCTATCAGCCTATGAATCGGGATCTACGGGACACAAGGAAGGATGAGGAGAGCTCCCTGGAGCCTGGAATATCTAGAAGTGGCCTGCGATACTTGGCTTTTGTCGAGTAGCCTAAAGCCATCCGCTGCATTTCACCAACTTCCCACAGCCCTGTTACTCGCAGAACCTTGGTGATTATCCTGTAGATGACTTGACAATCTCAGGCCTCGTATTTTCTTCCCCATCATTGGGAGGGGTTGGACTGCAACTGTAACAAGTCTGTCTTTCTCTCTTTATGCCCCCCCAGCCTCTCTCTCCTCCTCTATCCCCCCTCCTTTCCTCTCTCTCTCTCTCTCTTGTACATTGGAATGTATTTCGAGAGTAATAATTTCCACTAGACAAGTGGCCAACGGTGGTAAGTAATTTACGGTGGTACAATGTGTGTGTCTTCCAGGGGTAACTGAACTGAGAAAATAGATTTGAAACCAAGAGGACAGAGGGTGGTGGCTTTTCTAACGAGACTGCAGTGCGGTCACATGCCCCACATAGCAGTCAGTGAGACTAGCCAAGGGTGTGGTAACAGACAATCCCAAATTCTCAGCGGCTCAGCAGAGGAAAGATTTACTTTTTGCTCACCTGCCCATTGAGGGTTTACGGGAGCTCTGCTCACGACCACAGCTGACACAAGCTCTGTCTAGACGCTTCCTCTGCCGCCACTGCAGGAGGAGGGAGAGCCGCCTCGTCCCAGACTGCCGGTTCGACGCCTCCACTCCGAAATCTCACTTGCCCGCTCCCTTTAACTCCTGGATGGAGTCACATGGCTGTGTCTGGGTTCCAGGAGGTGGGGGAATGCAACTTGACCACATGTCTGGAAAGGGAGAGACCTGGTGTGTTTGTGACTATCCTCACTCACTATGCCTTTCCTGAACCCTACCTGGAAACCTGCACCAATTACCTCTCGTGACTGTCATCTGAGTATAAATGTCAGCATGTAGCGTCATAACTCGTATCTTTTTTTTTTTTTAATATATATATAAATGGAGAGCCTTGACCTTAAATGCATAGTGTCCGGGCAAGGCTTCTGATTCCGGAGATTGTACCCTCCATTTCTGCCATGCTCCTTCGTTCCCCTTGTCCTCTGAGAATGATACTCTTTTACTGACAGTTTGCTCCTGTCCATCTTGTCTTGTTAAGGCAAACGCTAAGTTCCTAGGCGGTCACAATTATCTACTAGTTTGGCTTAACTTTCAAGCTCCAAACACTGTATAGAAAGGTATTTGAATGTCTGTTTCTGCTGCTGCCACTGCGGATAATACAAAAAGTTCCACCTTCTCTGTTACGAAGTCTGCCATCCAGTGATGTGTTTTACTCGTTTTGTGCCAAACGCACAGAATACGATTCAGTTACAAGTGGTAGGGATTTCTGCGCATTGTCCGCCTCAATGTATTTAACGTTTTATTTTCGTGGTAGTGTAATTCTAGCGTTGTGAACGTTATGATAAACTGCTAAAGTACCCGTACGGCTGGCATGGGCTCAGGGAAGCGTGTCACTTCCATTTACAGAAACTCATGAAAACACGTGGCCATGTCCAGTTTCCTTACCTGTAATTAACTTCGGGTGCTGGACGTCCTGTCTAGTTGGTACCCCAACATTGTAAATGCTTTCGCTCTTTCTACGTGCTGTTTGTTCCCCACCCAGAAAAGTAAATGTGTGTATAGTCTTTTACGTGTTCTCTCCTGAAAACATTCACCTCTTCCATTGCTTCATTTTCAATATATGCTCCACTTTTCCGCTAGTCCCTCATGTTTGTTTTCATCGTTCAAAAATGTTCTCCCTTCCACCATCTCCAAGTAAGTCCTACTTGTTCCTATGATTACAACAGACCCATGAATAGATATGTATATTCTTGTTGAGCTGTAACTAGCCTTTACTTAAAAAAAAAAAATACGTTAAGGCGCCTGGGTGGCCCAGTTGGCTAAGCATCCGACTTCGGCTCAGGTCATGATCTCACGGCTCGTTCGTGAGTTCAAGCCCCGCGTTGGGCTCTTTGGTGTCAACACAGAGCCCGCTTTGGATCTTCTGTCGCCCTCTCTCTCTGCCCCTCCCTCACTCATGCTCTGTCTCAAAAATAAGCATGAAAAGAAAATACTGTTTATGGTTTTTTGGTGGGGTTTTGGGCATCATTGTCCAAAACCCTCCACTCTGAATAAACTAAAATCTGCTTATTGATAATTCCCAGAACACACTGGCCTATTATCACTCCTTGCCTTTTACATGAAGAATAAACATCATTCAACTCTTATTGCAAAGTTGTGCTTTTTAATGCTTTTGTGTATAAGCCTTCCAATTAGCACGTTCCCAAGACTCAAGAGAAATCAGTCCAGGATGGTAACACCACTAATAAGTAATAACCCTAATTAACCCATGTAACTAAATACATTCATTGATATGAAAGTACTTTGATAAGTAAAAGTCGATCCATAAACGGCAAAGTACTATTATTGGTAATAAAAATAAAACATAGGATTTATCAAATCATGCCTATTTGCAGGATATTTTAGAAAAGGTTTATAACAAAATAATATGGATTTTGTAGCGCAATGAAAATCAAAGGCAATCAGTACATTGTATAAATTATACTCTTCCCCCAAATAATTTTAATGAGTAGATTTATATTCTTTTCAGCAGAGTTGAGACAAATTCCAACCGCTAATATTGGACAATAGTTCTTTTATTTCTTTTATGCACCAAGGGGAGTAAATCAAATGTAAAATATAGCCAAAGATAATTTTTGGAAAAGGAAACATCTCTTGGCAAGGATCTAACCTGGAATTTTCTTATTAATACACGAACAGTGTGTTTGGTGGCCTGGATTCTGTCTTGCAGGCTTTCCCATGGACTAACGCCCAGTTCGAATATTCTTTTCCTGAATACATAAACAGATGTGCACAGTTTTTTTTTTTTTTGGTCATTTTCTTCACTCAGAAGCTTTCAGAAGAAAGCTCCCCAAATAAAATATGAAACGGAGAAAATTATATGAGATGCAAAACGTGCACTTCTGTTTTCGCCTGGCCTCAACCCTGTTCTATGTCCCACGCCGGTTTGATTTGGTGACCACAGACCGCTGCGTTCAAGTGTAAGGTCCTCATAGCAAGTCAAATGGATGGTGGAGAGCCCGTGGCTGCCGGAGACCATTTCTTCATCTGAAATCAATTCTGCCCCTGAATGCTTATCTCTTGTTTTCAACTTAGACATTTTGCCCCGTGTGGAGACCAACTGGTTCCTTTTCCACAACATTTTCACCTTTTTTTTTTTTTTTTTCCTAGCACTGGGTAGATAAAAGGGGTGGGCGGGTTGACAGGCATTTAATGACTTTTTCTGAATAACTAGGATATTTAAAATCATTAAAATGTAGTTATTTGTATCTTAATCATTCTCTACCCTGCCCCCACCTCCTAATTTCAATCAGTGATTACTGTGCCCCTGTAAGACTTGTTGTGTGCTGGGATGTACTCTCCAAATAAAAACATTGAGGCACCTCTGTGACTCCAAGGCAGACTTTGAGAAGGTGAATTTGTCCTGGCACAGTGGAGGCACATGGGATCTGTAAGACTGGCCCTCTTTAATTATCTTTGTAACTAGGAATGCTATTTCTGTGGTATCTTGGACCATTGCCATTTTCAAAAATACATGTCCTTAGTTTCCTGCCATAAATCTCCCTCCCAAGAATTGCCAATATGCATTAAAAAAAAGAAAATGGGGCGCTTGCGTGGCTCAGTCGGTTAAGCGTCTGACTTTGGCAGAAGTCACGGTCTGACGGTTCATGGGTTCGAGCCCTACATCGGGCTCTCTGCTGACAGCTCAGAGCCTGGAGCCTGCTTCCGATTCTGCGTCTCCCTCTTTCTGTCCTCCTCCACTCACACTATGTCTCTCTCTCTCTTAAAAATAAATAAACATTAGAAAAAAAGTTTAGAATTTCCAATATACGTATATATGGGCCTTCTTTTCATTTACGAACATACTAGATTTTCATCTTCACAAGCAACATTAGAAAGTTACCTTTCTTTTTCAAAAGGAGAACAAGTTAAAGCTTTTGGCTTAAAATCTGAGTAGTTTATAGAAAATGTTAACTACAAGGTAGGAGTTTAAGTTTTATAAGTGGAGGACCACACAACTTGTTGGTGTTCTGTAGTTCATGACAGTTTTTTTTGTTTTGGGGGTTTTGTTTTTGTTTTTGTTTTTGTTTTGTTTTTTTTTTGCTTTTGAATATATTGAGACATCATGGAACTGAAGTTTGGAAAAGTTGGTGGTTTGTGGGTTTGTGTGTTGGCAGCTCTTTTCAACCTCTCGGTAAAATGAAGTTATTTATAACTGCTTCTTTCGTGTGCTCTGTTTTATGTTGACTCCAACTTCTCGCATCCAAAGCTAAGTACAGTAAAAATGATGCAGTGGAGTTTAAACACTTTGTAGCAGAAGAATGTTAATGAAATAGGCATTTGTTTAAAAACGTTAATTTTTCCTAATTGCAAGTATGCTATCTTCTTTTACTGCTTTGAGCTTTAACTTTTGACACTGAGTCCTTTTTCTGAGAATCTGTCTCCTCTTGAACTAAACCTCATCTTGAACTAAACCACACATACACACATAGGAATTTCTCCCCTAAATTTTCAGAGAGGAAAAAAAAACCAGTCCATGGAGAATTCTAGCTTTGAGGAACATCTATTCTGTTTTTAAAATGCAATCACATAGAAGGATTAGGAGACCTCTGAAACTTGCAACGATAATTTAAACATTTCATTCTGTGGAGGAATAGAGTATGAAATAAGTTCCTTAAAATTATTTGTTTTTTCCCGTCTTTTCTATATTCAACACTCGTTTAGGCTGAATATTAAATGCTGGTAGAGGAGTTGGTGCTACGTAGTTATGTAGCACGTCCCTTGGGCATGGGGGCAGGGTTGTGCTTTTAAGAATTAAAACTAAGCCTACATTTTGGTGATTGTTACTATAACCTTGTGTGGGGGTCACATCCTGAGAAGACAGTGGTGTGACGGATTCCCAAAGCATGGAAAACGTTTTGCTGATGGGCGTATTTAAGTGTGCAGAGCAGATCTTAATAAGTTTCATTATTATCATCGTTATAGTTGCTGGAGCATCATAGTGTATTTATAAAAACTGTGGCTCTGGAGTCAAGAGTTCCTGAGTTTGAAGTCCAGGTGTTGTTGTCAGTAGCTCTGTGGCCTTGGGCAAGCCACTTACATCCATTGTTCTCCGTTTTCCCGCCTCTAAAATGAGGACGATACCAATCTCATAAATTCGTGAGGCTCGAGGTGGTCTGTGAAAAGCACTTATGCCAGTACTTAGCGCTAAGATACTATAATGATAAGCATTTGATAGATGTCAGATGCTACAATAATATACGTAACGGTTGTTTATATTGTTATTCGTGTTCTCTTTCCCTCAGTTTCCCCTCTTATCCCCGAGCATAAACTGGTTTTAAAGGGTGTAATATACATACCTACCAAGAGCTTCATGAATGGAAAGCTTTGTTGCTTTCATTTCTTTTTTTTTTCTTTTTTCTTTTATTTTTGAGAGAGAGAGAGAGAGAGAGAGAGAGAGCGCGCGTGCAAGTGGGGTAGAGTGGCAGAGGGAGAAAGAGAGAGAATCCCAAGCAGGCTCCATGTTCCACATGGAGCTCGACCCGGGGCTCGATCCCATGACCCTGGGATCATGCCTTGAGCCAAAAGCAAGAGTTGACCGCTTAAACACCCGAGCCACAGGCATCCTGGTTTCTTTTCCTAATTGAGGAGGATGTCGGGAGTGGCATTCGATACCTCAGGGGTGTGCTGCCATGTGAAGCTTTATCAGTGCTCAGTGTTAGGGCTTGGCTTTCTCTTCGTTGAGTCCTTTCCTTCTACAGTGCCCAAACTGCCCTGCAGAGTCAGAGGTAGAGGTCAGAGTGGCCGACTCCTTTTATGGATTGATTTCAAATGCAACCAAACTTTTCCTCTTCCTCCATCAAAAAAAAAAAAAAAAAAAAAAAAAATCTAAGGGCGCCTGGGTGGCTCAGTTGGTTAAATGTCCAACTTTGGCTGAGGTCATGATCTCGCGGTTTGTGGGTTCAAGCCCCACATGGGGCTCTGTGCTGACAGCTCAGACCCTGGAGCCTGCTCGGGATTCTGTGTCTCCCTCTCTCTCTGCCCCACCCCTGCTCATGCTCACTCACTTGCTCTCTCTCTCTCAAAAATAAGTAAACATAAAAATTAAAAAAAAATGTAAATTGCTTTCTTGTATCATTGTAATTCCTTCAGGTTATTGTAGTCTTATAAAGCCAGAATCCACACCGTCCAGGGTCAAATGAACAGGTCAACAAGCAAAAGTTAGTTAAAAGAACTGTGAATTTTTTTAAACTTCCCAAAGGGAGGTACGTATAAATCCCACTTTCTTCTTCCAATCCCTTGACTTACATACTATAACTGCGACTCCCTGCTCTCTGTCCCATAACTTAGTGAAAATTCCACCCTTGGCCCAAGCCCCTGTGTCTCCCATCCCTTTCCCCTGGACTGTGCAACACATGGGGCCAACTCTTGATCAAATAAAGTCCTCTGCTCAAAACAAGGTGGGATGGGGAAACTGAGCCAACAAAGTCATGCATCAAATCACTAGCACCTGTGAATTCACTAGCTTGGAATAGTTGGGGAGTACAAGGGAACTCGTGGAGTCTTGGGCCCTGAGACGGCCTGGGTAGATACGGAGGTGCAGTGGGAGTGGGGTGGTATTACATATGTACGGTTCCTCCTCAAGAGCTCTTCAAGAACGTTCTCCTGCTTTCCAGCCAGGCCTGGGCCTAATGCCTGGGTTTAGTGAGATTACAAGGAAAGTACCTTCTGGAAGAGGAGCCCAGACCCTGTGAAGAACGCATATGCTCAGAGATGATTCTCCATAACAGGAGAACTCCATAACAGTTTACTTTCTTAACAAGTTGTGCCTGGACCCCAAGTGCTTGATCTCTGTTTCCAGTTCACCTACAGAGCAGTGAAAAAATGATTATGTGGGAATACAGCCGTGAATGCCGGCCCTGAGGAATGAATGGCATTTTCAACAGGTAACCTCGCTCCTGTCTTCCCCTCTCTGCCCTCCATCCTGTGTTTTGATTGACCTTTAGTCTTGCAGCGGCTTCCTGACCGGGTCTCTGGCCGGTCTTCTCAGTCCTCGGGTCACGGAACCCCGCGCTCTCAGACAAATCGATCTAAAACACGACGCGGATCGTGTCATTTCCCGGCTCAAAGCCGGTTTTCCTTCCATTCCTGGGTGCACACGGGCTCCGTGAGTCAGCGTGGCATCCTGAGGCTCTCGCGAGTGTCCTCACCTGCCTTCCCAGGGTTCTTCTGCCCAGTTCTTCTCCATCCAGAACGAGCCCCGGCCTCAGGCCTGCCTTTCCCACACCGTCCCTCTGATTAAGCTCTTCCTTCCCCCCCCTTGAAACAGCTTCCTTCCTCCGCTTACTCAGATCCTACTTTATCCTGAGCTGAGGTCAAATGGAACCTTTTCCTATTTTATTCCAGTTCTTAAGACACATTTCTAGCGCAAGTTTTTCCTTTGGTTTGTTGAAAAGAAAAAATACACACACACACACACACGAAAATTATTCCTGAGTTACACATATTTTCCTGAGTTACATTTTTTGAAATATGGAATGTATACATTAAATGACTACACATATGTATATTTGTGTACACACACATGCACATATATCACAATCTAATGTTCATTTACCTAGATAATTCTGTCTCTTTAAAAATTTTTTTTCAGTTGATTTATTTTGAGAGAGAGAGAGAGATGAGAGATGAGAGAACATGAGAGTGGTTGGGGCAGAGAGAGAGAGGGAGAGAGAGAATCTCAAGCAGGCTCTGCACAGCATGGAGCCCGACAGGGGGCTCAAACCCATGAACCGCGAGATCATGACCTGAGCCAAAGTCGGACGCTTAACTGACTGAGCCACGCTGGCACCCCTACATCTTTTGTTTTGAAGGTAGGATGTATATCTAATTCATTGGTTGTCCAAATATAACGATTGTACAATATAAATATTTGACAGTGGAATAGACTTGGAGTCTTTGATCATCTAAGGTGTCGAAAATCATATTCAATAATTCTTTGCTGGTTGCTGATCTTAATAAACTAAATAAAGCATTTGTCTTCAGCTTTGTTAGTATGCTTGAGCACACATACGGAGAAGTGCATGAGCCATAACTTTATAATTCAACAAGTCATCTGAACTTACTCTACGAAAACCACTGCTCGGATGGAGACGCAGAACATCCCCAGCCCCTCTGATGCCCGCCATTTCCCACTTGCTGCCCCCAAAGTGGCCATCATCTTCATCGTAAACTTGTTTTTCCCACGTTTGAATCTTATAAAAAAGAAGCCGTACAATGTGTTTGCCTTTATGTGTGGTGCATCTTGCTGAGTATTGTTTCCAAGTTTTGTTGCTATTGTTGCTTGTAGCAGTGTTGACTTATTTTTACTGTCTTCTGTATTGTGTAGCGCGCAGAATATATTTACCTGTCCTAATGTTGGTGGGCATTTGGGTGTTGCCAGTTTGGGCATATTATAAATAATGTTTCTACAAATATTCTTGCACACATTGTGTGGTGATATCTACCTGTTTCTTTGGGGTATATCGCTGTGATTGGAGTTTCTGGATGATCGGGGATCCATATATTCAGTTTAGGTAGAAATTGCCACAGTTTTCTCAAGTCGGCTATACCAATTTATCCCCCAAGAGCAGGGTATGAGAATTTCCCTGATTTCACAAACTCTGTTACATTCACTGTCATTTTTTTTTCAATTTTAGCCATTGTGTAGATATGTCGTGGTATCTCATTGTGTTTAACATTTCCCTGTTGATTAATGAAATTAAACAATTTCTCATCTGTTTATTGGCCATTTGGTTGTTTTCTTGGGTCAAAATCCTTAAAATGTGGCCATTTCCTGGTCACCAGTCCCATAAGAAAGTACTTGAAAATTTCAGGTATTTTTCCTGTTTCTCTATGAGATTGTCTGTCATTATAAATTTTAGGAATTTCAGATATAGTATATAGACTAGCCTTTTGCTGATTAAATATATATTACCAGTGTATTTTCCTGTTTTATAGTTTGCCTTTTAACTCCCCTAATAATATCTTTTAAAGTATACTTTATTTTTCGAGCAGTTTTATATTCACAGCAAAATTGAGCAGAAGGTACAGAGAATTCCCATAGTGCCCTTGCTCCCACATACTCATGGCCACCCCTACTTTCAAAATCCCGAACCACTGTGCTATGTTTGTTATAACTGATGAGCCTATATTGACATGTCATTATCACCCAAAGTCCACAGCTTATGTTAGAGTTCACTCTTGGTGTTGTACATTCTGTGGGTTTTGACAAATGTATGACAGGTGCTCACCTTAACGGTGTCTCTTGATCGAAAGAATCTCCTAGTTCTAATGTAGTTCATTTTATGAATTCTTTTCCTCATGGTGAGTGCTTTTGGTGTCTTGTTTAAGACATCCTTATTCTCATTAAACTTGCTATTAAATTCACCTCGTCTGATAGTTCACCTGTAGGTAAACTTAGTGGAGACATAGAACTTGTCCAAAGAGACAGAGATCTAGATATAGAACCTATCCAAAAGTATGACATCTTCTTTTCCAGTCTTTATGTAGTTTCTTTTTCATACCTTATTTCAGTGGCCAGGCTCTTGATTATAATGTTGAATAGGAGTGGTGATTATGGGCACCCATTTCTTTTTGTGATGCCAGGGGGAAATCTTTCAGTATTTCACCATTAAGCATGAGGTTTCTTTTAGATTTTTTTATAGATATCATTTATCACATACGTACCTTTTTATAGATGGTTTTAAAATCATGACTGCGTTTTGAGTTCTGTCCCATCCTTTTTGCGTCTATCGAGATGACTGTTGTTATTGATTCTTAGCTAAACTCCTCTGCAGTAACAGGACACCATTTCCATCTTTCAAAGTTTGCAGAGACTTGTTTCACGGCCCCACCCGTGGCCAGTTTTCATAAAAAATTGCTTACACACTAGGAAATAAGGTGTTCTGCAGGTTGGGGGAGAGCGCTCTCTATATGGCAGTGAAGTTTGTTAAGTATATTGTTCAAATCTTCTATGTCCTGATTAATTTTCTGTCTACTTAGTCCATCCAGTTTTTGAGAGAGAAGCTGAAATCTCTTAATAAGATTGTCAATTGGTATCTCCTCTTAGGGCTATGCATTTTTACTGTTCATGTTTTGAGGCTGTTATTGAGGATATATATATATATATATATATATATATATATATATATACACACACACATATATACATATATACATATACATACATATACATGTACATATACATATATATGTGTGTATATATATATATATATACACATATACACACACACACACACACACATATATGTTTATAATCCCTTCCTGATAAATTAATCCTTTCATTATTGTGAAATGTGCCTCTTCCTCTCTAGTGATGTTTATTTTCTTAAAATATCCCTTGGTATCAGTACAGTGATGTCAGCTTTCTTTTGGTTTGGGTTCCATTTTTTCCTTTAAACTTTTTTTGTGCCCTTCTACAAAATTGATCCTTGTGAGATGTATCTACTTTTATTTCTTTTGTATTCAGTCAATCTTTGTCTAGTAATTGGAGTATTTAATCTCTTTATTAGTTTAACTACTGGGACATTTTGGTTTCAATTGATCACCTTACTGTTTGTGTTCTATTTGTGTCTCCTTTTCTCTTTGATATTCCATTTTTTCTCCATCAACTTTTCATTTATGTATGTTTTATTCCTATTGTGGCTTACTCAAGAAAGTACAACATGCAGTGTATCCTTGAACTGGCAAGATTAAAGATAAATTAATACTCTGAGTTCTTCTCACTGCAATGACCTGACCACACTCTTACCCCTCTCGGTCCCCTTCTATCTTTCATTTTATTGTTATTAGATGTTTTTATTGTTTTATGCAGCAATCATTAATATAGACTTAACTTCATATTTTTCTTTTCTGTGATAGTTTTTCCCTTAGATCTGCCTGCAATTCTCTAGTTTCATTTTCTTTCTTCCCAGAGACCATATTTTAGCGTCTTCTTTAGAATGGATCTGTGGATCGGGGCGCCTGGGTGGCTCAGTCGGTTGAGCGTCCAACTTCAGCTCAGGTCATGATCTCGCAGTTTAGGATTTCGAGTCCCGAACCAGGCCCCGCGCTGACAGCTCAGAGCCTGGAACCTGTCTCCCTGCCCCTCCCCCATTCATGCTCTGTCTCTCTCTGTCTCAAAAATAAATAAACATTAAAAAAAATTTTTTAGAATGGATCTATGGACGACAAATACTCTAGCTTTTGTTTCCCTGAAAATGTATTCATTTGCCTTTATTTGCAAAGGGTATTTTTGTCAAGTATAGAATTCTATGTTGGCAGTTTTAATCTTCCAGTCTTTTGAGGCTATCATTCTATTGTTTTATGGCTTTCACTGTTTCCATTAGAAAGTCAACTGTAGGGGTGTCTGGGTGGCTCAGTTAGTTAAGCGTCTGACTCTTCATTTCGGCTCATGGTTTGTGAGATTGAGCCCTGCATCAGGCTCTGCACTGACAGCACAGAGCCTGCTTGGGATTCCTTCTTTCCTCTCTCTCTGCCCCTGCATCTCTCTCTCTCTCTCTCTCTCTCTCTCTGTCTCTCTCTCTCTCTCTCTCTCTTTTTCAAAATAAATCAATAAATTAAAAAAAATGTTGGCTGTGATCATATTGTTGCCCCTCTGAAGGTGATAAGTACCTTTCTCCATCTGCTATTTGGAGTTTTCTCTTTATTTTTGATTGTGAGAAGTTTTACAATGATATCCCTAGGTTTGTGTGTGCTTGTGTTTCTGTCTACTTGTGGTTTTTATTTATTGTGTTTGTGGCTTACGGTGCCTCTTGAAATTGTAGCTTGATACAGCTTTCATCAGTTTTGAAAAATTCGTAGCCATTATCTCTTCAAATACTGTTTTTGCCCTATTCCCTCTTTCCTTCTCTTTTGGGCTTTTGGGACTCCAATTACATATAGCTTAGACCTTTCCTTTATGATCCCACATCCTGTATCCTTTTTTTTTGTTGTTTTTTTTAAAATTATTTTTCTCTCTTTTTGTGTGTTCCAAGATTTTATTTAAATTCAAGTAAGTTGGGGTGCCTGGGTGGCTGAGTCGTTTAAGCGTCCGACTTCGGCTCAGGTCACGATCTCGCGATCCGTGAGTTTGAGCCCCGCGTCGGGCTCTGTGCTGACTGCTTGGAGCCTGGAACCTGTTTCTGATGCTGTGTCTCCCTCTCTCTCTGACCCTCCCCCGTTCATGCTCTGTCTCTCTCTGTCTCAAAAATAAATAAACATTAAAAAAAAAATTTAAAAAAATCAAGTAAGTTAATGTATAGTGTAGTATTGGTTTCAAGAGTCGAATTTTGTGACTCATCAGTTACACATAACAGCCAGTGCTCATCCCAACAAGTGTCCTCCTTAATGACTATCACCCATTTAGCCCAGCCCCCAACCACTTCTTTCCAGCAGCCCTCGGTTTGTTCTCTGTGTTTAAGAGTC